>NC_043011.1:65987713-65992713 GCF_006345805.1 Octopus sinensis | reverse complement strand
ACAAGAGGTCATATTAAAAAAGAATGTCCGCTTTACGAATTTGTGGCGGAGTGTGAAAGAACAGAGGAAAACAGAAAAGAGAAAGAAAAAGAACCCGAAGAAGGGAACAATACTCTAAAGGAGAAAGAAAGCAAGGAAAAGGAAACAACGGTGAAAGGAAATAACAATACACAGAAGGAAAATGAAGGCAAAGAGAAGGAATTAATAGAAAAAGAGCAAAAGTCACAGGTAATAGAGAAAGAAAAAGAAAGTAAAATAAAGGAAAGTGAAAAAACAGGAAAAAAACAAGAGAAGGAACAGAACGAAGAGAAAGGAAAGGCTACTACACAAAAAGAAAAAGAAAAAAACAGGAAAAGAACATACGACAGACAAAGAACCAAAAAGACAAGAGAAGGAAAAAGAAAAGGAAAGCAAAAAGAGAGAAAGAGAAAAACCGAGAGAGGGAAGTAAAGAAGAAGTAAGCCCGAAGAGGAAAACCAAAGAAAACATAGGGTCAAATAGACGATACAAATTTTACGGAACATTGGTACAATATAAACACTGTGGCGACATGGAAGAACTTATAAGCGAAACGGAAGGATATTCATGGGTCAGGATGGGCACGGAGTGGAAGGAAACGGGTGCACTGATCCATGAAGACAACGCCGAGGCGTTTATCAAAGCCGCTGGAACGAATGTAACAAGACAAATGAAGTGCCGACTACTAAGGTACCCAAAAGAAATGGAAAACTATAATGACCTAAAAGAGGTAATGGAGATAATTTAAAATTAAAGAAAAAAAAAAAAGAGAGAAAATTTGGAAAGACTTTTGGTTATGAATTTTGAAACCTTAAAGATGTATTGCGAAAGATTTATATGTGAATTGTGAAAACAATTTTTCTGTAATTGATAATGTATTTTGAAATTATATTTTGAAATGTACTGAAATGTATTGTAAAATGCTGAAAAATGAATTTGTTACTGTTGAAAACGTTATAAAATGACGAAATGTAACCGCCTGATTTCGGGGATCGGGTGGAGCATTACACCACATTTATACATATTTTCATATTTCATTATTTTTATTTTTCCCCCGATTGTACTGTCCCCCTCTACGTTCGCCCCTTGTGGGTAATAATAAAATCAACTGAATACTCACCATGTAGTGCCTTAATGCTTTTTGCTGGATTTTACCTCGATAAAGGAATGCTGAGGAAGGAGGGCTGAATTTCGAATACTTCGTACAACCACTTTCCTGAAACGGCTGCTGGTTAGGAAAAAAATTTTAATCGCCTCTTTCAATTTTGGTTTTTATTTTTCCTGTTTATATTCATATTTCATTGTTATGTTTATATTGGGTCGTCCAGAAACTTCGTTCCGAATTTTAAAGAAAGTAAAAGTCGCTAAATACTTGCCATTACATTTTTAATGAACCAAATCTAAACCATTTCGTTGCACAAAACGTCTCCATCTTTCCTTTACCTTGAAAATACCCTCTTCCCAGAATTGGAGTGGTTTCAAGGCAAAGAATTCGTCAAGGTATCATTTTACGTCATCTAAGGAATTGAAATTTTTACCATTAAGACTTTTCTGCAGAGACCTGAATAAGTGAAAATCCGAAGGAGCAATACCTGGGGAATAGGGAGGGTGGGGGTAATACATCCCGGCCGAGCTGCAGCAATTTTTGTCTGGTTCCCAAAGCATCATACACCGAAAATGAACTTTCTGATCTTTTATTTTAAAGGGTTACAGAATTAACACAGATTATAGGAACATAAACCTTCTTCCACGAAAAGATAGCTTAAACTCTGCTCTAAATGGAGGTGTAGTCAAATCCTATTGTATGGACTCAAACATGTTCTAAAATAAGTCGAAAGCTAAGCTACTATAAATCGGCACGAACTTTCCGGACAACCCAATATTTCTATATTTTTATCATGAAACTGTTAACATAAATATGTGTATATTCGTATGGAATAATACCTCATGTGCTACATCTGAATTTTCTTGTCTGAATTTTTAAAGACAAATATCCGAAATTTTTATCGTATACCACATTTTATTAAAACTTAGCTCATATACGGAGACAAAAATGTCGTACTATATACTGCAGGTTATCTCCATTAAAATTCTCGTATTATATACATTATATATATATAATATACAAACTGGCGAAAATAAATTTAAGACCGATGATACAAGTTCTATTTCTTACAAAATATTCTGTTACTAGTCCTTTGCCGATCTTTATATTGACCAGTCTCCGAGTATAACTTCCACGCTTGAACGCAAGCCGGTTTACTGCACTTTAGTTGCTTGCTGATGTTCGAAAAGGAAACTTTTTGCTGTAATATACGATTATTGCTCTCGTGACAGGACTAAGGCTACGTTGTTTTCCCATTATTAATAAATTGTATAATAACATTAAATTATAACATTATATGGTGCATTTAGGCTCGTTGTGTGACCACCCATTTTGGCCAAAAAATTGCATACATATTACATGGTCTTAAACTAATTTTGCCGGTAAATTTGAAACGTTTATATTACGTTCTGAGTTCAAATTCCGCCGAGGTCGACTTTGCCTTTCATCCTTTCGGGGTCGATAAATTAAGTACCAGTTACGCACTGGGGTCGATGTCATCGACTTAATCCGTTTGTCTCTCCTTGTTTGTCCCTTCTATGTTTAGCAACTTGTGGGCAGTAAAGAAATATATATTAATTTAGCATTAGAATTCTTCAAGTTGTATAAAAATTGTTTGCATCATTTGAAAGAGAAATACATTTTGTATAAGGTGTAAAAGATATAAATAAATTGTATGGTTTAGTAACAAAATATTTTGTAAGAAATAGAACTTTTATCGTCGATCTTAAATATATTTTCGCCAGTGTTTATATCTCAGATCATCCCATAAGTTCTGTCCGAATTTTGGATAAAGAATCCAAGTGATCAAATGTTATATTTAATTGACAGTTAATCATCAATGTACTTTCCCGGACTATCTATGACTTACTTCCATCTTTTTACAAGCTTTTTAATCCGATCAATGTAAAACTCTTTTGGTTTCAAAGCAAAGAACTCTGAAATATCAGGTTCGACGTCCTTCTGGCTTGCGAAATTTGTGGCCCCCTAATAATTCTGTAAACTATGAATCAAATGGTATCCTGAAGGAGTAAGGCTTGGAGAATAAGTTGGATGCAGAAATTTTTCAAAACCGAACTCTTCGATCTTCTGTGATGTGATCTTTGCAGTGTGGGGTTGCGCATTGTCCTGTTGAAACATCACTCGTTTTCGACTCACTAAAGCGGTTCTTTTTTCCTTCAAAACTTGGTTCAAACGCACTAATTTCTGACAGTAGACTTGACTTGAGCATTGATTACTGCATTAGGTGGAAATGATATAAAGTGAATTACGCCTTTGCAATCGCACCAGGTAGAGTAGAACCTTTTTCCCATGAAGGTCCATTCTCGGTTGTGGTTGAGCATTTTCCCTTTTACCAAGCCACTGTTTACGACGTTTAAAAGTTCGATAGAAATCCGTTGTTCGTCACAAGTCTATCGAAAAAGGGTGAAATGAGTTTGCAAGAATGGAGAGAAGAGCAGATGTCAACTCGGGATTTGCGGTTGCTTTCGGACAATACATGAGGCACCTATTTTCCAAGTTTAGGAATCTTTCCACGTTGTTGAAGATGACAATGAACTGTTGTATGGTTTGAAGTAAGCTTTATTGCCAATTCTTCAACTGATAATGACGGATTTTCTTCAAATAATGCTTCAAGGACCTTATCATCAAATTCAACTGCACATCCTACTCGATCTTCATCTTTAATTTTGCAAACGAACTCCTGCAAGTTCTTTCATTCAAGCACTTTCCCATAAACTGAGTGTATGTTTCGAGTCACTTCGGCTGCAGAGTTACCTTTATTGTACTCATAAAGAATTATATGTGCCTTAAATGCTCCTTGGATACTTTCATGTTGAAAGGGTTGTAATCAAAGCAATTTTAGGGTGTCCACGAAGTCTGGGTACATGGAATAAAATCATAACATAAACAAATATAAGAAATAATAATTTTCCTTTTTTACTTTTGTTTAAATTAAATTTAAAAAATACTCTACTTTTATAAATTTATTTGTTATTTTTTCTACAGATGATTGAATGATGGCTCTGTCTAAAGAAGAAAGAATCCCAGATCGAATGATGGATCTGTCTAAAGAAGAAAGAATCGAATTAGTATTATTAAGTGGACGGGAGGGGTGGACTTATCGCAAAATTGCGGAAGAATTTAATCTTCGACACCCTTATAGGCACCCTATTTTTTTTACTGCCGTCGGGAAATTGATCAAGAAAGTTAAAGAAACAGGCAGTGTTTTGGATAAACCCCGTTCTGAGCGACCAAAGAAATCAGATGAAACGAAAGAGGCTGTCATGGCTAAAATATCTGCTAGCCCAATGAAATCACTTCGTCGGACGTCCACGGTGTTAGGTGTTCCAAAATCAACCATCCACAAAATGCTGTTTACGGAAACGTTTCATCGATATAACCTACAGATATTGCATCACTTAAATGAAGACGTCCTTGATAGACAAATGTGGACGTGCGAATGGTTTTCAGATAAATTGGATGAAAATATCAATTTTACGAAAAACTTTGTTGCTCAGTGACAAAACTACGTTTTATGTAAATGGTTAGGTCAACAGAGAGAATCTTCTATACTGGTCTCGAGGTAATCCACATTGGATGGATCCACCTAAACAACAAGGCAGAAAAAAGGTGATGGTGTGGTGTGGATTGTGGAAAGCTCATGTTCTAGGACCCTTCTTTACTGAACATGTAACGGATGAGACTTATGTAAACATATTGAGAGACAAATTAATATCTCAAATTGAGCGCCTTGGCGAGGACCTTCCGAATTGGTTTCACCCTACCCATTTTGCCACAACTGTTTGAGATTGGCTTAATGACACTTTTCCTCACTGGATTGGAAGAAGGGCTCATATGGAAAGGTCCCCTCGTTCAC
>NC_043011.1:65975213-65977713 GCF_006345805.1 Octopus sinensis | reverse complement strand
CCCGCCTCCCTTTTTCCCTCACTTACACCACCCCACGACCCCTACGTCTCCAACGCACCATTCTTCGAGCTTTCCGTAATCTCAGTCCGACCCGTCCACTTCACACCTCTTCCCTAACCGACCCCCTCCCCTCTTTCAAACGAGCCCACAACTTCGAGACCTTTTGGTCCATAGCTCCTTTCCCTGACCCTAACTCCCAACCCGGCTCGTTCCCCTGCTCCCGCCCACGTTGCCGCACTTGCCCTTACCTCTCCAACACCACCCGCCTCACTAGCACCCACCATCGACCCTATCCCATCATCCACTCCTTCACCTGCACCTCCAGCAATATTATCTATTGCATCGCTTGCTCTCTCTGCAATTCCTTGTACATCGGACCAAACGGGACGCCGCTTGGCTGACGGTTCGCGGAACACACCTTCGTGACATCCACCTTGCGAACGACACACCGGTCTCACGCCATTTCCGCTCCACCGGTCACTCCTTGCAACAGCTATCTTTGTTCGGTTTGTCCTTACAAAGAGGCCATCCGGATTCCCGTTTGCGCCGTGAACAGGAATTAATCTTCTCTTCGCTCTTAACGCCATTTGGTCTTCAACTCTCCCCCCCCTCCCCCCTCCCTCATCCTTCTAACCCCCCTCTCCCCCATCCTCCATCCTCACCTATCCTTTCTCCCCCCGACCCCGCTTCTTCAGTCCTTCATCCTTTCACTCCTACTCCCCTCCCTTCTTCCTCTTTCTCCCTCCCTCTTCCCCTTCCCTCTGCTCCCTCACTCCCCTTCTCTCTCCCCCTCTCCCTCTTTCCTCCTTCATCCCTCTCCTCCCCTTCCTTCCCCCCATCCCTCCTCTTCCCCCTTTTCTCCTACCCCTCTCCCTCCCCTCCCCCTCTTCTTCCCTCCCCTTCTCTCCCCCCTCTTCCCCCCTATTCTCCTCACTACACCACATGACTTTACACATCACATCACATATGATGTGCCATACTAATACACACACCAACTAATACATACTAATACGTACTAATACATACTAGTACATACTAATACTTACACCAACCCTATACATACACACGTCCATACCCCGCATACGCACTTATACTCTCTCACACACACCCTTATACATACTAATACATACACCAACCCTATACATACACACATCCAAACCCCTCCCACGCATTTTAGCTGGTCCCTCAACCCTTTTATCAACCCTATTATCTCCCCTTATTTCGCTCTCGCGTCTCATGTTTGATCTTTGACCTCTGGCCGAAATCAGATCGCCATGTTGATTCGTTAGCTACTGCACGCATTTTTCTCTCCTTCTTTCTGTGTTTTCTCTCTCTCTGTGTATCTTTCTGTTGAAGAGCGTAGGCTCGAAACGTTAAAGACTTGTTTTATTTATATTTCCTGAGCGCCATACTAATACAATTGTTCGTTTGTTTTCCACCTGCCTTCGTCTTTTGTTTATTTTCATAAAGCTTCCCGTTAATATATATATATTTAATATATATATATATTATATATATGTATATGTATATTTATATTATATATATATATTTATATATATATATATATATTTATATATATATATATATATTTATATATATATATATATATTTATATATATATATATATATTTTATATATATTTATATATATATTTATATATATATATATACATATTTATATATATATATTTATATATATATATATATTTATATATATATTTATATATATATATATATTTATATAGATATATTATATATATATTTTATATATATATATATATATATATTATATATCTGTAATAATGAAGGGGGAAATTTCCTTCTTTGGAATAATTATCAATTAACACCAAGTAGTCTTCGGCATTAAAAGCCTCATTCGAGGAAAATTTAAGTACATACAAGCAATAAAGGGTTTAGCAACGAATTGCCTTACCACATACCAATTTAGAAATAGCAGTCAAAGAGTTATAGCTATTTCTTTCTACTAAAAAGGGAGATCTCAGTAAAAACAGCAATTGGAAGGCAGACCAAAAACAGGTAAGAGAGAATGAATTGACGGCAATCTATCAAACAATTTTAAGTTATCTACGGACGTACTTTCGAAATCAAGTTTTTTAGGAAAGCATAAGAATTAAATATTAAATAATTAAGAATTAAATATTAAATAATTCACCTTACCAAAACTTCTTTTCTCTTCAGCGTAGAATATATCATAAATGATTATATATTGAATTTTGAGATACTAGAAGGCACCAACTCAACTCAGTATCAGAGCGAGCTAGAATCCGCAACTAGTATCACTAAATTCAAAGTGTGAGTGAAAAGATTGTGTCACCAGCCCCTTCCCACCCGCGTGTAGCCAAAACAAGATGCTGTGGTCATCTACTTAGATAAAATATGGTCCGTAATAATGAAGGGTGAAATTAATTAATTTGGAATAATTATCAATTACACCAAGTAGTCTTCGGCATGTAAAAGCCTCATTCGAGGAAAATTTAAGT
>NC_043011.1:65930213-65970213 GCF_006345805.1 Octopus sinensis | reverse complement strand
CCACTAGAAATAACAGCCAAAGCTTCAACCGCAAATAAAAGTCAACTCTGTAAACCAGGAGAAAATTTAAAAAAACATTTACCCTGTAATTTCTTATACGATGCACCGTTTCATCTGCTGTTTAATGGTAAACTAACCTGATTAAATTAAATCAAGCCAATCTTCCATAGGCCCTCAGATTCTTCAGTAAGAAATATATATATATTACTAGTCGGCATGATAGATAGTGAGCTGCTACATACATTTTTTCTCTTGGTTTTTCTGTGTCCCTTCCTTTAGAAGAGCGTAGGTTCGAAACGTAAAGTACTTTTTTCTATTCCTGAGCGTTATACTAATACATCTGTTTGTTTTGTACACCACCTGTCTTTGTCTTTTGTTTTTTTTTCGTAAACTCTCCCTATATATGACTGACATGCATGTGTATATATATATATATATATATATATATATATATATGTACGTATGTGTGTGTAAGAGTATTCCTTTGCGATGGACGGCAGAAAAGTCACCTACCCTTCACTCCTTAAAGCTACGTATTCTACTCACGCATCTTTCTGTGTGTGTGTGTGTGTGTGTTGCATCTATGAGTTTACGCAAGTATGTACGCAGCGTTGAGTGTACATGAAAGCTTTATTAATGCTATCGCCCATTCCCACCGCTGTTCTCGTCTTCGCTGATATTCGTCACCCGCTCTCTCTTACTACCTTTCTCTCTGATATTACTTCAGATTTATTCGTTTTGTAACCTTATTAATTTTATCGTATAAATTCTCCCAATGCCCCTGGAGGGCACATGTTCGTGTGACATGTATGCAATGTTTCATGAATATTGATCCGGTGCTTTAGGCACTTAGTTGGTAACAGAAAAGCGGACTGACAGACAGGAAAACATTGCCATTTACATATATGTGTGTGTATTTGTGTTTTTTGTGTGTGTATCTTATAACAAAAACAAGAAAATCACCTGAAATCAAGAAGCCTGACGTTTTACCAGATTAACCAATGCGAAATTCACGGAGAACATTGTGGAAGGAAAACAGTATAACCTTTAATACTTAGAATCTAGTATTTTTCTTCATTTCCTCTCGAGTTTCAATTTTAGTAGCACATCATCACTTGAGACATATATTTTCCCCTCTTCACTACCAATAGTTGCCCCCCACTCTCTCCCTCACGTTATCTTTTCAAATACCACTTTCCTTGCATATCTGCATACCTCTGCCAGCATGGCGCTATTGAAACCCACCTGCCCCATTCCTTTATGATTCTTTTAAAATTCATTTTCTCTTTTCTATATTCCATCGTTTCGTACACTCCTAAATTTCTGTTCACAATATATGCTCCCTACACAACCTGATCGGATCGTCCGTGTGCTGATAAGTACCTCCTTACGACAATGTAAAATTTAATTCGACAACATACCCTTGGCTTAAGAGTAGCCTGCGGCAAACGCCGCGTGGTTCAATACTAACATAGTCCCCTCTAATACAACCTGAATTTTGTGGTATAAATCTTTCTCGTCCGTTACATCACGATTCCAGCTGTACAGACAGTCTACATTACACTTTTAGGTGCTGCATTAATATGTGAAGTGATAGTCGAGTCCATTAGCAGAGCCTTCTAATATAGCCATGCGCTTTACTGAATATATATATATAGTAGAGTCCACTGTGATCCGTATGTAGGAGAGGTGCAGCCGGAGAGTAAATATTGAAACGAATCCGTAAATGGTAGATAAAATGTAGATAAAAAGTAGGTAAAGAGACCAGTGGAGAAGCTCGTAGTGGTAAGGAATGACAGGATCAACATGTGCGACCACGTGAGCGTGTAAGATATATAGGGAGCGTTTACGAAAAAAAAAGACAAAGACAGGTAGTTTACAACACAAACAGATGTATTAGTATAACGGTCAGGAACAGAAAAAGTCTTTTACGTTTCGAAACGTAAAAGACTTTTTCTGTTCCTGAGCGTTATACTAATACATCTTTTTGGTTTGTACAGCACCTGTCTTAGTCTTTTGTTTTTTCGTAAGCTCTCCCTATATATATATATATATATATATATATATATATATAAGTAAGGAAAATTTTTTTAAAAAATGCAGAATGCTCAAATGAAAGAAAATTTTAATAAAATGAGAAAATGATAAAATATATAAATGTATATTTATTCAACCGGTTTTCGTCATTGTATGACTTGTCAAGAATATTTATGTTTTAAGAAGATTTTTTTAAAAATTAGAAAGGGGAAAAAAAGAAAATTGCATTGTTTTTTGTGAAAGAATAATGATAAAAATGTACAAAAATTAAAAAATAAGTCCTCCGATACATTGTGAGTTCGTTGTGTATCTTGCGTTTTATGGTTGTTTACGAAAAAATTACCTTGAGGTGTTAAGATCCAAAGGGATTAAGAGCATGTGTTGTGTTGTGTTGTTAAAATCAGCATGTTTGCAGGACAGGAAGTAGTAGTAATTGTGGTCCTGGTTCTTCAGTTCCTGTGTTGTGAGTATATATATATATATATATATATATATATATATATATATATATAGGCGCAGGAGTGGCTGTGTAGTAAGTTGCTTGTTTACCAACCACATGGTTCCGGGTTCAGTCCCACTGCGTGGTACCTTGGGCAAGTGTCTTCTACTATAGCCTCCGGCCGACCAAGGCCTTGTGAGTGGATTTGGTAGACGGAAACTGAAAGAAGCCCGTCGTATATATGTATATATATGTATGTGCGTGTATGTTTGTTTGTTTGTGTTTGCCCCCCTAGTATTGCTTGACAACCGATGCTAGTGTGTTTACGTCGCCGTCACTTAGCGGCGATAGAATAACTACTGGGCTTACAAAGAATAAGTCCCGTGGTCGATTTGCTCGACTAAATGCGGTGCTCCAGCATCGCCGCATTCAAATAGCTGAAACAAGTAAAAGAGTATATATACATATATATATATATATATATATATATATATATATATATATATATATATATATATATATATATATATACATATAACGGGAAGCTTTATGAAAATAAACAAAAGACGAAAGCAGGTGGAATATAAACAAACAATTGTGTTAGTATGGCGCTCAAGAATATAAATAAAACAAGTCACTTACGTTTCGAGCCTATCAGAAAGATACACAGAAAAGAAACTCAGAAAGAAACAAGGAGAGAAAAAAAATGCGTGCAGGAGCTAGCGAATCAACATGGTGATATATATATATATATCATAGTATAATATTGTTGCTTAAAGGAAAGACGCTATGCCCACAAGTCATAAATGTTTACGTCACAGCTTTCAGGAATGTGTTTAATATGTAGATTGCTATATCCAATAACGTTACACCGCTATATTAAGTGGTTATGTAAGAAATGTTTTCGCTAACGGGTAAGATGATAACTGATGAAGGAACGTCCATTACCAATCTTTTCATCTTCCGTCTCATTGTTTACATCTCACGTCTGGGATACGAAATGTTGCAAAACGATCTTTACTGGCAATAAAGATTCTGTAGAGCTGACCTTAAGCCATGATTTAAGAAGACTCCTACCACAGTAGGATGAGGTATACACATAAGGGAACCCAACTTTTTAATATATTTTGTAGTGTATTGTGTTTGCATAACAAAATACCGTGTGCTTACAAGACAATACATAAATCATATTTCTATAGCCGTAATGCGGCAAGCTGGCAGAAACGTTAGCAGGCCGGGCGAAATGCATAGCGATATTTCGTCTGCCTTCATGTTCTGAGTACGAATTCCCCAAGGTTAATTTTGCCTTTCATCTTTTCGGGGTTGATAAATTAAGTAAAGGTTTTGTATTGGGGGTCAATTTAATTGACTGACTCCCTCTCCCAAAATATAGTACCTTGTGCCTAGAGTAGCAAAGAATATTTCAATAGTTATAAGGCGACGAGCTAGCAGAATCTTTAGCATGCCTGGCGAAATGCCTAGCGGTAGTTTATCTGTCTTTATGTTCTGAGTCCAAATTCCGCCGAGGTCGACTTTGCCTTTCATTCCTTCGAGGTCGTTTAATTAAATACCTGTTGCGTACTGAGGTCGATTAAGTAAGTACCTGTTGCGTACAGAGGTCGATCTAATCCGCTGCCCCTCTTCCCTAAAAATTTCGAGCATTGTGCCTGGATTAGAATGAAATATTTCAATAGCTATAAAACCCTATTGTAACCATTATGTTTAAAAAGTATCATCTGTAAAAGATACATTTTTAGAGAAATAACAATAACAAAAAATAACAACGTCAAATAAATTTCAAAAATAAGCAGATGTTTTATTCGTCCTTGTATGGGGACAGATTTCAGATACAGGAGACGTGAGATAAACATATTGCAGAACGCCGAATGCTCATCGTTATAATGACGTCGCCTAAGTTTAGTATTACATTTACAAAGTAACCAAAAATGTAATAAGGAACATTGAATTAAGCGTTATCTGAAAAGAGAATTGGAACATCATACTTCATAAAGAAGTAAATATACTTTTATCCATTTACATGTTTCAGTTATTGTACTGCGGTCATGCTGGAGCACTGCCTTAAGGGACTTTAGTCAAAGAAAACGATCCCATCCAGGAGCCATTATTTGTAAGCCTAGCACATATTCTAGGGTATTCTTTTGCGGAACCGCTAGGTTGCCGTGACATAAACACATCAGCAACAGTTCTCAAACCATGGCGGAGACAAAAATAGACACACAGGCAGACAGACCGACACACTCATACACGGACACGCACTCACACACATATATATACGGCGGGATTCTTGTAGTTTCCTTCCACCAAAACCCCTTTCTGTCTCTCCATATATATATACGTGTATGTGTGTGTGTGTACGTTTGTGTGTGTGTATGTATATAGGTACATATGTTTATATACGTATACATATATATATATATGTATATGTATAATGATAATAATTTTTTCTCCGCTTTTTGCCAAATAAACACGCGCTCTTGAGGAAACAGCACGCAGCATAGTGGAGCGTATGGGTAACTCTGGCGGAAATTCGTTGAAGAGAAAATCTCGTTTCATGCTCTATCAATATGCTCAAGCAGAACATACAGCCTTGGTTAACAGCACAGAGGTGAAGTTGTTATCAACGTATGAAAGCGACATGAAGCTTAGATCTCATAGGCTACACACATTGCGATAGGCAGACCGGACCTCGACAGAGAACATGAATGAAACAATAGCGTCCACAGTCACACTACACAAAATGATGACTAAAGAAAAAAGAGAGAAAAATCAGATACAGTGTAATACACACACAATAGAGTATAAAAGGCACACTTGCAACCAACATAGGAAGCGAACGCACATACACACGCATACACGTCTATAATAGCTTCACAAAACGGCCGTAACAATATCAACAACTCGACCAACAACGACAACAGCAATAGCGGCAACAAGAACAAAAACAACAAAAACTAAGACGCTGAACAAGCGTTCGCGAACAGACAAACACAGAGGTATACAGGAACGGTACAAAAAGTCGGAGTCAAGAGCAGGAGTAGGAGCAACGGTGGAAGGGACGGCGCTGAGAGGAGTTTCAATGTGATACTAAGAACGGTGACACACACACACACAAACACACACCCATGTACACATGCAGACTAATACATACGCAAATGTTTGCAGAAATAAGGATACACATCATATGAGAAAATGGACGAGGCAGAACAAGAGCAAATACGCAGACGGAAATGAACACAGATGTACGACGAAAAATTTCGGGACAATAGACACGAGTTAGAATAAGAAAAGTAATGCATGCGTATATTTAACGAAAAAACAAAACGCAAAAAAATAACGAACATCGTAAAATACAACGATATCTGCTTCATCACACGGTTTTAGCTTTCATAATAAAGAGAATGTGTAGACCTCTTTATAAATGTTCTGAAAACTATTCACAGACTTGGACTTTTTAAATTTCTTTCTGTTAATTTCTCTCTCTATATAGATGTATGCTAATAAACGACTTACATTGGGGGCCTCATTCTTATGATTATAGAACCTGGAGCTTAACTATACTCTGTCCATAGCACTTACTCAGCACTACCTGACACTTTTGGGCCTTCCTGACACCAAAACCTTTCATACTCCACCTCTCTCTCTCTCTCTCTCTCTGTCTACATACACACACACACACACATATATATGTGTGTGTGTGTGTGTGTGTGCGTGCGTGTTTATTTAAATATTGAAAGTAGTCCGATATGAATTACGCAACGATTTTGCTATTTATACCTTTGCCTCTTCAGCGACAATCGAGGAATACAAGAAGGATCAGTTGTACAGTTGGTGATGAAGTTTGAGGAAAGCAACCAGAGAGGACCCACAACATATCACACCTGTTGAATATGGCATGGTTTATTAGTAACACTCTTAAATCTTGTTTCTGTGAAGAATATAGCCCATTATGCGACAAGCCTGTCAAGCTGAGAGGTGTGTAGCAAAAATTCTGATAGTCTTTCTTAACCTTCAAGAGATAAAACAGACACAATCCTTTAGTAAGTCTCGGTGCGAGGGAAATATCCTCTGATATTTAATTATTCTCAATATTATGTTGATGTATGTCTTTCAAATTCAACGCGTTTGCAATATCGTCATATCGAAACTCTTAGATATTTTTGCTGTAGTATCATGATAGCGTCATAATATTCTTCCATATCTACGGAACATATAGGATTATAAATATCCATGTAGGCTAAAATTAGTCAACGTTATCAACTCAATACTTATTTAAAATTATCAATTCAATCTTGTTGCGATGATAGTCGTTATATAATGCAAAATAGCGTCGTACACATGTTTACAATCATTTATACAATTAAAAGACTGTAGCAAAATGGAAGTGTAAAACACAAGAGTGAATATATATTATTCAATCGGTCATTACAATGAAATCACGTACCTCATGTATGGAAGACTTCATTCCGGTCTGAAAAGAAATAGGACATATCTTCAAAGTTAGAGAGTGCAATAAATATGGCTGAATGTATGATCAAAACTATATCGAAATAAAGTCAATATAAAGTCCATCACACATGGCGCGTCATACAATTATAATTAACGTTGGGAGTATGTACGTTAATTGCAAGTTTAAAATTTTGGAACTGGGTCGGCAGTTTGGGAAGGGATAAATCGACATCAGTATATTATTGCTAGTTATTTTACCGAACCCGAAAGGATAAAAGGCAAAATCGAGCTGGGAAGAATTTGAACTCTCAGAGCATAAATACGGACGAAACGTCGCTAAGCATTTTGGTAGGAAAGCTAAGGATTATGCCTTCCCTGTGCATTAGTATGCGCAATAATTAGTTAAAGGCAGTATGCATCTGTACTGTACCCTGTCGGCGCAGCAATTGTATGCGCTGCATACATGTTTGCTGTTGAATAAATATGAATGCGTAGAAAGATGAACACAGCAGTAATACTACCTTCCGCTTTCTAAATTCCTAGAAATATCGCATTACCTTCGCCTTGTTATCTTGCATATATATATATATATGTATATATATATATATATATATATATATATATATATATATATATATATATATATATATATATACAAATAATAAGAGAGAGTCCACCATGTGGTCACTCTAACGCTAGAAATAGATCCGCAAAGGGAATCCGCCACTAAAAGATTGTTCTCAAGAATTAATTCAACACGCCAAAAATGTAAGCCAGCAGGACAAAGGAAAAATGACGAAAGAATAGATTAACTCCATACAATTGTTTCATCGTTAATAGATTATGTAGTCTTACTTACATAAGTATTTTCGAATCATCAGTGAAGTATATCGAAAATATAATTTGCTGAACCGAACTCCAAAATCTAACGAAGTCCAACAAAGATATACTTCACTGATGATTCGAAAATACTTATGTAAGTAAAACTACATAATCTATTAACGATGAAACAATTGTATGGAGTTAATCTGTTCTGTCGTCATTTTTCATTTGTCCTGCTCGCTTACATTTTTGGCGTGTTGAATTAATTCTTGAGAACAATTATTTAGTGGCGGAGTCCCTTTGCGGATCTATTTCTAGCGTTATAGTGACCACATGGTGGACTCTCTCTTATTATTTGTATTAACAATTTTTACTGTATCCCAGTTTTTTTATACGCTTGGTGTTTTAAATTGAAGTTATTAATTAATATTCAATTCCTATCTCCCTTGTTATGATTTTATATATATATATATATATATATATATATATATATATATATATATATATATATATATATATATATATATATATAACATAACAAGGCAAGGCTATGCGATATTTCTAGGAATTTAAAAAGAGGAAGGTGGTATTATAGACACATATATCAGTTTCGCCAGAATAAGTGCTTTGTCTGGTGAAAATAAGTTCTAATTCACCAAAATTGAAAACATGTTTTAAGAATGATATCACGTGCCGCTAGAGTTAGAATAATTACAAGTAACTTACGTTACATGGGTGGTGTTTTTTGAAATCATCAAAACAGGTATATTGGATCACGTATTCAAAGCATGCCAGAAACAAATTATATCCCCTAGCGGAAAAGAAAATTAGTATGGAAATTTAGCATGTCTTTATACTTGTTTCTTCGAAATTTCCCCCATATTTCATGACATATAATTATTATTGAGCAATTTTGCAATATCGAAATCCATGTGATCTTTCATGCGTTACGCAATCATCAAATTGACGTCGTGACAGTCGTGTTGGAAAGTTGACAACTCTAGTGGAATGATTGGCTTTTTCCTTTAAATACTCTCAGATGGCTGCAGCTGTGTAAATTGTCGATGGAATATCAAAACAGAAGTGCGTTATTAAAGCTGAAAAACTGCAAGCCTTATGGATGAGAGATATTGCAAAATACGAAAACAGGTCTAGACAGTTATGGCAACGGAATCAATCATTTCACGATGAAAGGCATGATCGATCCTGGTGGAATGTGAATTTAGATCGGAAAGATTGCTATTATGGAAGATACGAGTTTATTTTTATTACATACTCGCAGTCGGGTGCCTTTGCTGATTTATATTTCGCATACTCCCTGGGACACATCAATTCTGCATTTACTTCGCATGACGAGAGTTCGGCTGCTGCTGTTGCTAAAATTTGGAAGAAAAATAAATCTGTTATTTTTTTATGTATTTGACAATAACTTATTCATTTCCAAAAATAATTTCTTCAAAGGTACCTGAAACACTTAATTCACGTTTTGATACATTTTAAGGAGAGATGAATCACTAGGACTGTCTTTAAAAAATTGATGGGGAGTGCTACATTTCGCATTTAGCTTAGACATACGGCAGCTGGGAGGTGTCCCGCATCTGTTGGAGACATGAATCCATGTATGTATGTATGCATATATATATATATATATATATATGTGTGTGTGTGTGTGTATGTATGTGTATATATCAAAATATTTTTGGAGCTTAGGATTGCTCTGCATTGAAATTGATGTAATGTTTGCATTGTTCAATTAAATGGAGTCGCTTGAAACGAGCGTATTGCATCACCACCGGATATCCTGTTGCTTATGTTGATTTTACTTTACTCACCTTATTTTAAAACTGTATGGATAATGCCTTACTAAATTATTGTGCCTCAAACTAAGTACCTAACTAATCTGTATATATATATACAATCCTCTTGATACGTCTAATACTGTCCCCTAGGAGCCAATAATTGGTACAATGTTCTTCTTCATTTTCCATAGCCGGATTATTATTATTATTATTATTATTATTATTATTATTATTATTATTATTATTATTATTATTATTATTATTATTATTATTATTATTATTATTATTTTTATTTTTATTATTATTGAATTATATCTAATAATTAATTTTTTAATATTTTATTCCACATATCTTAATATATTATTGTAATAGTACTTCATAATACCTATTTATATCTAATATATATTAGATTATATAGTTCATCATAGTTCTTATTTCATTTTATTCCTGTCTCAATTTTTTGTATACCACTTGAAATGTGTGCGCATATGCTAAAAAATTTTCACACGTACAGTTAAGGCATTGGTGCATACATTTTAAAATTTGGAAGATTTCATCAATTCAAAGATTACAATGGGTATCAACTACATTAGAGTATCTAGCATAGCTGATAATGTCTGACTTGCAGACGCGCAAATAAATTTAGCACACGCACGCATACGAATAAATAAGAACAAAGGACATAAATATATAATTGTTTTCTTTTAAACATTAACACGCACAACCACTGATAGTATTGTCATAGTGAGTATGTTGATGATCCCCCGGTCGTTTATATTATGATTCTTTTCGTGTCTAATTCTCACCCAGAGGAAATATATAACTTACTATTTCAAGATGAAGTTCTGAAGTTATTAATTTGTAATTGAATGAGTTGAGTATGGAAACAATTGTAGGCAACTTAGTATTTTGACGATTTGGTAATAAATTCAATTCTATCAGTTACAATGCTCCATTTTCTCCTTATATATATGCACGCATAGACACATCGTCATTTAATTTTCGCGAGTGTTAAGTGCGTCTCTCTCATCAGATATCAAGAGATAGGTAAAGGATATTAGGGATATTAAAGATGGCTTCCACAGATTAGGTTCCTATTAGTTTTCTCTGTTGTTTACTTTCAGTGTTCATGTATATTATTTAAGTCCCATTCTTGCACCCTTACAGGCTACATCCACCGTCCATGCTCAAATGTAATTAGCCAACAGCAAATTTCGTCAAAATCGCTGCCACTAATGTGTTAGCATTGCACACGAGTCAAGATTCCATCGTACCATGGCTAATCCCAAACATACTGGATTCATATCGCTATGTACAATATAATGAAACTCACCGACATTATGGAGACATTTTGTTGATAACATTCTATACGATGACGTGGGCCTAAGAATAAAGAATAAAGCAGGTGTGTCTTTCCTAGATAATAATCCTACATAACCTGAGCAAACATATACAGTCCTTACATATCAATTTATATCCTGAAAATGCTTCTACGGTGTACAAAAACAAGAGAAAAATACAAGAAAGTGGTTCCCATTGTGGGGTGAGCGCATACAAAATGAACATTAAAGAAAAAAATATATTATAACTAAACAAAATTATATAATTTTGATGACGTCTGAAGATATGCAAATAATTTAGTTAATAAGAATGCTGCGTCATCACTGAGTATACAGTTAAGAAAGTAACGATAATTAATTGTTATGTAAATCCATGATAAGAAAGGACAGTTAAACAAATTAATGGTGATGCATGTGATGAGGGACGCATGCAGCCATACTTAACCCCATTATTATATAATCATATTTCATATTCGTTCTCTGTGGTGTCCCTTCTGTGGTGTCATGCCTGTCCTTGTTTGTCTCCCCGTATAATTGACCCCTTGTGGCTAATAAACAAATCGAAAATAAATACCGCAGACTCATTTACTCATTCCCTTTTTTAAATATGGCAATGAAATAAGTAATAGAACTACTTACACAAAAGAAGAAAAAGAATATACAGGGAAAGCATTGTCATTGCGTTAGGTCTGATACACAAAATCTGATGTTGTCCAAGTCACTTACACATCGTATTTCTCGAATAATCGAATATCGTGCAAAACATGTTTCATCTGCAATGATAGTTCGTTTACATCTTATTTAGTTATTACCAGTCGAACTGAATTATTTGACGTTTCAGCTATATATTTGATATGTCATAGTTATATATACGGTGATATATTTCAGCTAAGACATAGATTTGCGTTCATTAATTAATGGTGATCATGGAGTTGTTGTTGTTGATGTTGTTGTTGTTGTTCTTCTTCTCCTTCTCCTTCTTATTCTTTTTCTACTTCTTCTTCTTTTTCGTATTATTAATTTTATTATTATTATCATTATTATTGTCCTTATTATTATCCTTATTATTATCATTATAATAATAATAATTATTATTATTGAGTGAGAGAGTAGATCATGCCATCAAAGTGACACGGGTAAAATATACGAAGCCAAATATACCCATCATGACTACCCGTCTGATAAAGGTACACCAGGCACATGCATCACAACCATATGTGCGCGACATGGTGATCTCATATGAAGATAAACAACGCATGACCTTGCAGGTGGGGCCCAGTTAGAATTTTCTTCAGTTTGAGTAGCCCATCCGCTCAAAAGGTTCCTGAATAAGGGTTGTTTAAGGATGTTGAAAGAACAACCCATGTTTCCAGAGGTGAATTATTCAAACCCCAAAGAATACCTCTCAACACAAGGCTATGATGCTCCCCCACTACTTCTGCTCGTGATCAGAGATGCACATATCGTCAGCCACTAAGGGACATGCTCAACTGGTTAAGGTCAAACAACTGACAAGCAAATCTGTGGTATTGAGCAGAATATTTGCTGTAGCCCATCTTTTATACCAAGACAAAACAATGTACATGATAACACTTCCAATCATTTAAGATCAGATGCCATTAGAGCCACTGCCTGGTACTGCATCAGGGCATTTATTATTATTATTATTATTATTATTATTATTATTATTATTATTATTATTATTATTATTATTATTATTATTATTATTATTATTATTATTATTATTATTATTATTATTATTATTATTATTATTATTCTATGTTTGACTTTTGCTTTATGTCTGTACAAGTTGGCTCCAAGTCTCACCGAGAGACATCAAGAGACAACAGGTTGGAAGTTCTGTGCCATATATTTGGGTTTTTTTTTTTGGTGTTGTACTAGTGAATGTCTAATACATAAAAATAAAAAATAAATAAATAAATTTTAAAAAAATAGTAAAAATTAAAATAAATAACTAAATTAAAAAAAAAAATAGTAAAAATTAAAATAAATAAACAAAAGAGTTACTTTTAAACCTTGGGATTACATAGAGAGTATTTTGCGTAGGATATGAGCAGTTCCCATGAGCACTATCTTTTGAATTTCTGCCATTTTGGGGTTTCCTGGTATCTGAGTTAGGTAGCAATCAGTCCCTTTCGCTATCATTCCCAGGGCACCTATGACAACAGGTATTGTTTTAGTCATCAGCTTCCACATTTTGCTGATTTCTATTTCAAGATCTTTATACTTGCTCAGTTTTTTGCAGGTATTGACAGATACCTTTATATCGATTGGGACAGTCATATCAATGAGGAGGCATGTTCTTTGTCTGAAGTCTTTCAATATAATGTCTGGCCTATTTGCATCTATATTTCTGTCAGTTTGAATGGTGAAGTTCCAGAGGAGTGAGATGTGGTCATTTTCAAGCACTGGGGGTGCTTTGTGTTCCCACCAGTTTTTTTCATGGGGCAAATCCAGGTTTTTGCAAATTACCCAGTGAATATATTGTGCAGCTCTATCATGCCTACTGAGGTACTCTGTAGGCGCTAGAAGACTGCATTTGGAGACCACATGGTCAATGGTTTCATTTTGTTGTCGGCATACACGACATGTTGGGCTGCTGCCGTTCTTTAATATGTTGGCCTGGTAGTTTCTTGTTGGTAGGCATTGATCTTGAGCTGCTATTATAAACCCCTCTGTTTCAGATTTTTAGCCAGAGGCCATTAGCCATTGATGGGTCAGGGCTTTCTCGATATCTGCATTATTCGCTCTCTTTGGGTATTTGCCATAGAGAGGTTTTTCTTGCCATTTATTATTCAGAATATCAAAGGCCGCAGTTTTGGCACGGGTTTTCATGCGCCTAGCTTTTTCTGTGCTTGTTTCTTATTTGTCTATCTCTAATTCCGAAATTGGTTGTATTCGGAATTCACTTAGATATTCCTTTGCCTGTTTTGTTACTGAGTATGATGCTTTCTTGTTTTCATGTTTTGAAACAAGTTTTAACATCCAGTCCTCAGAGTTTTTCAGGTAGGTGTCTAGGCCAATTGTAGCAATGTTCATTGTTATTGCCAGTTGCAAAAGACCACGGCCTCCCTCTTTTCTTGGCAGATAGAGTCGTTCTGTATCTGCCTTAGGGTGGTGCATTCTATGCATTGTCAACATTTTCCGTATTTTTCTGTCGAGCTGACATATTTCAGTAATTGACCAGTTAACAATATTGAAACTGTAAGTCACGACTGGTATGGCTAATGCATTGATCGCTTCGATCCTGTTTCTTGCATTCAGCTCTGTCTTGAGTATGGCTCTCACTCACGATAGCATTCTCTCCTGATCATTTCCTTCATCTCTGAGTGCCTTATTCCGTTCACTTCAATTAACACTAGGTACTTGTAGCTCTCCGCTGGGTCTAGTTCTTTTATAACATTCTGCTGATTATTATTATTATTATTATTATTATTATTATTATTATTATTATTATTATTATTATTATATTATTATTATTATTATTATTATTATTATTATTATTATTATTATTATTATTATTATTCAGTAGTTTTATTTTTATAGCGTGCTTTCACTTCACTACCGAGCGCAGCTCTCTGTGCCTTGGGTATGTGTTGTGATTTGTTGTGATGCTCTGATGGTTATTGTATGGAAAGTGTTCTGCGTAGGATGTGTGCAGTGCCTAGTAGTGCAATTTTATGTATGTTATATGTGTTTGTAAGTCCTGGTGTTTTTGTTATGTATTTGTCTGAATATTTTTTTATCATGCCTAATGCACCTACTATGATAGGAATTGTTTCTGTTTTCAGGTTCCACATTCTAGTTATCTCTATTTCCAGGTCTTTGTATTTTGAGAGTTTCTCCATTTCTTTTAGAGACACGTTGTCATCTGCCGTTATTGATACATCAATTAGAAAGCATTTTTTTTCTTCATGATCTCTGACAACTATATCTAGTCTGTTGGCCTTAATTTCTCTATCTGTGTGTATCGGCATATCCCAGAGTATGGTTGCTTTCTCGTTTTCTGTGACCTTTTCTGGTGTGTGCCTATACCATCTTTTTTCTGTTGTCATTCCCTAATGTTGGCATAGCTTCCAATGTATGTAGGTTCCAACTCTGTCATGTCTGTGAATATATTCCTTCTTAGCCAGGACTGGGCAGCTAGAGATAATATGATTTATTGTTTCTTGTCCATCTCCACATATTCTGCAGTTACTTGTAATATTTCTTTTCATTACATGTTTTATGGTAATTTCTGGTGGGGAGGCTTTGGTCTTGTGCTGCAATTAAAAATCCCTCTGTGTCTGCTTTGAGTCCTGCGCTTCTCAACCATTGCTGGGATTTTTCTTTGTCTATTTCTTTTGCGTTTAGTTTAGTGCAGTATTTACCATGAAGGGGCTTTTCTTGCCATCGTTTTATCATGGTTCGTTGCTGTTCTATTTTTAGTTTGGATTTCATTTGTTTTATAGCTTTTGTTGTTTCTTCATCATCTTCTTCTTCTTCTTTGTGTTTATTAGGTGGTATGATTTCTTGTTTGTATTTGTCAGCTTCCTTAAATACTGAGAACAGTTTTTTGTTTTGCTCGTGTTTGCTGCTATCTGGATCAGTGTTCCTTCCTTCTGAAGTAGGTATTTTTGCTGTCCTATGGTGGTTATTTTATAGTAGTTTTCCAGCTGTATAAGTCCTCTACCACCTTCTATACGTTGTATATATAGTCTTTCTATGTCAGATTTTGGGTGATGCATCCTAGATCCTGTCAGTATTTTTCTTGTTTTCCTATCTATTTTTGACAGTTCATTTCGTGTCCAGTTAAGGATATAGTAGCTGTAACTTATAACTGGGACAGCTAAAGTGTTGATACCTATTATCTTGTTTTTAGCATTGAACTCTGTTTTTAGTATTGATCTAACTCGTCTATAATATTCTTTTTTTTATTTTCTCTTTCATTTGTGTGTGTTGTGTCTTATCTAGTTCATGGATTCCTAAGTATTTGTAAGTTTGGCTTGGGTCTAATTCTTTTATTTCATTGGTTTTATCTAGTGTGATGTTGTTACTCTTAACTAGTTTTCCTCTTTTCATGGTTACTTTGGCGCATTTTTCTAATCCAAATTTCATATCTATTTCTTTGGTAAATCCATGAACTGTCTTTAATAGTGTTTCCAGCTGTTTGTCATTTGCAGCGTATAGTTTTAGGTCATCCATATATAAAAGGTGGCTGATCGTTTTGCCGTAACATTTATATCCGCATCCAGTTCTATTTAGCATATCAGATAGAGGTGACAGTGCCAAGCAGAAAAGGAGTGGGGAGAGCGTGTCTCCCTGGAATATTCCTCTTCTAATGGGGATGTCTTTGGTTTTCATGAGTCCCTCTTTTGTTTGGAGGTGTAGGACTGTTTGCCATTTATTCATAGAGTGCTCTATGAATTTTATGATTGTTGGTGCTACTTTGTTAATGGCTAGTGTGTCGAGGATCCATGTGTGGGGGATGCTATCAAACGCCTTTTTGTAGTCAATCCAGGCTATACTGAGGCCTTTCTTCGTTCTGTGGCTGTCTTCAGTTACGGCTTTATTAATCATTAGTTGATCTTTACAGCCATATGAGCCCTTGCGGCATCCTTTCTGCTCTTCTGGGAACAGTTTGTTTTCGTCCAGGTGCTTGTTCAGCCTTTGCGATATCACTGCAGTAAATGCCTTGAACATAGTAGGGAGGCAGGTTATTGGTCTGTAGTTTTCTGGTTTTGTTGTTTCATTTGATTTGGGAATTAAGATGGTTTTCCCCTTCGTGAGCCATTCAGGCATTGTCTCTGGCTCTGCTAGTATGCTGTTAAAGTTTTCAGCCAGCTTTTTGTGCATTCCTGTTAGATATTTCAACCAGAAGTTGGGGATCTTGTCATGCCCAGGTGCCTTCCAGTTGCTTAGTTTTTGCAGTGCCTGGGTAACCTCTTCAGTTGTTATGGGGGTCCAAAGTTGTTCAGATGCCGAGTTTGTTATTTTCATACTCCTTTTTTTTGGCTGTTCGTTCGCCGACCATATTTCTTTCCAGAATTCTTCCAATTCTTCTGCCGTTGGTGCTGCAGTGACTTCTATTTTCTTTTTGCCCAGTTCTTGGTAGAACTTTTTGGGGTCGGAGTTGAACATTTTGTTCTGTTCAAAGAAGCGTTGGCGTTTCTCGTACCGGCGGATCCTTTGAGCTTTGGCAAGGATATCTTGCTTCAGCTTTTCTTTTATCTCCGTCAAATCTTTTTCTGTGATGTTATATTTGCGGTGCATTTTTGTTCTCTTTTTGTTGCTCAGTAGCGTTGCTTGTTTGCTGATTTCATTAAGAATCGACATGTCTTTTCTAATTTAAAAAAAAAAAAAAAAAATTATTATTATTATCATTATTATTATTATTATTATTAATATTATTATTATTATTATTATTATTATTATTATTATCATTATTATTATTATTATTATCATCATTATCATTATTATTATCATTATTATTATCATTATTATTATCATTATTATTATTTTTATTAATGTTATTATTATTATCATTATTATTATTATTATAATTATTATTATCATTACTATTATTATCATCATTATTATTATTATTATTCTATGTTTGACTTTTGCTTTATATTTGTACAAGTTGGCTCCAAGTCTCACCCAGAGACCTCAAGAGACAACAGGGTTGGAAGTTCATGTTGTTGTTATGCCTAGTGTGCCATATATTTGGGGGGTGGGGATGTTGTACTAATGAATGTCTAAAAAAAAAAAGTTTTTTTTTTTTTTTTGAAACCGAAAATTATGGTTGTTTTAAACCTTGAGGTTACATAGAGAGTATTTTGCGTAGGATATGAGCAGTTCCCATGAGCACTATCTTTTGAACTTCTGCCATTTTTGGGTTTCCTGGTATCTGAGTTAGGTAGCTATCAGCCCCTTTTGCTATCATTCCCAGGGCACCTATGACAACAGGTATTGTTTTTGTCTTCAGCTTCCACATTTTGCTGATTTCTATTTCAAGATCTTTATATTTGCTCAGTTTTTGGTAGGTCCTGACAGATACGTTTATATCGATTGGGACAGTCATATCAATGAGGAGGCATGTTCTTTGTTTGAAGTCTTTCAATATGATGTCTGGCCTATTTGCATCTCTCTTCCTGTCAGTTTGAATGGTGAAGTTCCAGAGGAGTGAGATGTTGTCATTTTCAAGCACTGGGGGTGGTTTGTGTTCCCACCAGTTTTTTTCATGGGGCAAATCCAGGTTTTTACAGATTACCCAGTGAATATATTGTGCAGCTCTATCGTGCCTGTTGAGGTACTCTGTAGGCGCTAGAAGACTGCACTTGGAGACCACATGGTCAATGGTTTCACTTTGTTGCTTGCATACACGACACGTTGGACTGCTTCTGATCTTTAATATGTTGGCCTGGTAGTTTCTTGTTGGTAGGCATTGATCTTGAGCTGCTATGATAAACCCCTCTGTTTCAGATTTTAAGCCAGAGGCCATTAGCCATTGATGGGTCAGGGCTTTGTCGATATCTGCATTATTCGCTCTCTTTGGGTATTTGCCATAGAGAGGTTTTTCTTGCCATTTATTATTCAGAATATCTAAGGCCGCAGTTTTGGCACGGGTTTTCATGCGCCTAGCTTTTTCTGTGCTTGTTTCTTGTATGTCTATCTCTAATTCCGAAATTGGTTGTATTCGGAATTCACTTAGATATTCCTTTGCCTGTTTTGTGACTGAGTATGATGCTTTCTTGTTTTCATGTTTTGAGACAAGTTTTAACATCCAGTCCTCGGAGTTTTTCAGGTAGGTGTCTAGGCCAATTGTAGCAATGTTCATTGTTATTGCCAGTTGCAAAAGACCACGGCCTCCCTCTTTTCTTGGCAGATAGAGTCGTTCTGTATCTGCCTTAGGGTGGTGCATTCTATGCATTGTCAACATTTTCCGTATTTTTCTGTCGAGCTGACATATTTCAGTAATTGACCAGTTAACAATATTGAAACTGTAAGTCACGACTGGTATAGCTAATGCATTGATTGCTTCGATCCTGTTTCTTGCATTCAGCTCTGTCTTGAGTATTGCTCTCACTCTTCGATAGCATTCTCTCCTGATCCTTTCCTTCATCTCTGAATGCCTTATTCCGTTCCCTTCAATTACCCCTAGGTACTTGTAGCTCTCCGCTGGGTCTAGTTCTTTTATGGCATTCTGTTGGTCAAGGTTAACGTTAGATGTTTCTGTCATTTTTCCTTTGATAAAGGTAGCCTTTGCACATTTATCGAGGCCGAATTGCATTCTGATGTCGTCACTGAATTGTTTGACTATCGCTAGTAAGCCCTTGAGTTGTTGATCATTTTTTGCAAAAAGCTTTAAATCATCCATGTAAACGAGATGATTTATATTTTTATCAAACATTTTATACCCGTACTGCGCGTCATTGAGCAGCTTTGAGAGAGGTATTAAGGATAAACAAAAGAGGAGTGGTGACAGTGAGTCACCCTGGAAAATGCCACACGAAATTTTTACATCACCAGCATTTAGGGATTCACTGTCACTGTTCAGAGTTAGTGTGGTTCTCCATGATCTCATACTTACAGTCAAGAAGTTTCGTAGAGTTGGTGCTATCTTATACATTTCAAGGCATTTCCTAATCCAGCTATGTGGTAGGCTATCAAAATCCTTTTTATAGTCTATCCAGGCTATTGATAAGTTTTTGTGTCGTTTGTGACAATCTTCTAAGATCATCTTATTGATGAGTAGTTGGTCTTTACAGCCGTAGGATCCACGGTTACATCCATTCTGTTCATTAGGGAATATGCTGCTGTCTGTTAAAAAACTATAGGTATATTCCGTCAGGACAGATGTTAGTGTTTTGTACATAGTTGTTAAGCAGGTTATGGGTCTATAGTTTTTTGGTTCATTTGTTTCTTCACTTTTTGGAAGCAGGAATGTTAACCCATTAACTAACCATGGAGGCATCCTACTAGGGTGTTGCAAAACATCATTGTACAGTTCTGTTAGCAGTTCATGGCTCTCTGGGAAGGCATTCAGCCAGAAGTTAGGAATTTTATCCTTTCCTGGAGACTTCCATTTGCTTGACCTCCTGAGAGCAGATCTTATATCTTCTACCTTGACACCCTCCCACTTTTGCTCTTCTAAGGGGTCCAGTTCTGTAGATATTCTGTCAATCCAGGGGGCCTTTTCGTTGTGTGTTTTTTCTTCTGCCCAGATTTTATTCCAAAATCTCTGCACGTCTTCTTTTGATGGTACAGACCCTGCAGTAAACGCTGTTTTTCCTATCTTCCTATAAAAATTCTTGGTGTTATTTTTGAACATGTTGTTGTCCTTGAAAAATCTAACACGCTTTTCATACCTCGCTATGCGGGCAGCTTTGGCAGATACCTTTTGTTTGATGGTTTCTATGGTGGCATCAATATCAAGTATAGTTTTCATATTGTATTTTTTCAGTAATGTTTGGCTTTTTGTAGGTTTGGTAGTCTTGTGAGCCTTAAGATTTTTCAAATATTCAATGTCAGATCTAAATACTTTAATTTGTTGTTGCAGACGCTCTTGCCAAGAAGGCTTTTTGTGGGACTGTTGCCGTTTTCTAATCTTTACACCACATAGGATCGTTGAGATTTTCGCGGATGCATAGTATAGGTGGTTGAGGTTTGTGATATCAACATCATTAACTGAAATTATATCCTTAAGTGCAAGCCGGATTTTACCAATTATTTTCATGTTTTGGTTAGAGTTGCGGATTTTAGGAAGTGTATCACGCTCATCCATGCTGGTTTCTTTAATTTTCAGTCATTCAATCATGATTTGATTTTTTAGCTCATGTAGTTCTGTTGGGTCAATATTTGTGTGACTTTCTTTATCTATTTGATGCTCATCTGTCTTGGTGTTTATGATTGGTTCAGGGCGTATTTCACTTTGCCTATCACTTATACTAACTCTTTCAATCCTCTCTTCGTGTTTATCCGCCCTGGGCTGGTCTATAATCATTTCCTCTGTATTATCTTCTCTAGCTGCAGCTTCGTTCATTTTATCCGATATTGCTTGTCTAACCTGATCAATCTCTACTTCAGTCAGTAATTTCTTTTTTATAATGTTTCTTCTAACATTGGCAAGCTTGTTACTGTCTATGTAGGGTCTTACTTCAGGGTGTTTCGTCTCCAGTTTAAGTATGCTTGTACAGTGCTAGACTTATCTGTGGGGAAATATATGGCATGGTAGAAGGCCTCAAGAACTTCTTTATTATCTTCCCTAGACCATTTTTCCTTCTTTTTCTTTTGATTATTTGGTGATGAGCATGGATGGCCATCTGTTGGAATTATTATTATTATTATTATTAATATTATTATCATTATTATTATTATTATTATTATTATTATTATTATTATTATTATTATTATTATTATTATTATTATCATTATCGTGATTGAAACTCACAGCCTACATTGCTGGGTATGATGCAAAGTGTCAGCTGTCCACAGGCAGAAGTCTAAGGTGACACTTGCTTATTGGTTTTGCTTCAGGAACCCTGAGAACAATTTTTGCAGTTCTAAGATAGGTTGATTTTCGTAGGTGCTCTTACTTCATACTTGCACCAATCGTTTACGGTCATGCTAGCAGCTGAGTGCTGACAATTCCACGTGCACCAATTACTATTGGTATTACGTCTACTCTCTTCAATGACCACAACATTCGTATTTCCCACTTCAATCCGTCATAGTTTCTTTCTTTCACATTGATCTTGCTGTCAACGGGGTACGCTATGTCGAAAATCACACGTTG
Source organism: Octopus sinensis (assembly GCF_006345805.1). Classification (NCBI taxonomy): domain Eukaryota; kingdom Metazoa; phylum Mollusca; class Cephalopoda; order Octopoda; family Octopodidae; genus Octopus; species Octopus sinensis. Next base: position 65,948,511 of record NC_043011.1, on the reverse strand, counting down.
TTTTTTCTTTTCTAATCCCCACAACTCTAACCAGTGCCCGGTGTCTGGTCACGTGATCTCACTGGATCATTGAATCCCACAGGATTTTGCAATTCATAATTTCGGTTATTCCTTCTCCAATTTGCTTATTCTATGTCTTTGCTCTTTGAACGGCGTGATGCTTAAATGGCAGTTCATTTAGCTAATTTATTCATGACGGACATTCAAATCCCTTCATAGTCTTTTTTATAGATGATGTCTTTTTTTTTGTCTGAGAACGATCATAGGATAGTTTAATTGACTTGTTGAATTTCTGTGTGTGTTATGCTAAACAATATGGCATTCAGTCAAACATACAAGTTACGTCTCATTTTTCAAAAAGTAGTGTTGAATTTTGGACACATAATTTAAGACTTCTGTAAGCAGAATAGTGGCAGACTTTTTTTTTGCAAGCCCACGTTATCCCACATTTAACTCCATGGCTGCTGCAAATGTCTAGTTCATCATATCGTTCAGCCATCATATAGTTCAGTCAAGTCCGAAATCCCAATTATTGAAGATAAGAAGGACTTCTACTGACACAAGAGATTACTGGAAACGTGCAAATGCTTCTGTACAACATTATTTCAAACCCGTATACAGAAATGCCCGATTAAAGGTAATAGCAAATGAAATAGCTAGAGATTAGCGAAGAGTGTCCAACATTCACACACAATATTAAAAAACACAATACAATATGCTAAAAAATCCCTTAAGTGATTAAGTGGGACCTTCATTTTCCTCGAGGAGGTTTACATAACGGTCAATCCTTCGAGCTCCAGCAGCGTCCCTGTAAATACAAAAGGAAAACCTGTCGGCTTTGTAAGACGAATTCTAAAATTAAAGATGTGATTCTCTCTGAATGTACTTTTGTTGTCCAATTCCCTGAATTTCTTGAGTTTCTAAAGGATATTTGGACCTACTTATCATACACGAGCAATTACTTCGGATGTGCATTCTAATTATATTTACTAGTGTCTTATAGCTAGATATAGTTAACCAAATTCGTTTAAAACTGAGTGTTTTATTAATATTTGCCTGCATATGCGATTGATTTGGTTATATTTAACACAAGTCTTAAACTCAAATTTTTCCAAAACTTCATTTTTCTAAAATTTGGCACACTGATGTCAAATATCATACTTAGTAGTTTGGAAAGTACTAAGTCAGAAGCTTATTAACTTACGTATTCTTAGCAAATAAATTTAAACCAATGTCCTGAGGGCGGACATCGAGACCATTATAACATTTTAATTGAATTTATCTGGATCAAGACAATGAATACAACTAGTAATTGGTGTGGCAGTAGATTACAAAATTCATTTTCGGCAGGTCAGTGCAGACAACATTATTTTCCCCGTACATTTTTCCGATCGTAATATTGTCGAAGAATGCATTACTCAATCATTTCTGCCTTGAACAACACTTTACTGGGCGCCTGACGTGCCTACTCACATATTCCTGAGTTACAGGGATTATACCTCTGCCGTAGAGTCACTACATTCATTCCCCTGCGTTCTTCCGTGATGCAGGACGTATGAAAATGAAAATATTTTTCGTCCCTTTGATGTACTAGCGCTACAGTTTGCGTTTAAAAATTGTTAAGCTCCCTTTCTATTTGTTCTGTTCAGATTTATTAAATTCTTTATAAACAAAGGAAAGTACTTTCTGTGATTGCTTTCATTATTTCTTTTTTTCAATACACTATATCCATCCCGCCTGCACTTTCGATGATGGTCTGATGGGTTGCGATGGCAAGTATGCTAGAAAACAGTTTCCATTTCCGCTTATGAGAACGGTGACTAAATTCATGTCCAAGTACTTCATAGATTTAAATGCAACTCTCTTGTTAATGGTAAAACTTTCGGAGAAACGAATGCAATGTTAGCTATCAATATGGAAAACAACATATGTGCAGACAATCCATTGAGAATTGATAAATCTTTAAGGGTTTGGAAAAAAAGGGAAATAGCCATGCACATATATATTTTACATGCACACACAAACGCACACACACATTTACACGCACACACACACACTCACACACACACACATGCACACACACACGCTAGGTTGCGTGTTTTTTTCTCTTTTTGCCATCTTTGAAATGAAGATATTTCCTTCGTCTGGCTGCTTTTCTCTCTACAAAATGGTAAGATACATTGGGGAACAGTCATTTTAACGAGTTGTATTTATTTATCATCCGACTAGATACATCTGCACCACAACTGTATCAGAATCCTCCTGAACCAGTTGGTGAGTGTCCCACCCGAGTGGAATCAATGCTAGATGTGTCGAAACCATTGTCGTGATATGTAATCTATTTTATTTGCATTACAATTGATTTCGGTGTGTTTCGTCAAATTGTGTGTTTTCATGCAGTGTTGATCGCCTTTCTAAAGTGTCCTTCCTTAGATCTTATTGTATGTAATATCTACCTAATTTTATATTTACCATGTGTATTTCTTTTTGTAAATAATGGAAGCAATAGTGACGATATGAAAAATCATGATAATGATGGAAGATAAAGATTAGTAATTTAAGAGTATTTTTGTAAGTGTGACTTATAAAACATCTGTAGTAAAGTATTCTGAAATGCAAAACTGTTACAAAATTTCAAAATCGAGGCTAACTCAGCTAAAATGCAAAATGGCTTCATTTAAACAAACTTAAAATTCACAAGGTGCTTCTATACACGCACATACACACACGCACACACACACACACACTCACACACATACACACACACATGCAGACACGCACACACACATATGCAGATATATCTTTTACTTGTTTCAGTCAACAGACTCCAACATGCTTGGAGACCGCCTTCAATAATTTGCAACCGAATCATTCGATAGCAATATATTGTTATGCTTGTTACTTATTCTAAAGATCTCTTTTCCCGAAACACTAAATAAACAGGACTTAATTACACCAACACCTGTTGTGATGCGAACACGCGAGCACACGCGTGCGCGCACCCACACATATTAATATATATATATATATATTTTTTTTTTTTTTTCATGCATTCATGCAGGCAAACACATTCGAGGTGGTATTGAAAAGAATCGGGATATTGTGATGCTATTTTATTCACTTAGATTTAGATCCTTATATTTTTATCGCCTTCAAAGATTTCTCCATTTCAAGCAGCGCATTGGTGCAGATGCATTTTCCAGTATTCAAAAGAATGCTGCAACTCTTGCAAAAGTATGCTTTTTAACGCATCCGTCGTTTTTGTTTTTCAGATGTTGACATCTGCAAATTTCGTAGCACCCGCTTTCATCACTTGTGATAACCTTCGAAACAACATTTCGATCAACTTCCAACTGTTCTTTCATTTCACCACTTGCATCTAGTCGTGAGTGCTTTTGACCTTTCGTGAAAAGACGAGGCACACATTTCCCTGGAACCCATTTCATTTGCAATTCCTCGCTCAAAATTCATTGGCAGAAGCACCGTGACACACCGATCATATCAACAAGTTCGTCAAATTTTCATTGACGATCTTCCAGTTCATGAATTTACATGGCGTATTTTTTCGTTCGGGAGGTCGATAGTCATCCCGAACAAGGATAGTCTTCAAGCGACAACTATCAATTCCTGTAATTTGGAAACAACGCATAAGCTTGTATTGTTTGCATAGCAGCGTCTTAGTGAGTTGTTTGAAGCTTGAAAACTGCTTCGACGACTATTTTAACGAGCGGAAAACAACTTCATGGAGACACGTTTACTTTCGTTTCAGCCGTCGCAGAAATCGACGAACAAAGGAGAAGTACTGCAAAACGAATACGCATCACGTGGTTATACGACGGAACCCAATGACGCTGGTCAGCAGATTGATACCTGGGGGCGATATGAAGTAGTTTCTAGTGGCGGAAGCTCGAACTAGAACGTATTTGTCCCATATAGAACGTTTGCATTTACTTTCTGGTACCCTCTCGTGTGCTGCTGAATTTTCAAAGCTTCAGAAAGATCGACAGAAAAGCTAATACAATTCAGGTATTTAATTCTTTTCATTATAATATATTTCTGGCATACAAAACTGTGACATCAGTAATAATTTTAGAATATATTCCGGACAACATAATTTCAATATCGTTTTCCTACTTATGTTTTAATAATATAATCACAAATGAATTAAGAGTCACTGCAGCAAAGGTTATCTGCAAAGAAATCAGAAAAGAAAAACTTTAAACATGTATAAAAAAAGTATATCTATGATACACTTTGTGTAAGGCAAAATAGCATTTTGTAATAACGGCTACACCAAATATATATATATATATATATATATATATATCTTTTAATGGATGTGAAATCTCATAAATCCTTTTCTACTCTAGGAACAAGGCCCGATTTCTTTGAGGACGTGAAGAGTCGACTAGATCGACACCATTATGCAACTGGTGCCTGATTTATTGACCCCGAAATGATGAAAGGCCCAGTCGACCTCGGAGGTATTTGAGATCAGAACACAAAGATAGACGAAATACCACTAAGCATTTCGCTCGGAGTGCTAAAGATTCTGCCAGCTCACCTTTGACATCTTGTATATTGTAAGAAAATTATATTGTTACTGGCGCGGTCACAAAGAAGTCACGTACCTTATCTTGGTTAGAAGAGCTTTTCTTGGGAGCCTGTACCTACAGAAGAAAAATCTTGAAATTGAAATAGCACACTTAATTTGAATTGAATGTATCTCGACAAATGTATCGCAATGACATGGATAACAATTACATCATACAAGGCTCGTTATGAAAAACGTAATTAACGTAATCTGTGCATTAGTTGATTATCAAAGGGTAGAATGTCGTTTACCATGTACCTTCTTGCAGCAAGTTTCGTAGTTCATTACCGAAGGAAATTTATATCATTGAAACATATTGAAATTTCGCAATTATAAAACATAATACATATTTTTCTTGAAGGTCTGTTTTATTTGAGTAACTAATCGTTGAATTGTCCTTAATAATGTTAATATACTTAAAAATATTATTAAAATATTTATTTAATTTAGGATCTTTGCTACAAGTGAAGAAGATTATAAAACATATCAGACGTTACTGTGGTGTCGTTTCATGTATGTAGAATACACAGTCCAAATTTTGGTTATGCTCAAACAACCATGTATCAATTTTATAAAGTCTGGAACCGAAGCGCATGCCCAGGAAAATACTTTTACCTTAACTTTATGTTGGACGTAAAACCCAGTGTGAAAAAGCTAACTTTCTTTCTGTTATTTTTAACGAACAACTAGGACATATGTATAGAGTTGTTTTCTCATGAATAATTCTTCGCAACCATTTCTATGACTTCCAATACCATTAAAGTGATGAAACATGTGTAGAAAATTTCGCTTATCTGCTTCATTTTTGAATTAGAAGTCACAACATATAACATGTAGCGTCCTTCACAAACAAGTTTCAAATCTATCTCGTGTATATCGACTTGATTGATATTGTGAGGTAACATATACACTTACATCCTGCCTCAAAATCAGCAAAGTTCTCCAAACCTATTGTGTATTGTTTCTATATCAAATATATATTAGCAATACCATTGTTAAAGAACTCAACTTGTGTGGTCTGCTCTTACATAATACGATTTGTTTAATTTTGAGATATATAAATTTCTTGATCGGGATAAGATAATTCTCACCAAGAACCAGTTTAAAATCAATGCGGCATCGAATAAAAGAAGCAAATTCACTTAATCTTCCGCTATATTTATAGTGATGACTACTTACTGGGCATCTTTGCATTCCTTTATAGATCTTGTAACAAGGAGACACATTTACGATATTAAAGCATTTCAGAAACGTTTCTACAACCCTGGAAAATACGTATTTCAGGAAATATAATACACCAATTGGGTAATGAAATTGTAAACAGCGAAATGAAACATTGATGTAGGTATAACTAGAAATCTATAAACTATGTAACCATCGGTTTGTTTTTGTGGGAATCATCATGGATTCGTCATCAAAAAATGTTTTATATTAAATGCAATGTGTCGCATGTGGGAACAGTTTATCAGTAAAACTTCAGATGCATACATGCATTCATGCATACACACACATACACACACATACACACACTAACACACACATTTTTGCACGTACGTTGTATGTGTGTCTGTATTTATATTGGAATGTTTGTATGTATGTACATGTAGGTATATTTAAAACCTTTTAAAATGAAATTGCAGCCGTCGACCCATATATTTACATTTATTAAGTACGTATTATTTCTGAGTTGAATAAAATAAACGTATTTCTCAAAGTTCCTAACATAACTTCTATAAGATATACAATTTTCTTTGTTAACATAGATTCTTCAACCAAGTGTGCGATAATCCTTATTTAATCCTCTGTTTAATTCAGAATTGTTATTAAGATAATCGTTACACATGTAACTCTTAGTAATTCTTATTACCATATGTAATTGTGAATTAATATTACTAATAGATTTTCCATTGAAACTTCCTGTTTTTATGTGTATACATACAAACATTTACATATATATATATATATATATATATATATATATATATATGTATATACGTTAGCATATATGCATGAATACATGTATATATACATACATATATATTTGTATGTATGTATATATGAGTGTGTGTATATTTGTATTAGATCTATGCTAGTAAATCTCCCTATCTACGATAGAGGCATAACATGAGTGAGGGAAGTCATAACAAAGGTGTTTATAAATACAGAAACACGATCTCCAATCTGACACTGTCTGCTATGACTGCATGAGAGGATCTTTAGGGATGCAAATAATAAAGCTAAAAGCTACCTCTCAATGCTCCATGAGAATAGTGTCTGAATGTTCCGTGACCATCATTTATTTTGATTGACAAAACTGAGATGTAAACAACAGCCGCTTCGACTGGCCGTTTTGCATCCAGCCCGTAACTGACACGTCTCAATAAACACTAAATAATCGCACTCTACATACTGACACACACTTTCCATTTTATTTTTGCTATTAACTGCCCTCGCGACCCCCTTCGTATCTACGATATAGGCACGAGTTACAAGAGGAAAACCCAGAGTTACTCGTGGTCAGTGAATTCTTAATAAAAATGCGAATGCGGTTTACCAATTCAAGAATTGACATCAGCGAAATAATCATACTGTCAGATTTTTTAATGCTAAAAAGTTTCCCGATGGCCGTCTTTGTAAACCACCAAAATATCATAACCATTAGTCCAGCCGTCTGGCCGTGAAGAGGGAACAGGCAAAGAGACGAACAGACGGACACACAGATGGACAAACCTATTGTGTATTGTTTCTATATTAAATACATACTAGCAATACCAATGTTAAAGAACTCAAATGGTGTAGTCTGCACGTGCGTAATACGATTTGTTTGTAACTTCCTCATCGAATAGCAGAAAAGAACAATCTCAAAGTTCTCGTTTACGTTGCATCAACACGTAACGAGGATTCGAAACCGAATCGCTGGGTAACCAGTCAGATATCATAAGCAACGAACAAAAAGTCGGTCTCGGTTGTAATTAATTGCGGGACGTTGCGGCAGCTGAGCGATATTTGCCTCCATTCTTGCTGCATCAGACGGTTGCAGATATTTGCGCAGACAACTCCAGGTTCTTGGACAAACCGAACTAAAGATTCGTGCAATATGTCATAAGTAACTTCTTCGAACGCAGCTTCGATCTTCCTTCTTCCTCAAAAAGTATAATATCAAAATTCACGAATTATATGTGTGTGCATATATATATGTATATATATATGTCTGTGTATTTATATCGATGAATATATTTAAGTGTTTGTGCATACATTTTGGTTATTACCTTTTTGTATAAGTCTATATTAGCATCTTCAATTATTTTAATTTAATGATAGTAATACCATACTTACTCGCAGTCATCTTTATGTGCTTTATATTCACTATAACTCTTGTGGCACGTGATATATGCGAGTTTGGCACAATCCTCTCCAATGTTAGTGATTGCTGTGCCTAAAAATTGATAAGTTCCTTCTTCATAATTTATATAAATTGACAAATGTAGCAGCATTGTGTGAAAATTATATTTTCTGTCTTATCCATCTTATGGAGATGTCAAAGTCTAGATGAGGTCAATAATTACATGTTGAGGACTGTGATATTGAATTTGTTATGAAACCTCAGACTTCGCATTTCGCTCTCTCACTCACCCTCTCTCTCTCTCCTCTCTCTTCCCCTCTGTATATATATATATATATATATATATATATATATATATATATATATATATATATATATATATATATATATATATTTATCTATCTACCTATCTGTCTATCTATATATATATATATATATATATATATATATATATATATATATATATATATATATATATATATATATATATATATATATATATATATATATATATATATATATATATATTATATATATATATATATATATATATATATATATATATATATATATATATATATATATATATATATATATATATATATATATATATATATATATATATATATATATATATATATATATATATATATATATATATATATATAATATATATATATGTGTGTGTGTGTGTGTGTGTCGGGATTAGACAGTCTCATGAGCTGAAAAGTGTCATAAATGGTAGTTTCTTCAGAATTACTGGGAGAAGTGGGGGCAGTTGTGGATTTTCCCAGTCGATGCCGGCTGTAAGAGGTCACTGATGAGTCAACATGGAGAATGCATACAGCTTTAGGATGAGAGGAAGGGTGTGAAGGGTCACTTTGTGCAGTTTGCTAGGTTTGGAGTAACAGAGAAGACATAAGGTGGAAGCGAGGAGGAGAGACGAGCAGTGATTAGGCCACCTCTGCTATATATATATATATATATATATTATATATATATATATATATATATATATATATCTACACACATACACACATATATTTTTTTCTCACTTATTTCAGCTCACAGCTGCGGCCATGCAGATGCATCGCCGTTTTGTTCTACACTGTTATTACGAAGAACCTCCTCTAATATGTGGCACTCGGTGAAGAATGGAGTTTGACATTGCTACTCTCATTTGCACATCTTGCCGTGAGGTAGGTTCATCTGGGACACTTGACAGGAAGATGTCCAGCTTTCATTTAAAAACCGCTACATCTACTTTGTGCAAATTCCTCAGGCTCTTTGGGAGAAAATTAAATTGCTGTGGACCATTGAATCCCAGGCTGTTGCAGAAGCTGGTCCTGAAGCTTGATGGCACTGCTGGGATCTTTGGCACTATGCAGTGTCGTCCCGTTCTAGCATTGGTGTAGCTTACAATGCCAAGATTTGGCACAATTCCTTCCAAGTTTCTCCCAGACATATTTTACTGCATACCTCTCCCGTCTTCTCTCTAGGGAGTAGAGTCTTAGCTGTTTAAACCTTTCTCAGTAGCTGAGCTGTTCCAAAGAGTCGACCTTCTTTGTGAATCTTCTCTGGATTGCTTCAAGGTCCGCTGTTAATTTTACACTGGTGGGTGACCATAGCTGTGAGCAGTACTCCAGGCGGCTGAGGACTAAAGTCCGCCAGAGGACCATCATGGTTTCCTTATCCCTGGTTCTGAATGTTCTTAGGATCATTCCAGACAGTCGTCTGCACTTTGTCGCCATCCTGGTAATGTACACTTGGAAAGAGGTATCATCACTCATGTCGATACCCAGGTCCTTCACAGACTTAGGCTCTGGGATTGAAATTCCCTGTGGACCGGTGTATCCTATAAGTGTAATATTCAACTTTGGATGCTGGTAGCGCAGGGCCTGGAATTTTTCAGCATTAAACTGCATATTATTATCCTCAGCCCATCTGTAGATTGAGTCCAGGTGTGCAACATCGCTGGCTTTCAGTATTTACTGCGAGACATTCGTATCGTCTGCATAGCTTGCCAGAGTGGCTATCCGGGCATTTGTGAGCATATCTGAGAGGGACACTATAAAAAGCAGTGGTCCGAAGACAGTTCCCTGTGGATCACCGCTCACTATTTGTGTGTTCATAGAGGTGGCTCCATTAACCACTACTACCTGAAGTCATGTAACCACGCTCCAAGTTTTGTTTTCGGTTCTTCCTTTTTTCTTCTGTTTTTCTAATTTCTCATTTCTTTGTAGGACCACTGGTACAGGGGGGCTTCCGGTTTCTCCTCCCTTGGCTCCCCTATCCTTCTCTACCTCGTCCTTCACTGAGGTAGGTGATCCATTTTCCTGAGGAACACCTGGATCGCAGAGACATCCGGCTTCCTTCTCTTTTTCGTCCTCTTCATCCCCATCAGCCTTGCCACAATAATTTTCAATTATGTTATCCAATGTTTTGATGCGTGGTCTTATAAGCATGTAAGACCGGATAAATTCACCTTTCTTTCGTTCTATTTGGTCAATGGTTCTAGGAAATCCATTGTTCTTTAGCGCGGCAGTGATGATGCTGTTCGGCGGATCGCCACTAGCGATTGTCCATGCTCTTAGAAGACGATCTAACTCTTTCTTTTCCCACGTTGGTGCCATCTTCGTCTTGAAGTCAAGAGGGGTAGCATAGGCTAGAGAGGCAATGAGGGATAGAGAGAGGTAGAGAGGGAGAAACACAGAGGGGGGAAATAGGGAAAGAGAGAGGGAGATAGGAAGGAAAGAGAGAGGTGCTATGAAAGAAATGGAGAGGATGATAGGAGGAAAGCGAGGGGGTGTGGTGTGTTAAAGAGAAAGATGAAGGTAGTGGAGGGGAGGAGGGGGAATAGAAGGAGAGACAGAGTGAAGGAGAAGAGAGGAAGAGGGGCAGGCTGAAGGAGAGGAGTGGAAGAGAAGGAGAAACAGAAGGGGGAGATTATAGCAAGAGAAAGAGACAGAGTGAAGGAGAGACAGAATGAAGGAGAGACAGGATGAAGGATGTGAGAGAGAGGGAGAGAGGGAGTGAGGAGAATGGGCGAATGAGAACTATATGAGAGAGAGGGTGAGGTGTCGAGAGGAGAGGTAGATGTGAGATGGAAAAGAAAGAGAAATGAGAGAAGAGGAGGATATGAAAGTGGGGAGAGAGATGAGAAAAAGAGTAAGATATGCAAGAGAGAGGGAAAAGGTAAGCGTAAAGAGAGATAAAGGAAGGAAGAAAGGAGCTGAATGTGGGGGAGTATATGTAAGGGAGGAGAGAGGTGGTAGAAGAGGGTGGGGAAATGAATGAATTATTTAATTCTAAACTAATTACGATTATATTTCTCAGTCGTTAGCTTAAATTACAGGAAAATAAACAAATGAAAAGGATTTTTAAATATTAGTTTTATAGAGATAGAATGAAATTACGGTAAAATTATGATTATTATATTTCCAGCTCAGTCGTAACTCACAGGAAAATAAATATACGAAATGAATTTCTAAATGTTAGTTTTATAGAGATGAAATGAAAGATAGATTGAAAGCGAAACAGAAATTGAAAGAAAGTTATTCTCAGAATGTAAGCAAAGATGGCGTCGTAAATCGTAACTGAGATGTTAGCTTACATTAAAGGAAAATAAAAAATAATAAACAAAAATATGAAAACGATACTTATCGTAAAGGGTACAGTCCAAACTCTCGTGCTTGTACGAAGAAGTTTTCTTTCAAAACAGAAAAGAGAACATTTTTTTCCTTCTTACATTTGGTTGGAGATAAATTAAAGACTTGCCACCACGTGCTTTTCGGCAAAGAATCTAGCTTGTGTAACTAAATTTAATGTCTTATATTTCGCTTCAAGCGAAATATATTACGTTCTTAATTAATATATTTTTAATTAATGCATTTTAGCAGATCGTTATGAGTTAACAGGTTCTACGTTTTTTTAGATTTAGTAGATTATTTCGTCGAATTATTCAAATCTTTTTTTTCACAGAGCAAAAGGAAACGCGTCTTTTCTCTACGGAAACCGGAAGTAATATATATATTTATATATATATATATATATATATATATATATATATATATATATATATATATATATATATATATATATATATATTATATTATATTATATTATATTACATATATATATATATATAAATCCACATACACCCCAGAAACCAAGAAGCCTTCACCATCACCACCCAGAATTTACCAATACTTCATAAGGACCCCAAATGAAAGGAAATTCTAAACATACATAAAATCATTAAAAGCTACAAACAACCTAAATCACTTAAAAAGATTCTCACAAAGGCAAAATTGATCAGATCTAATTTTACTTGTGCTTCTGAAAACATTATTTGTGTCATAAGGTGCTCGGGCTGCCACCAAAACTACGTGGGTTCCACGAGACTATCACTCAGACGTAGATGCACACTGCATCGACAACAAATTGCATTCCCAGAATATAGAATGATACCCATAAGTGAGCATAATGAGAAATGCGCAAAGTAACTATCACCACAATTTTTAATCTTTCCATTCTATCAATGTGCTATTGGAACACTAACACAAATTAGACTAAACAAGGAAACATTCTTCATTGAAAAATATAAGCCTGAACTTAACCATCCTAACATTCTTATACAGAGAAACTCACCCCATTAAGTAAAAGAGGCAAGAAATATAAAGCGATTATCTCACTTACACCGGAAGAAATCGCTTATTACCTCCCCCTACATGGAACTCTTCCTTGCACTGTATAACGAAGACAGAACACGATGTAGGTAAAGACATTTGACAAATTTGAAAAGTTAACACGAAACCGGTAATTTCTTCAAAAACTATGTTACTGTATGAAAAATGTTATATCATTCTTCTAACATAACGACTTAAATATATTCTTTAACCTTTTAAAACAAGCCTTCTTTGGTTTTTCACTCTTTCTATTTTGTATATATCCAACCACGTGCTTTCACACACTTTCTCACACACACACACACACATATATATATATATATATATATATATATATATATATATATATATATATATATATATATATATATATATATATTTAAATATATATATATATATATATATATATATATATAAATATATGTATATATATATATATATGTGTGTGTGTGTGTGTGTGTGTGTGTGTGTGTGTGTGTGTGTGTGTGCGTGTGTGTGTATAAACTTAGATAAATAAACTTAGATATGTTTCCACCAAAGATTGGTCCAGGCTATGTCTAACATAATATCACCACCTGATAGGATTATATGAATCCTGTTTAAATCAAGTTTTGTTCAAGTTTTCTGTATGGTCCATTCAATTAGTGAGTTTTTGTTGGGTGAGTTGTATCCAATTATGGGTGGCTTATCTCCGTTTAAAGTTCATGGGTTCCTTTTCCTCTTTGATCTCTTTCGGGACAATGTAAAATGGAGCAGGGCTTGTTGAGGAAAAGAAATTATGTTGCAGTGTACATATATGCTGTGATTCTGAATTGGGCAGGGGACGTATTGCTCGTGGTCCCAGTCTCGGGTGAACCTTGAAGCTAATGTTCAGGTCGTTTGGACAAAGTTGGCGGTATATTCTCCACATCGTGCAAATGATGTACTGCTCACGGCGACGCTGGAGAGAGTAGAGTTTCAAGGCTTTAAGTTGGAGCCAATAATCGAGACCAGCCATGCCTTCAATTCGTTTAGTGAGTGCTTTCTGGGGTGATTCAGTCGTCAATATGTTTTGTCTTGTATGGGGTGACCACAGTGGGCAGCAGTATTCGATGTGTGGCCGTACAAAGGAGACACAAAGGAGATGACATCTTGTTCTCTTGACCGGAAAGCTCTTAAGATCCAGGAACTCATCCTACGAGCTATATCGACCTTCTTGTTGATGTGTGCACTCCAACTGAGATCGCCATCAACAATTACACCCAGGTCACTGATATTGTTAGAGGCTGTGAGCGTTTCCCCTGAAGGAAGAGTGTATGGCTGTTTTAGTGTAGACTTTCTTCCAAAATGCATCAGCTCAAATTTTGCCTCCTTCAGTTGCATTTTGTTTCTGTCTGCCCATTAACTCCCAGCGAATAGATCAGACTGGAGTTGAGTTCGGTCTGCTACTTCATTGAAGATTTGCTGGAGCTTAGTGTCATCAGCAAATATTTTCACTTTGCAGTAATGTACGACACTGGAAAGGTCGTTTATATAAATTATAAAGAAGAGCGGGCCCAAGAACATCCCCTGGGGGACACCGCTGGTGACTTGAATGTTGTGTAAGAGCTGTGTTAGACAGTCCCTGTCACAGCGAAAGCCATGCTGATTTGCATTTAGGAGTTTGTGAATCTCCAGAAAGTCAGCTATCCTTGATCTTAACACTCTTTCAAACACTTTAATGATGTGGGAGGTGAGTAAGATTAGGCGATAGTTGACTGCTAGGGATCTGTTTCCCTGTTTGAAAACCGGGACGACAGACTGTGATAGTAGTTGTTTCGGAATATAACATGAATCTAATGAATTTCTCCAGAGGTTGGTCAGAGGGACAGCAAGTTGGTGACTACATTCCTACAGGAGACTAGCGGTGAATCTATCAGGGCCTACAGCAGAATAATATTTGACGTCATTTATTGCTGCAATGATGTCAGAGGCAGTGAAGGTTACGTCTGAGATTTTATGTTTGGCATCAACTTCGTCCGCTTCTCTTACGTTAATATCAGTGGGAACACTAAAGACAGTGCAGTATTGTTTCTGCAGTATTTCTGCCATTTCTTTAGCATCGTGTCGAGCAATGCCGTTATCATCAATCAAGGGCCCAATGGGCGAGCCAGTGTTTCTATGCATATTTCCATAAGAATAGAACACATATGGGTTCTGTTTGATGTTTTTGATTACCCACTGTTCCTCCGCAGCTCTTTGATTTTCAATGGAGGTTTTCATGTCGGTCTGCAGATGAGGATTTTCCAACTCTAGCCTTTTCCTTTTTGTTGAATGTGGATGTTGCATGTGGGAATGTTTTAATTGGTTGATCTTTTAATTGAGTTTTATGATGTGCCTGATGAGTGTTGTTTTCTTTTTAGGGAGCCTGTTTCTGTTTGTGTTCGTGGATATCGTAGGAGCGTGTTTAGAGCATGTATAGGTGACAATTTTCTGAAAGTGCTGCCATGCGGTCTCACTTTGGGTGGAATTGAGAGTAAGAACCAGTCGATGAAAGACAGATCCTTTCTGATATATATATATATATATATATATATATATATATACAAGCACACACTAACGCACTAAAATTGAGGGGCCTTGATTTTCAGTAATCAGAAATATATATATACGTATCTACATACTAAGCACCAATATAAATATATATATATATACATGTGTGTGTGTGTGGTGCTTGTGTGTGTGTATGTATGCACGTTTGTCTGGATGCGTGCGAGTGTGCACGCATGTATGCATATGTTTAAGTATGTTTGTATGTATGCATGAATATGTACATATAATGTATGAATATAATAAATTACTTAACACACGGCAAAATGGCTTCGTTTCGAATCAGGTAATTGACCGTGCAAATGTCGATGTGATATATATTGAATTTGCAATAACGTTTGATGAGATGGATAATTACTTGAGATATCACATTATGCTATATCTTAGCGAAACCTTTAAACGAAGTTACATAGTGGCTTGAACAATAGAAGTCAGTTGCTGACAATTCTGCATTTCCCAGGGACACACACGGGGAATTATCTTGTGGACATTACACAATATAGTGTCACAGATAGACATAACCATGCTCACTGAGATGATATATATACATTGAGTAAGGGTTTCAACCAGAAATTGTGCCAATTCTGGTGCAAAACCGTTACCGCGCCTGGTATTTTCCCCACTGTTGCTGCGATGTTGCTTCATCCGAAATTGCAGACGAAAAAACAAGACTGTCAAGACGTTTTGTGATGACTTCTATGTCTACACATACACATATACAGATCCCTCTCTATGAATATATGTACGTATGTGTGTATGTGTTTATGTATCTATCTATCTGTCTATTTATATATATATATGTATTATGTATTTATATATATATATATATGTATAATATATATATATATATATATACATATATATATGTGTGTGTATTATGTATTTATGTATATATATATATATATATATATGTATATAATATATATATTTATATATATATATTTATATATATATATATATTTATATTTATATATATATATATATATATTTATGTATATATATATATATATATATATATATATATATATATATTTATGTATATATATATATATATATATATATATATATATATATATATATATATATATATATATGTATATATATATGTATACATATATATTTATATATACATGCATATATGTTTTCTCTTTTACGGGTATTATTCCTAAGACTGCTGCAATGTTTCTGAAGCCCTTGGATTTTACTCGAATGAATCGACCTCAATATATATTTTTTTAAACCTGGTACTTATTCTATCGGTGTTTTGCCGAACTGCTATTCTACGTAGACACAGTCACGCCAACATCAGTTGTTATGTATATATATACGAACTCACACACACACACACACACCACACACACACGCATATATGTTTTGCTATGTATCTCTGTATGCACTTATATCTATCTTGCTTTCTAGATAAATACATGATCATTATTTTTGTGTGAACATAATACACATATATATATATATATACTTGCCAACTAGCAGTAGAAAAATAAATAGAGAAGCATTATTCATGGTTTTCACTTTCAAATACCACGTCCGATAATCTTACGACGCATCGACAATGTTATATCTTGTATACTTAAATATAACGTAACATGTGTTTTACCCAGAATTCATTATGTTGACATCCTTTATTTATTGTCACGATAGCTAATTAATTGTTCAGTCTTATTTTTTGCTTGTCGTACCTAATATAGCTATGCTAATATATTTCTTATTAACAAGTATTTATTGCGTAATGTGTAACTAAATTCGCCGAGTAACGTTTGTAATAACAGGTACTTTAAAAGCATAGTGAAGAGAAATTTCCATGGGTTACACGTTGCAAGGAATTTAGTTACGTGTATTCTCCATTGAAGGAACACTACCATAGAATATTACTACAGTTTGTCAAGAATTTTGTTAAAACAATTTGTGCACGGAAATAGATTCATATTTAATTCAATAATATTTTAATATAAATGTATCATCTTCACACTTTTAATTTTCCTATGATTATTGGTACATTTTAAACCAAAATAGTTGTCAGAATGATGCAGGTCATAAATTAATAATCTAACCACGAATGCAGTAAATACGACTGAGGATTAACGCATTATCTGCAAAGGAGAAAAAACGCTGTACGTAAATACTAAAAGTTATGCGAACTATGCAACAATTTCGTTGTTTATATATTCCTATTTTTCACAAGCTTATGTGGTTACCAGGAAAACAAAACAGTGCATTTTATAATGGATCTTGTTAAGGCACCCAAACACGTGATGAAAGATACCAGAGAGATAGGGCAGTATTTGAGAGATTTTGTGGTCGACAAGGGACCAGGAATGGAATTTTCCTATTGGTTTATTCAGTCGTTTCAGCACCCTCAGGCGAATTGTGCCGGCTAAATAGGAAAACGCTCGTGACTAAGTGATATCTGTTTCTTTATACCTACTCTTACTATTCTTGATCTAAGAAGAATTTATCGGAGGATTAATTGCTTATTTATGAATTTCAATTTCGAACCCCGTTAAACTACTTTTGTGCGTCAAAGTTACTTTAGGATATGAGACAAATCAACAGCTGTCCAAACCGTTTTGTGGATACTGGTGCATTGTTGATATCACTGTAGCACGATCTGCGTGTCATGAGCTGCAATTAAACCATGATAAAGGAAACGGTTTCTTTGGTGGAAAGTTAACTTTAATTCAATATATCAGAGAGTAAATTAAATATTGGTTACTATTTTGTCTGAAAGAGCGGTAATATAGTCAAAAAGCAAAGACTATCAACTTCACGATATATGAAACGAAATTGGTCTACTTCGTAGTAAGTGAGTGAGTGAAGTTTCAACGCACGAATTGGCTTCTTATCGCTGACAAAATATGAGGCCTCAAACACTCTGGCTGGCTTAGGAAACCATCTGAACATGACTTACACAACGTCAAGTTTTCCCCTGATATTACCAGGTTTCCCATTTGATCAGGCTTCACAAGAGGTGACACAAGCCTAACAGAAACCGTCGTCATCGGAAGTTCACTTTGCAGAATTTTCTTTGAAGAGATATACTGATAGATTTGGCTACTGAAGTTATTGTTATTCGCAGGTCATCGATCA
>NC_043011.1:65880213-65925213 GCF_006345805.1 Octopus sinensis | reverse complement strand
ATGTATCCGGTGATACTTGAGGGACGTCTCCCCAATTGCCTCTCGTGCCTGCAGCAAGGCAATATTAAAAGGAACTGCCCCCAGGACAATGGTAAGGCCCTGGAACAGTCACTAGATGCCACATCCCCTACCTGGTCAAAGGGAGAGGTGGATGTGGTCGAGGAGACTTCAGCCTCCTCAATTCAAAAAGGATTAAAAAGGAAAAAGGCGGGCAACAATAGTTGCCCGCCGAGGGAACCTAAGTCTTCGGGAGGCGGGGGAGAGCCTTCGGACAAAGCGGAAAGCTCCACTCTCCCAAGATAAAAAAGAAGGAAGAAGAACGGGTCATCTCAGCGGGGATATAGTTAGAAGGGCGAAATAGTAGAGAAGGTTGCCAACTTTGTTCTATGGAAACCTATGAAATTTTAAAACATCAGTGTAATATAAGTCTTTTGAATAATCGTCTGGAGTTTGGATAATGTTGCATACATTCCCCAACTAGAAAGTTTAAATACTTTAAATAAAAAATATGAGTATTCCTATATTTTAATATTAATAAGAAAAATACTATAGTAGCCTTCAACTTAACTTTCATAGAGGACTAAAAAACTTCACTGCAAACTTGAAATTGAATTTTTTCTAAATCTAATCTAATTTCAAAATTAATAAAGCTATCCCCCAATTATAAAATTCAATGTCTTCTCATAATAATGATTGATAGTTTTTTCTTCCCCTACTGTTTGTAAATGAGATAAATGACCTTTTGACACTGACCTAGTTTCTTCTCACCATATAGCAGTAATTGGCATTTTGTTAGTGGCAACTTGAGTTCCTTTTATGGTATTCTGGTATTATGGTAAGCCTAACCCTAACCCTTACTCTCACTCCTAGTTAAACACAAGCATAGTTTGGTCAGTTAGGGACTGGACTTCACAACCTAATATTCTTAAAATTTAGTCCTACATCTTTATCTGTATATCTACCTTCCCTAAAATGTTACGACTTGATTTGAAGGCTTTTGTATTATTGGAAAACCTATATGAGAGCACTCAAAATTTTAACTCTGCTGTATAATTACAACTTTTACTATAATGTTGTAGTCCGAAACAATTGTACCAAATTACCGGAGTCATTCTTGTTGCTTATTTTTTATTATAATCACACTGCAAAGTTTTATGGATGACACCATATAAAATGTTGGTGCATCTAAATTAAGTACCATATTCATATGAATCTAAATTGTTGCTGAACTTATTTATCTATCTATCTATCTACCTATCTATCTATCTATCTATCTATCTATCTATCTATCTATCTATCTATCTATCTATCTATCTATCTATCTATATGTATGTTTCCCTGTCTGTCTGTCTATCTAAGCTATAATAATAATTTGCGACATCAATATATATCAAGGTGGTGAGATTCAGGAAAACCTATGAAGCCGGACAACATGTTAGCGATATGTCGTACGTGTTTGCATATCGATTTCACTCCCCGCATCGGTGAATTTTGTGTTTCATCACTCCAGTTCTATAAAATAAGAATACTTTCATCAATCGACTAACTTCTTTGCCCATAATTTCAATCCTTTTGCATATATTACAAATGACTACCACTAACAATGCATGATAAACATACAAATTGGTATCAAAAGCAGTATTTTCAAATATTCCAACTGAAAATCTAGGATTATCGAGGTTTAAAAAAATTAAAAGAAATGTAAACGTATAATCATTGGGTATAGTCTTCTCAAGTTTATTAACATATTTCAGACATATTAGACTAAATTATCAAGACAATTGCCAACATGATGCAGGTAGATTCCAACATTTTCTAAATGTAGTCGTGCAATAATAATGTAGACGCCATTGTAGTAATAGCTGCAGACGGTTGGAAAGACGACTGTGAAGAGAATAGGCAAAACAATACTATCAAACATCAATATTGCAACTAATAATGAGGTTAAAAATGGAATGATTTCCCTTGTATATATATCATTTCTTTTCAGCATTTCTATTGTGATTACGCAGGAAAATTATTACAGCATATAGGGGAGCCAGGGACAGAATCTAAACAACGGTTTCAAAGGTTAACAGTGGGACAGCGGTGACACTTCAGAGCGGACCTTGGTTGGTAGGATTGATATGAGACTAGAGATGGAATCCTTCTGTAGCGGGATATAATTTCAGTCATTTTCTCACGCCCTGTCGAATCTTACTGGTTATAAAGAGAAACACATTTACCAAATATTGTGATAAATTGAGTTAGACAGATTGAGTTTCTACTAACCCTATAAAGCAGAGCAGGTAGCTGCAGATAAAGTGATTTCTCATTAATATTTAAGGACGCTGATATATTCATAAGTATATTCGCAATACTAAAGTATTATTATCGCAGTTATATCACATTTCCGATGGCGATTCAGTATCATCACTACAAATCAAAGATTTGTAAAGGATATATAATATTTATAATAATCAAATGATCTACATATTTTCAATGTTATCTTACCGCAAATCAGTTATTGCAAAATATATAATGAATCTGCATAACAATAAGTGTTTATTCTAAAAGTTATAATTTTGTTACCGGGAATTATTGAATAAACAAATACTGAGGATAAAAGGAAAACGTATCGTGGGTAAAGCAGGAATTACCGAAGGAGTAGGAACTTTGGTAGTACGTAACATATTTTGCTTATTTCGAGGCTGAAAAGAAAAGACAAGCATCATGAAATTGAAAAGAACCGCACAAAGTCATTCAATGTATTTTTACAACTACATTTCATAGAAGTAGATATGAATTCTATCAATGTAACATTGTTATACAGAATGTCGTTAATGCACTCTGTGTGATTAATGATTATAAGGAATAAACAATTACTCTTCACATGTTTTTCGTGTTTTGGTGGATTAAATCTGATGATATGAAAAAGCTTTTTTTTTACAAATTTGCTGTTTTCTATAAGAAATATAATGGTAATTATTATGTTGCCGGATGTGCAGCATTATAATCGTTCCCAAATCTCCGATGTAACAGTCAAATAATTTTGCCATGTGAAGTCACTTTACGAGTGATACCATGGCATGTCTATGAAAAATGTGAACATCCATGCCTCTATTATTGATAATCTATGAAGACTTCATCAACAGTAAAATATTTCTTAATGAATTTGAATTCAGAAACACATCTGTGGCTTCAAATAAATTCGTGCATTAAATTTAGCTTTTAAACAGAGTCAAACAGCACCCTGTTGCCCAAACAATTGCCTGGATATTAATTCAACTCTAGAATCACTATAAGATTATGTGTAGGGTCAAAAAATTACAAAGAACTGTATTGTCATGAATTGAGAAAAGCGTTCATTATTGAGAAAATTCACCTTTAAGCCAGAGCAAAGTATCAGAGAGAAATTAAAGAT
Source organism: Octopus sinensis (assembly GCF_006345805.1). Lineage (NCBI taxonomy): Eukaryota > Metazoa > Mollusca > Cephalopoda > Octopoda > Octopodidae > Octopus > Octopus sinensis. Next base: position 65,921,810 of record NC_043011.1, on the reverse strand, counting down.
TATTATTTACAATATATAACAGTAATAAGAAATAACTTACCGAGCAAGAGTGACTTTTATCTAAGACATCATAACACTCATGGTTAACTTTAGGACTAAAGCATATAATGAAGATATAGTATCCTCTAGAAAAAAAAGTTTGAGTTACTATTACAATTCGCAAAACGAAAGTTAAAATGTCTACCTACGTACCTACCCACCTGCCTACCTACCTACCTACGTACCTACACACCTGACTACCTACCTACCTGCCTACCTACTTACCTACCTACATACCTACATACCTACCTACCTACCTACCTACCTACATACCTACGTACCTACCTACGTATCTATCTATGAATCACGTATCTATTTATTCACATATAGGTACATACATTATTTATATATATATATAATGTTAGATAAACTTAGATATGTTTCGACCAAAGATTGGTCCAGGCCATGTCTAACTTAATAGCACCACCTGATAGGATTATTTGAATCCTATTTAAGTCAAGTTTTGTTTATGGTCCATTCAAGTATTGAGTTTTTGTTGGGTGAGTTGTATCCAATTATGTGTGGCTTATCTGGTTATCCTTGAAGGAAACTATGCAGACTCCGTTTAAAGTTGATGGGATCCTGTTTTTCTTAGATCTCTTTCTGGTCAATGTTAAATAGGGCAGGGCCTGTTGAGGAAAAGAAATTATGTTGTACTGTACATGTATGCTGTGATCTTGAATTGGGCAGGGGACGTATGGCCCGTGGTGCCAGTCTTGGATGAACCTTGAAGCTAATGTTCAGGTCGTTTGGGCAACGTTGGCGGTATATTCTTCACATCGTACAAATGATGTACTGCTCACGGCGGCGCTGGAGAGAGTAGAGTTTCAAGGCTTTAAGGCGATCCCAATAATCGAGAGCAGCCATGTCTTCAATTTGTTTAGTGAGTGCTCTCTGGGGTGATTAAATCTTCGAGATGTTTTGTCTTGTATGGGGAAACCACAGTGGTTAGCAGTATTCGAGGTGTGGCCGTACAAAGGAGGAGAAAAGTGGTATGATGACACATTGTTCTCTGGACCGGAAAGTTCTTAAGATTTAGGAACTCATCTTACGAATTATATCGACCTTCTTGTTGATTTTCTTCACTCCAACTGAGATCGTCATCAACAACTACACCCAGGTCTCTGATATTGTTAGAGGCTGTGAGCGGTTCCCCTGAAGGAAGAGATTATGGCTGTTTTAGTGAGGAGTTTCTTCCAAAATGCATCAGCTCAAATTTTCCCTCGTTCAGTTGCATTTTGTTTCTGTCTGCCCATTGACTCACAGCAAATAGATCAGACTGGATTTGAGTTCGGTCTGCTTCTTCATTGACGATTTGCTGGAGCTGAGTGTCATCAGCAAATACGTTCACGTTTCAGTAATGTACGACACTGGAAAGGTCGTTTATATAAATTATGAAGAGTAGCGGACCCTAGACAGTCCCCTGGGGAACACCGCTGGTGACTTTTGCTGGACTTGAGTGGACTCCATCAACTACAACATGTTGTGTTCTATTCGCTAAGAAATACTTGATCCAGCATAGAACTTTTCCACGGATTCCAACATTTGCCAAGTTTGAGAGTAGGATTTTATGGTCTACCCTGTCGAACGCTTTACTGAAGTCAAGCAGAGTTCGAACGTGTTCCCAAGGCTTTGAGTACATCTTCAATGTGGTGTAAGAGCTGTGTTAGACAGTCCCTGCCATAGCGAAAGCCATGCTGATTTGCATTTAGGATTTTCTGGGTCTCCAGGAAGTCAGCTATCCTTGATCTTAACACTCTTTCAAACACTTTAATGATGTGTGAGGTGAGTGAGATTGGGCGATATTTGAGTGCGAGGGATCTGTTTCCCTGTTTGAAAACCGGGATGACTTGACTGGGATAGAAACTCTTTCGGTATATAACCTGCGTCTAACGAATTTCTCCAGAGGTTGGTCAGAGGGACTGCAAGTTTGTGTCTACATTCCTTCAGGAGACTAGTGGGGAATCTATCAGGGCCTACAGCAGAGTAGTATTTGTCCTCATTTATTGCTGCTACGATGTCAGTGGCAGTGAAGGTTATGTCTGAGATTTTATGTTGAGAATCAACTTCGTTCTCTTCTCTTACGTCTGCGTCAATATCAGTGGGAACACTAAAGACAGAGCAGTATTGTTTCTGCAGTATTTCTGCGATTTCTTTATCATCGTTATCAACAATCAATGGCCCAATTGGTGAGACAGTGGTTCTATGTTTATTTGCATAGGGATAGAACACTTTTGCGTTCTGTTTGATATTTTTGATTACCTACTGTTCCTCCACAGCTCTTTGATTTTCAATTGAGGTTTTCATGTCGGTCTGCAGATGAGGTTTTTCCAGCTCTAGCCTTTTCCTTGTTGTTGAATGTGGATGTTGTGTGTGGGAATATATTAATTGGTTGATTTTTTTGTTGAGTTTTTTGATGCGCCTGATGAGTGTTTTTTTTCTTTTTAGAGGGCCGGTTTTTGTTTGTGTTAGTAGATTTCGTGGGAACGTGTTTAGAGCATGTATAGGTGACAATGTTTTCAAAGTGCTGCCATGCGGTCTCAATATGGGTGGAATTGAGAGTAAAAGACCTGTTGATGCAAGACAGATCCTTTCTGATTGCTCCCCAGTCCGCTTTGTGGAAGTGTATGTTGTCAAATGAGTGCCATGGATTGGGATTGGCTGGTTTGGTTTTTATATGTCGGGAATTGAAATTGCAGAGTATCATGTCGTGGTCTGAGAGGAGAGTTTTTTCAACTGAAATACTGTGAACGAAGCTAGAGTAATTGGTCAATACCAGATCCAAGATCGTTTTATTCTGTCTCGTTGGTTCGAGCACTAGCTGAGTCAGGAGGTATTCATCCATTAGATTAAAGAGCAGTTCTGCTGCTGCTCTATCTGATGTAGAGCATTTGCCTAACTTCAGAGTATTTGTGGGACAGTTCACATGAGGTAGGTTAAAATCACCCATCACTAGTAAGTTTCCGGAGTTGTACTTCCGAAGGAAGGACTTGACCTTACTAAGGCACTCTTCAAAGCACTTTAGTGGTGCTTGAGGAGGCCTGTAAAGACCAACAATGATTATGTCCTTGGCCTTGCTGAATAGTGATACAGATTCACAATAGCTATTGGAAAATATGTCCTTGGCATCAAGTGAGAAGGTGTCAAGGATAAAGATGGCTGGGCCTCCCTTATTTCGGTCTGTGTGATCCGCACGAACAATGATGAAATATTTTATTTTCATTTCAGCGTCCAAATGGGTGTTGTTCAGGTGAGTCTCGGTAAGGATAAAGAAAGGGAAGCAACGAGCCGTTTCGGCAAGCTAACTCTCTATATATGGGATCTTCCATTTTTGTGCAAAAATTGATGGGTTAATGCCACGTACATTTAACAGGAATGTCGAGGTAAGGGATGTTTGATGTTTGCAATGTTCTAAGTTATGTTTGCTCGTTGGATCTCCTGGCTTCGGTCGGCCTTCATATCTTCTAGGTAAGACAGTAAAATGCATATATATGTATGTATATACACACACTCATATATGTATAGGTGTGTTTATATAAATATGTATGTGTACGCATATATATACATATACACCGGAGTAAACACATAAATGTGAAACAAGGTGGAAAAAAGAGTACTCAAATACCAGTGGTAGAGTAATATGCTTTATTTTAAGCAGCAGAAAATTCATCAAAATCTGTTACTCTGAGTTTCTCGTTGCCGTTCTGATGAACTGTCTGATGAACGGCAACGAGAAACTCAGAGTAACAGATTTTGTTGAATTTCCTGCTGCTTAAAATAAAGTATATATATATATATATATATATATATATATATATATATATATATATATATATATATATATATATATATATATATATATATATATATATATATATATATATATGTATATATATATATATATATATATATATATATAAACGGTTAATCCAAACATGAAAACACAACATGAGGACGTGGAACAAATAATATATATATATGTATATATATATATATATATATATATATATATATATATATATATATATATATATATATATATATTATATATTTATATATATATTCAAGTCCCTTATGTTATTACCTACTCCTTCCCTGTCATCTTGTTTTGTATATTCAATTTTTCCGTTGATTTGCTTATTTTTCTTATCTAGTCTAATATTTCCACTCGTCTTTCGCTGTTGAGATATTCTTGACACGATGCGTGTTGCTGTTAGCCACGCTACTTTACGGTTAGTGGAAAAAGTGAGTCGGTCATTTTGCGTATTCAATATTCTACGGTATCTACAAGACTTGGGAAAGTATTTCTTGATTGCCATGTAAGATTGATTCGGAATGTTGGTCATTAACTGTTTATGAATCCTGCATTATAGAAGACAATATTCTAGGAAATACACGGAAAATGACAGAAAGTATCAGTAGTGACACATACTCACGTACGCATGCGCGCATACTTGTACAAGTTCCTGTGTGAATGCGTGCATTCCAAAATATGTATGCGTGTCTTCATTTGTTTGTGTTTTCCCCAATCCCCCTCGTCAACCGAAGTCTTTTATTTTTTTTAAACCGCGTAATATTGCGGTTCTTTAATAATGACCAACAGACACTGGTCGTCTAAAGTGTCCATCTCTGACCAAGATATTCACATAGAATTTGTCAAAATGTGGTTTGATTTTCCACATATGACACTTTTATGCCCTTACACTTCTTCCATTTGTGTTGCGCTGCTTGGATGACAATGGTGGAGATTCTTTGATTATGTAGGTCCAACACAATCATCGAAATCAGATATGATGTTATCATGACTGTCATATACTGATTCCAGTCAAATGATTCTTCATGTAATAGAACATATAGTAGGCAGATGGGTCCGAAACTGGAAAATAGGGAGGGTGATCAAGTATTCCAAAAACAGTTACGTATAATAAGCATAGGCGACAAGGGTTTTTGTGCTGAAGCATTCTCCCAGTAAATCAGCACAACTTAGTTATCAAGTGTTGCTGTGTATGTTAAGTCTGAGCACAAACCGTCCAGCGATATTCTACCCACTAATGCTCAACCTACAACAAAATTCGATGCCGTCTATTGCAAGCTGAGCCTATCTGAGTTTTGCCTGCCCGTGTTGGCTGTCTACAGGCCGCCTCTTGCTGACTCCCAGGACGATACTCATTTACTCGAAGCGATAAGATTCGTTTCAGCTTCGCATGACTGTTTGGTACTAGGAGAATTTAACGCTCCCACGATCGATTGGCCCGCATCAATTTGTACAACATCTTCCCGTTTCGACCAGGCCCTTCTTGACGTGGCTGAAGATTGTTTTCTATCGCAACATGTTGAATATCCGACAAGGCATCGGTCTGGGCAGCAGCCATCTCTGCTAGATCTGGTATTCTCCCGCTATCCAAGATCAGTGTCAGACGTATCTGTGTGCGCCCCTCTTGCCAAGAGTGATCATGCGGTCCTGAAGTTCGTCATGCACACAACTTTTTCTACGCCCACGACTACTTCGCTGCCACGTAGAGTCTTTTCTGCAATTAATCTTGAAATTCTAACCGAGGCTTCCGCGCTTCTGGACTGGCGATCCCTGATGACGTTATCCTCTGTTGACGAACTATGGTCATCCCTCAAAGCATATGTAATCTGTTTGACTGACCAGGCAGTTCCCGTTGGGCTTCCCAAGAAGAAAAAACACAAGCCCTGGGTGACGTAGAAGTTTAAACGAGAACGTCGACTCAGAGATATTGCTTGGGCTGAATTCAAAAATCTGGATTCGACTGCAGCTTTTGAGGTGTACAAAACTCAACGAGATCGATCCGTGAAAATTGAAAAGAAAGAACGCTTCAGTTATGAATACAAAATCGCGGCAAATGCCAGTAGCAATCCCAAAACCTTCATTGCTCATGTTCAGCGGAATTCCCGCTTGAACAACCAGATTGCAACGTTGGTAGACTCAACAGGCGTATCGATTGAGGACCCTTATCAACAGAGTCAATTATTTGCCGAGGCTTTTTCAACGATTTTCAAACAAGATGATGGTTGTGAACCCCCTCCATTTGATAGATCGGTACCTCCAATGCTTCGATTGGTCATCACACGGGACGAAGTCAAACGTGTTATTCAAGGCCTCGATGTCAACAAGGGTCACGGCCCTGACGGCATACACCCACGGGTTATCAAAGCGTTGGCTACGGTCATCTGCGAGCCCTTAACACGACTATTCAATATGTCATTGGCGACGGGTGTTATACCTGCAGACTGGAGAACAGCGATAATCTGCCCAATTTTCAAGAAAGGGAGCCGCGAAGACCCGCTTAACTACCGACCGGTTTCCCTTACATCAATAATCAGCAAGATGTTCGAAACCATCCTTAAGAAAAGTATGATGCTCCACCTCCTAAACACAGCCTCTATCTCTGATTCCCAACACGGCTTCGTGCCGAAGAGATCATGCTTGACCAACTTACTAGTAATGGAAGAATTGTAGACGCGCATCCTCGGTGATAGTGATGCTGCTGACATCGTTTTATTGGACTTTGCCAAAGCTTTTGACTCGGTATACCACCGCCTATTACTTGTCAAGCTTCAAGCATATAGTTTCCATCCGGATATTATACGGTGGGTTGGTGCCTTCCTCTCAGATCGCTCCTTCCAAGTCCAAGTTAATGGTTCGCGGTCCGACGTCTCCAGTGCGAGCAGTGGCGTGCCTCAAGGTTCAGTGCTTGGGCCCTTGTTGTTCTTAGTCTTCATAAATGATTTGCCCGACGACCTCACGCAACACACTATTTGCCGACGATATCAAACTGGTCGCTCCTCGCGGCAATATAGAGGATCTTCGTCGATGCCTCCACCAAATTTGGAAGTGGTCTAACGATTGGGACCTGTGTCTGAACCTGTCAAAGTGCTGTCATCTGCCTGTCGTCTCTACTCCTCCAACTCAACTTGATTTCGAGCCGGGTCGTCTGCTGCTGGAGAGGACCGATTAGGTAAAGGACCTGGGTATCTTGGTGGATTCCTCCTTTTCGCCTTCGGCCCAGTGCGTCCATGCTGCCAACAATGCACGCGGAAGTCTGTTCTTGATTCGACGGTCATTCGGAATGCTCACAGCAGCCATATTCCTACCACTCTATGTCATGCTGGTGAGACCCATATTGGAGTATGGGATTCAAGCCTCTTCTCCTTATCTCCTCAAAGACATACAGCATCTCGAAAGAGTCCAGAGGCTGGCTACCCGCTTGGTTCATGGTCTCAAATATTTGTCCTACGAAGAAAGGCTGAGGACGCTCGACCTTTATTCTCTTGATAAACGCCGCCGCCGTGGTGATCTCATTCTCGCCCACAACATTATAAGCGGAAAGTGTAACCTCTCGAAAAAGCGGTTCTTCACTCCTGCTCCAGAGCGTCGGCTGCGGGGTTATTCCTAAAAGCTCTACCTGCGACGATTTCATCTCAATTGAAGGAGAGGAGATTTCTCCGTCCGGGATGCGGATCCGTGGAACAAGCTGCCAGACGAGATGGTGAAGATGCCGACGACCGCTTTGTTCAAAGCCTCCCTGGACCTCAAGTTGCCTGAACTCTTTACATGAACACCATCCTGTACTTAACTCCATGTACCCCTACATGGCCTTGCTATTTGCTTTTGAGCCAAATTAACTAACTAAGTGTGTTTGGTTTTGAACGCGTTCATTTAATGTCTCAGCAAATCACATATTACGGACCATTAGTTGCTTTTTGCAGCCCAAAACACTGAGGCTATTGAAACAACATTAGATTCAGGCCAGATGGAAGGACATTGCCCATCTTAGGATCAGGTGCAGAGGAAAGTTTCTCTGAATCAAAGTAATAAACCGAACATTTTATCTTCCTTAGGAAACTCTGAAGCAGAGTAGCTGCATGTGGCTCAAACAACGTCAGATTTTGCGGTGATGTTATAAGCCTGGTGCGATTTTGATTACATGTTAGAGGACGCTGTCCCAACTCAGCAGAAACATTAGTCACGTCTAATTTGTTTAGCACAATATTTTCAAACATCTCCTGGGATATTCAAATAGCATTGCCTATTGTATTTATACTCTTCTTTTGCCTGACATCCATGACCTTATGGTGAAGACAATCAAAGTTTTCTCTTGGTGGTGTCAGTTGTAGAATGTCAAAGGATTGGGTCGCACTCAAGACAACGCTGCCTTTTCCCACCACTTTTCAAAACTGTTGTTAAAGCTGAAGCACCATCCGTGAATGTAGCAACATTGTTCGCATGAATATCCCTAGGGGCCAATCCATTTTAGGCCACGATGCCAATTTTCAATTATCAAAACTAATTACTAATAGATATATTTGAAATATTCGAACAGCCCGATGTCACTTTACATGGAATGAAACAAAGTAGTTATTAGTAAGATGTAACGCAATTAATGAATGCAAAATTTCACAGCACTAGAATCAGTCCTTCATAGTCACCATAGGAACTTTTTATCTCAGCCTCAGATTATGTACAACAATATTAAAAAATAACAAGCATTACAGGGCTCGTGTTGTTCGACTAAACCTCTTCCAGTGTTGCTTCTGCATGGCAGCATTTTAAAAACTGAAACTGGTCAATGATAAAATATAAAGTATAACTTTTAACATGTCTTGAATATGTTTCTTCATATAAGCAAATATGCTAGCAAGTATGTGTATGCGTGAATCAGCATAATTTGAGACACATGCCAGGTTTCGTGAATGCAATGATGTGTTCCTGACATCTATGTTTAACATTAATTGTAGTAGTTGTAAAATACTTACTTGCAGCGTGCAGACGCGTTTGTAAATAGCTCATACGATTCAGGACAAGTTCGTTTTGCCATGTCGATGCAAACCTTTCCAACGTACGTTTTGGTTACATCTATGAATTGAAACAACAATCACTTTATATTTTATACATGTCATAATATAGAAATTATATCTGAAATTTTATCGATTACTAAATCATATGAACCGTCTAATTATCGTAACTTCCTATTTGAGTGAAAGAGAAATATTTCGCTTTATATATATGGAAAACTATATTTATGACATAACAGTTGTTTTTAATGGACATGAGAAGGATATGAAATCTTATTTCCTGCAAATTTGTATATTTTTTATAATTATGACTCTAATATACTTCTTTATATCTCCAATCACGTTTGTTTCCCCCTGAAAATATATTATACCTATGTATCTTTCGATCGATTTATTTATCAATCTATCTTGCTATCTCTCTACCAAGAGTATCAGAGGTATTGGTGTCAAGAAGACCCAAAGGTGTCAGGTACTGATGAGCAAGTGTTATGGACAAACTATAATTAAGCTCCTGGGTCCATAATGATACGGATTGCGTGTCCAACGTAGGCCGTGTATTAGCATGTCTATCTATAAAAGTTAACAGAATGAGATAAAAAATCCAAGGCTGTAAATAGTTTACAAAACATTTATAAAGAAATTTTACAGCTGTATATGGGATATTATATATATATCCCTTCATCAGAGACGGTGCGAGAAAATGTTTAATTAATAATTATTTTAGAGAAGATATGAAATACAGAGTGAAGTGGAAGAATGAAAACAAACGTGAGATATGTTAGGATAATGTATCTGCAGTTTCCTTTTTTAAGCAGAATGGTGTATGTATTAGTTTCTTGCACCTTGTGTGTCAGTTCCAAAGGTGTTTATAATTGGGCATTCCAAGCATGGCGTTTTGTAAACGGTGTTATTCGATCGAGGGTTTTTTTTTTGTAAGTGACTTAAACATTGGGAATGTTTGTGAGGTCAAACCGAAAAGAGGATGAGAGAAAAGAAAGGGAGAGAGACAATAAACAAATGAAATATAGAAAGAAGGTAAGGGGAGTAAAATTGAGCTGAATTAGGTAATGGGGAATCTACATTAAGTTACTTCAACGAACAGCTTAGTGGTGAGTAGTAGAAGAATTGAAGAATTTATATCTGTGAAGATGTATACTCACATTCTTATAGACACATGTATATAGACATTTACAGACATCAATAAATTCCTTCGTAGATAAATGAATGCATGCAAACTCTTTCTATCTATCTATCTATCTATCTATCTATCTATCTATCTATCTATCTAACTATCTATCTATCTATCTATCTATCTATCTATATATATATATATATATCTATCTGTATATATATATATATATATATATATATATATATATATATATATATATTTAAATATATATACATATATAAATATATATATATATATATATATATATATATAAATATATATATATATGTATATATATGTATATATATATATATATATATATATATATGTATATGTATATATGCACACGTATGTATACACACATATATATTTATATGTATAATATATATATATATATATATATATATATATATATATATACACGTACATAAACATGGATGGCAGGATAATGAGAGAGGCATGAATTTAAAATTGAGAGATAAATATCGATGACAATAATTATTAGATCTACTTACCTAACACTAGAACGAAAATAATTGCAGCAAATTTCCTCATGCCCATGTCACAGTAATTCGAAGTCTTATGCTTGGCAGGTAACTCACAGAACTGCATTGTAAATAGTTAATTATAATGTAACACATGTTTTGCTTATAATTATACTAGTTTATCTTTATGTCTTATCCTGCACTGGTTTCAGTGGAAGGCTGGGGTCATGCTGGTGCAGAACCTGTTATCACTTGGCGTTATTTCTGGTATTGTTTTTGAAGAAGTAGATAGGTGGACGTAGCTACTCTTCTTTGCTTCTCCTACCGCGATGTGGGTTCATCTGGTATCTCAGATAGAGACCCGTTCAGACATTCGTTGATGACATCCACATGAACGCCATGCATATCTCTAAGGTTGCCTGTCAGGATGTTGAACATTTGCGGGCCCTTGAAATACAGGCAATTGCAGTAGTATCCATATTTTGGATGGGAAAGACGAGATGTGTGGCACGATGCTATAGATGTCAATTCCGAAATTGTGAGCTAGATCCTCTAAGATCCCCCAAACATATATCACCGCATATCTTTATCCGTTCCCCTGCAAGGGAAAGCGACTCGGCTCCTTTAGCCTCTCCCACCAGCCCATCTTTTGCATAGAGATAATATTCTTTGTGTATTGGGGCTTCATTGCTTCGACTTCCAGGGTTTGTTTCACAGTCGCTGGAACCATATTTGGGAGCTGTAATCCAGGAGGCTGAGAACGAAAGTACTTCAGAGAAGTGGCAGGGTTTCCCCCTTTTCTGGTTTTAAATGTCCTCAGAATCCATCCAGCCACTCGGTGTTGTCAACTAGGTAATATGCACAGAGAATGTTGCTTCATCGCTCTTTTTTAACCCCTGGTTACGCACCAACTCTGACTCTGGGATTGTATTCTCTCATTCATTATAATCCGTTTCTTATCAATATTTAATATCACTTGACGTTTCCCATTGTATATACCACCAAGTAGTTATATAGAGATTTTCGCCATGCTGAGATGCTTATTAATGTAAGAGCTAATTGAATTGTACCAGTAAAAAACAATGAAAAACGTGTCACTGATATAAAAGAAGAGAAATCTCTTGTCAATGACTATTAAAAACTTACTAAGTCGACATAAACGATAATACTACACATTCTATTAGTCAAGAGATATAAATTAATGTGTTCGTAAAGTAATTGTGTTTTACGAGAAAGGATATACAAAGGAAGGCAAACAAGGCTTTATTTCGCATACTTTTAATCACGAAAGTGATCACAATCGCTTCCAATGAGTGCAGCTCAACGGGAAAGTAACATTTTTATGTCTCTTACAAAGAAGCTTATTTATTCCCCTCAAGAAAATAACTGAATGACTGTTCCAACGTACACATAAAATGCTCTGTTGATCGGAACACACGGAAATCCGTAATTGCTATGTCAGGTAGCGAGGATGTCGAAAAAGTTCCAGTCCTAGTAATCTTAATTTTTCTTTGATTTGTATTGAAGGGTGTGGCCGTGCATTGTCATGTTGGTGTATAACCCTTTCTGTTTATCAAAGATGGCCACTTTTGACGTAGTTTTCATTTCTTAGCAATATTCATTGACGTTCCTTCATCTTGAAATGGACGATACATTTTATGATCCACCAAACACAGAGCAAGGATATTTGTGGATGTATTTCTGGTTTTAGTGTTGGCAGCAGCCTCTCATAACCTTATAACCATTATCACCACCTTGCATATATACAGAGGTTTAAAATAACATTACAGAATACCCATGTTTGAAAGAGAAAATAATATTTATACAGGTTTAACAGACACCTTCTAAGTCTATAAAACAAAAAGCGTTCAAATGTTGTATATACTACTCAATTTGCTTATAGAACACTAAATAGCTAAAGAGAAAGCACAGACCAACTACCTTTGAAGCAGCCCAAAAGCATGACATTCCTGACTAGTAACCTAAATTTCTAATTAGAAAAAAAACGCACCAAATGACAACTAATAAAATGTGCCGCAAAACATGACGTCAGTTTATATCCTTTTGTGAACCTCAAGACAATTCCAAAACAGAAAAAAATGTGTCAAACCTGTTAGTAATATCCTACATCCTGAACTTTGTACCTTTCACATTATATTTTCAAAACAAAGGATTAAATCCAATAAAGCTAAAAAAATGACTAACCCTACCAAGAAATTCGCTATCCACGTAACAAATTAACACCCATACGTACAACAAGCGTAAAAAATTGAGCAGGTGACTTGTACTATATCCGCGAGCTGACTGAAGCCATGTGAAAGACTTGGTAAACGGAAAATGACAGAAGCCGATAGCATTTATATAAATAGAGTGTTGGGAATGTAATGCGAATTTTCATCACGATGATAGACGAATAAGACAATCCCGTTAAATTCAAGATAAAATGGGTGGGAACAGTCTAGAAATAATATTTAATCTCTTCTATCCCGTCAGCGTGTATTCATAGTTAATTGCGTAATTAATCCCATGGTGGATAAACGTTATGAAGCAAAATAATCTCCATTGCTTTCTGTATGATTTTCGAAAGAAAATCACTGCTATAGAATAAATGGAAAACATTTGTGAAGTGTATTTGGATGCAGTGAAATCTCGTATATATCAGCTGTGGTTTAAAAGTTCTAAATATGGTGATTGTGACATGTCCGACACCCCACGTCCTTGCAGACGACATATTCTGAATGAAGACCTTTTGCACTAGACTATTGCATCGGATCCACGTCAAAGCAACCGGGATGTGGCGCAAAAGTTAATGTTTCATGTTCAACTATCCACGAATATCCCAAGCTAAATTAAGAAAACATTCAAAGAGGAAATTAGGGTGTCACCTGTGCTTAAGCTTTACAACCAAACACAATATTCCACCATCTCCTGTAGTCTTCTAACCAGCAATACAACCGGTCATATCTGCGGCCGTGTTGCAGGTGATGATAAATGGCTCTGTCATCACAACAATTATGAGACATTCAGAAACAGACAGGAAGTTGAAGGCATTCTTTCACACATATTTTGTACAGAAATAGTTTGTTTTGAAAATGGCATTAAAAACGTTAGTTTCCCTTTTTCTGTTTTGGAATTGTCTTGAGGTTCACAAAAGGATATAAACTGACGTCATGTTTTGCGGCACATTTTATTGGTTGTCATTTAGTGCATTTTGTTTCTAATTAGAAATTTAGGTTACTAGTCAGGAATGTCATGCTTTTGGGCTGCTTCAAAGGTAGTTGGTCTGTCCTTTCTCTTTAGCTATTTAGTGTTCTATAAGCAAATTGAGTAGTATATACAACATTTGAACGCTTTTTGTTTTATAGACTTAGAATGTGTTTGTTAATCCTGTATAAATATTATTTTCTCTTTCAAACATGGGTATTCCGTAATGTTATTTTATACCTCTGTATATATGCAAGGTTGAGGTTTGGTTAGGAAACTTTTTGATAATTCCTAGAGCACGTAACTAGTGTAATGATGTCAAAGTAATTTTATTATTTGTATTTTATTTGTATTAATGTTTTGAAAACTTTTACTGTTGTGTAAGTGTTTTTCATGCATGAATAAACTAATTCAGAGTTTTAGTTTAAAATTTGCGCCATGACTATGGTAATATGGTAACATTTCAGTTTCCGATATTATCTTGATGTTATTTTGTGTGTGAGAATATGTTTTAAGTCATGCTAAATTGAGATTTATTTTATAATTGCCATATATATTTGGATAGTAATGTGTCATCTCGTTTCTCATTTGGTGGGAAGCTCCTCAAAGAATGCCTATGGTTTACTGGGTTGCAATAGATCCAACATATGTAGATGATGACGTGCTCATGGTTGCCTCTGCGCCATATATGGTTGACATTTATAGAAAAAAAACCCAAAATAGCTGTATCAACGACAATGATATTAGTTTGACGCTCGGGAAGGTGAGAAACTTTTTTACGGTTCGAGACAATTTTACTCTTCATCTTTCTGGGTTCAATAAAATAAGTACAATTTAAGTACTTGCTTCGATGTAATGTACTTGGTTCGGTGCTTTAAACATAATTTCATACCTTGTGTCTGCAGTAAAAAGGAATCATCACTAATAAAATGTAACAAATACTTTGATGTCCAAAAGGCAGTGTTATCAAATGCCTCGTGTGTAAGTTTTGAGGAGGTTTCCAAGTTTAAGAAACTATAAAACAATAATAAACGAATAATCTACGTTTATTAAACTCTTACGATGTTTATTGGCACATTTCGGACATAAAATTCTTTAGTATCGAAACAATTAAAGGAATAACATAAATACTTCCTCATTGCAGCTTTTTCAATACTTAGGCAGGCAAAATTAATGTACACGCAAGTGAAGTGAGAACCGCTGAGTCTTGGAAACTCGCCTGTGAAAAGAATAGTTAAAACAAGTTATACATTAACCCTGAATGTAATATGAGGCTAATAGTGCAAGTATATATATATATAAGGTCTTATAGAGAAAACGGAAGAGTTTATTCGAAGATTGAGATGGAAAGCCTTCTTCTTTGATAATAAACAGAAAATAGAAGGAAACAAATATGGATTTAAATCTCCCAGAAACCCGCCACCCATTCCGGAATTAGAAGCCTTCGAGAAAGACCTTTTCGAGCTTATTAGGGAAATTAAATTCCGCAAATATACCAACCAATTACAGAAAAATATGAGAGAAAAAATTAAGGAGAATAACGACTCGAATAAGATCTTCGTTAAATCTGATAAGACAAGGAACTTATATGCACTTGATAAGGACGTTTATAAGCGCCTGATTTCGAATAGTGTCACGGACACATACAAAAAAGACAACACGAATATATACAAAGAGGTGAACTTAGAAGCAAGAGGAATAGCTAACGATCGTAAGATTAGCGATAGGATTGAATATCTTTCACCACGACCAGCTTTTATTACTCTGAAAGACCATAAAGCCAATTTTAGTAGAAACCCCAAATGTAGATTGATAAATCCGGCTAAAACTGAGATAGGAATTATTAGCAAAAATATTTTGGACCGTATTTTAGTTAAGTTAGATAGCGAAGTAGACTTGAGAATTTGGAAGAATAGTAAGTCAGTTATAGAGTGGTTTAAAGGTATTAGCTATAAGAATAATTGTAGTTTCACACAATTCGACATTATTGACTTTTACCCGTCAATATCTAGGACGTTGCTCCTAAGGGCATTGTAATTCGCCAAGCAGTATGTCAACATCGATAGCTCGAAAATTGATATTATTATGCATGCGAGGAAATCGCTTCTTTTTTTCGAGGATTCCACCTGGATTAAGAAGACTGAGGATTCTCTTTTCGATGTACCGATGGGGGCATACAACGGGGCTGAGTTATGTATGATCATAGGAGCATTTATTCTCCATAATCTAAAAATAGAATTCCCATTTATAGATGCAGGTTTATATAGGGATGACGGCCTTATAGCCACGCATAATCTAAACGGCCATGAATCAGATAGACTTAGGAAGGACCTCATAGCTTTCTCTCAAAGGATGGGCTTACGGGTTACGATAGATGCTAACCTGAATAGTGTAGATTTTTTAGACGTAAATTTTAATGTAAGATCGGATAGATTTAAACCTTTCCGTAAGCCCAATGAAAAGCTATCGTATATTAGCAAAGATTCGAACCATCCACGAGTTATCCTTAGGAACTTAGTCAGCAATGTAGGTAGAAGAATATCTTCAATTTCTTCGGACGAGACAGCATTCCATAATGCTGCACCTTATTACGATAGCGCATTAAAGAATAGTGGATTCTCTGAGAAGATCCAGTTCAACCAGCTTAATGCTGAAAATAATGCTGCACGAAGAACTAGGACCAGGAAAGTTTTGTGGTTCAACCCGGCCTTCAATTTGGCCGTAAAGACTAATATAGGTAAGGACTTTTTTAGATTAGTCTCTAAGCATTTTAAGCAGGGTCATAAATTCTATAGGATATTTAATAGAAGAACCCTGAAGGTTAGCCAGTCTTGTTGCAGAAATTTCGCCTCTTACATTAGCCAACATAATAGGAAGCTAATTGAGATTAGACATTGTGCCGAGCCCATTAAGAAATGCAATTTCAAAAACGAAAGCTCCTGTCCGTTAGAAGAGAAATGTCTAGTGAAAGGAGTAGTTTATAGAGCCAAGGTGCAAGTGGAAGGCTCATCGGAATACAAGACATACACAGGGGCTTCAGAAAATTCATTTAAAACAAGATTTTATTCTCATAAAAATTCATTTAAATACCCAGAGAATAGGAAGAAGACCAGCCTAGCAAAATATGTCTGGGAACTAAAAGAAAAGGAAGCCCCACCTTTCAACGTGACATGGAGCATTCTGGACAGGGCGGCACCATACAGGCATGGAGCATACAAAAATAATTTCAAGTGCAAACTTTGTCTATTAGAGAAAATGTACATCTTATTCAAAGCCAATAATTCTTTGAATCAAAGAAGTGAGCTAATGAACTTATGTAGGCACGCGGCTAAATTTAAAATGTCGAATATAAATATACCATATGGATAGAGTATATATTTTGTATTTTTGATTTTTGAAATTTTGATTTTGACTCTTGAACGATGAGCGCTACGATGGATTTTGTTTCCAAGCTATGCGGATCTTAATCCGTATAGCAAAGTCTTATGTTTCTACATATACATTAGGAAAAACCTTCGACTTTGTTTTCATGTTATTGTATTGTATAGGATTACCTTGATTATTTATATTACCTTGATTATTTATAAATGATCCAAAATAGGGTGTTATATTTTATTTTATGTCTTTCGTATATATTTTTATTAATGCACCCATTTTTCTTTTAAAAAAAAGCAATGATTTTTTTAAAAAAGCAATGTTTCTTAAAAAAAACAGTGTTGTCAAAATTGGAATGTTGATATAAGTATGTGTATATGTGTATAGCCAAGGATATGTATTTGTAAGCATGCGTATCTGTGTATGTGTAAGTGAGAGTATGTTTGTGCTTAAGCACACATATACACGACTGTATGTATATGTATCCATTCGAACTTGTGTTTGTATACTTGTCTCCATATATGCCAATAATGCCGTTACACAGCTTGTATACATAATTTTTTCTTATTTCGTTTTTTCCCCACCCCTCCTTCGTTCCTTTTTCTCTCTCTTCCTTTCTTTCGTTTCCCCCCTTACTCAGTATATGAGAATCGCTACATAGATGATTTTTAACATGCGTGCGAGATGGTTTTCGTGAATATATGTACACATGCATTTATGTGTATATTTAGATTTATATTCATACGTCTGTATATGTATGGCGTTTGCGCGCATCCTTTTGTGTATGTTGATATATATATATGTACATTTTAATATAAATATGTATTGCAGTGTAATATTTATAACAGGTTTAATTTCTATGCATTAATTTATACTTTTTTTCATTAACGTCAATATGTATTTTATTCAATGTAAGGTTTTTTCCTCGGATTTTATAATTTTTATAAGTTTTTTTATATATATATACATATATTTTTGACCTTTTTGTTTATCGCTCGAAGATTGACCGTTTTTTTTATAGGGCCAATCAAACAAGTCCATTTCTTTTTAAAGGTGTAGCGTTTGTAAGAGTCTAGATTGAATTGATATATCGGTTCCATTCTAGCAAAAACTGTCTGATGAACGGCAACGAGAATCTCAGGGTAACAGATTTTGTTGAATTTTCTGCTGCTTAAAATAAAGTATATATATATATATATATATATATATATATATATATATATATATATATATATATATATATATATATATATATATATATATATATATATATATATATATATATATATATATATATATATATATATATATATATATATATATATATATATATATATATATATATATATATATATATATATATATATATATATATATATATATATATATATGTATATATGTGGAGTCGGCGCAGTGGCCCAGTGGTTAGGGCAGCGGACTCGCGGTCGTAGGATCGCGGTTTCGATTCCCAGGCCGGGTATTGTGGGTGTTTATTGAGCGAAAACACCTAAAGCTCCACGAAGGCTCCGGCAGGGGCTGGTGGTGAACCCTGCTGTACTCTATTGCCACAACTTTCTCTCACTCTTTCTTCCTGTTTCTGTTGTACCTGTATTTCAAAGGGGTCAGCCTTGTCACACTCTGTGTCACGTTGAAACTCCCCGAGAACTACGTTAAGTGTACACGTGTTTGTGGAGTGCTCAGACACTTGCACGTTAATAAATGAGCTGCGAGGTCACTGGTGCCAAGCTGTATCTGCCTTTGCCTTTCCCTTGGATAACATCGTTGGCGTGGAGAGGGGAGGCCGGTATGCATGGGCGACTGCTGGTCTTCCATAAACAGCCTTGCCCAGACTTGTGCCTCGGAGGGTAACTTTGTAGGTGCAATTCCATGGTCATTCATGACCGAAGGAGGTCACAATATATATATGTATGCGTGTGTGTGTGTGTGTGTGCCTCTGTGTGTGTGTGTGTGTGTGTGTGCGTGTATATATGTATATATATGCATGTATGTATACATCCATACAAACATATGTACATATATATATATATATATATATATATATATATATATATATATATATATATATATAACGTCATTTAAATGTTACCCATGAAAATTAATACACCATATATGGATGAAGTCGAGTACGGAATCTAAAGAATCGAGTTACCCCAGCTGGGAAATAACTGTTCCATTTTAGAGCAATTCAATGTGGATTTGCTTAAGAACGACTGGCGATGAAATCCTTTTGTAACTGGAGATTATTTAAGTCATTCTTCATACTCTCAGTTGAACCTTACTGTCTAGATAGCAAATCAAGTGTGATCAATTGACAAGGGCTAATGACATTGCAAATTGCGATATATTTCGATAAACGGGTTAATCTACCGGAGATGATCCTGCATTAAACTTATAAAGCCACAAAAGTTTGTTTGCCGGTGAAATTACTTCTCATTAATGTTACCCCATGACAGTCTACTGATAAAACTATTAAACATTGTAATGTGTACTTCTCTTAGTTACACAAGAATCCTGATTGGAATGTTGTTCTATTCTGATTTTGAAGTACATTACAACAAATAACTTATTGCTAACAGAGAACGTTTATTGTATTGGATTTCCCAACAGTTTTTCTGTACTTTTAGACTATAAATTCATGTGGCAGAATATCTCATGATATTGAAGTATAACAATTTTATAATGCAAATATTGTAATTATGTTTACTATAATTATTTAAAATATAAATACTGGAGACAAATGGAAATGGTATGATGGATAACGCGGTTATCCGATGATCTATTTAATAAGTAATGACATACCTTAGGTAAACCGATGTCCTGGAAAGAAAGAACAAGTGTTATGAAGATGAAACGAGGCGCACATTTTCATTTTATTTTTTTTCACAACTATTTCAAATATGTTTATAAAAAAATATCATTTATACATGGCGTGTGAACAATACGAACTATTTCTTATGACCCGGGTGCCTTCATTTTGCAGTTCTTTACATCTTACTACATGAAAATGTGTTTTTACAGACTTGCAGTCCCCTGGAACGGATAAATTGCTAATGCTTAATTTGCTTGAATGTTGCATTATATTATTTTTCAAGAGTCAGTTCCCGTCATTTACATCAATGATAAGTAATGTATACTGATCGCAGTTATAGTGAATTTGTCAATGCATTGATATTCTCAATTTATTTTCAGTAGTTCACTACACATGAACATTTAATAATATTTACATTTATATTTTATATATTATAATATATTACATTTATTTTATTTAAATACTGTACCTGCTGTCAGTGATCTTACACAGCAAATCTATAACTCGTTTAATCTTGAGTATCAAATAATATCACTATGTGACCAACTATAAAGTGCTGGAAAGAGTGAACATCGAGCCGCTGATCATAAAACAACTAAGGTTTAGGAGACGTAATATGAATGGAAGACACAGGTTTCCCATGCGAAGTGTTATTCTGCGAGCTCAAGTCAGGAAATAGACCATGAGTTAGACTTCTTCAAACACATAAGTACCAACACAAAGCAACTCTGGACTTTAGCCTAAATCGTTTGAAACAATAAAATGCAATCAAACGACAGGAGAGACAGGTTCAACAGGATCAACCTTGTCCTTCATTTATAATAGCATTCAGTCAATACCCTCGACTCTTTAATGCAATAATTCGTGTGCATAGTCATGAAAGTCATCTCAGTAATGGAAGCGTTCTACAAAGATGGAACTAAATTCTCAGATACTATATACAAGCACATTTCGAAATATTACTTAAATAACTTTTAGAATAAGTAACTTACGTTGCAGAGGATGCTGTTTCGTAAGAGATCATGACATTCGGGGTCAAATTGCGGTGCAAAACACATGAAAAAGTCATTAGCTGCACTGGAAAAGAGAAAAATGTTTCTCGAAAATTAATTTGTAAACGCAATCATTACAAATTCTAAAATAAACTCAAACGCCAAGATAGAGTGCTGCCTATATCTCACCTATATATATATATATATATATATATATATATATATATATATATATATATATATATATATATATATATATATATATATATATATATTTCTTTTTGTGATCAGTAGATTTATTTCACTGGCATTATTATATGTTTACAAGGTCTAGACAGGCATCTGCGGCCAGCTAGCAAGTCATGCTACTCCTGAATGATGACGAGCAAGACTCAGAAACTAGTCTCTGGGTGGAGGTTTAGCTGGATGGGGGTTCTTCTCTGCCCCTTGTAAACATAAGGCCAGAGGAAATGTGTCGAGGCCGACAGGAAGCGTTCATGCTTCCTAGAGCTAAATAGCGGTGGTGTGATTCCCTTTATGTGACTGTCTCGTTATGTTGACAATATAGAAATGCGCTATCGAAATATATATATATCCATACATACATACGCACACACACACACACATCCACTACACACATTTTTGTCTCTCTTTTCTCTCCTTGTTTTTTTTTCTGGTGCCTTTCTGTGGAAGACTTCCACCCAGAGACTAGTTTCTCAGTCTTGCTCGTCATCATTCTGGAGTAGCATGACTTGCTAGCTGGCCGCAGATGCCTGTCTAGACCTTGTAAACATATAATAATGCCAGTGAAATAAATTCACTGATCACAAAAAGAAATATATATATATATTTATATATATATATTTGTTATTTGTATAACACAAAAAAATTAATAATTTGTTACCAGGGTAGAAAAATTCACATACGTGCGAAGGATATTACAACAGACTTATAAAGATGGAAATTCCAGGGTTAAGTGAAATGTTTTAGTATAACGTGGATAAATGAAGACATGGAATGAAACGGAGGTATTATTCAAATCATTTATACTTCCAACAAATGCTTCGAAGAAAGCATTGCCAAAAATGATGCAAAACGATGCAAATATCCCGTCATGAATTACTTTATTTATCCATGTTATATGCATACGCAGATATATACCTACGTGAATTCGCGTGTATAGTTTTGTATGCGTGTTTGAGCGGAGAGATGCATCTGCGATATGAGTAAGCAGTCGTGCATCATACTTACGTGCATGAATTGGAACTAAGGGCCGGAATAGTATCAGGACAAACGAATTTTGCGAATTCCTCACATTCCTTTCCCTTGAACGCCATAACTAACGCTACAAATTGAAACGAAACACAATTTCAGTCATATATATATATATATATATATATATATATATATATATATATATATATACTACAGGACATAGGAAGATATGTGAAATTTCATCGTTTACTAAATGTTTTAATCTATAATTTGCCGAGAGAGCTCGAAGCAGCAAGAACTGTGCCTCACTTATAAAATTATTTTTTCATTCGAATAATGAGAATGGCAGGATGTGGGAGCTCGTTAGCTATTTTATTCTTCTTGTAATCAATGTGCGTTACGAATCCTAGATATGAGTTCTATTTTGTGAATTAATTTGAATTCCTGATGAAAAATAGTGCACAATGCCTGTTTAATATGGGCCACCATTAATTGTAGCTATTCATCATGGATATCATCTTTTTAAAAGTAGGTCCAAATAGCGAATAACACTCTCAAAATATGAATCGCACGTTTCCACATCAAATATGGTGTCCAAAGTTACGCCTGTATCATGTACTTGAAGATTTAAAATGGAGTTATAATTTTTTGATTTCATATTGTCTTATATACTTTTTTCATACTAACCAACCCAATGATTTAGTAAACGATGACATTTCAAATATCGTCCTATGAATATATAATGTTAATTTGTATATGCTTCCACCACACTACTATAATGATCTTACTATATTATCCACGCAAATATTAAAATGATACGCATATTAAGAACGATTGCTACGCATGAATTTATTTAGAACTGTTCCTACCACTACTGCTACAACCACAACAGGTCACTTTCAGATCATATGACAAATAAAGTAGAATCCATGGACAGCCTCTACTACTGGACCATACCAGACCCGTCTTTTTCGTTTCTTTCGTTCTTTCTTCTTTTGCTTCTTCTTTTTCTTTTTCTTCTTCTTCTTCTTCTTCTTCTTCTTCTTCTTCTTTTCTCCTCCTTCTTCTTCTTCTGCTACTGCTGTTGTTGCTTCTACTTCTTTCTCCTTCTTGCCTTCTCCTTCCTAGGATGATGCTGTTTAAACCAGACTTCTCATCCAAATATTTCACTGCACCCATAAACAGAGAGAGAGAGAGAGACTGACAGACAGACAGACAGAAATAAGGATAATACCCTACGTATTTGAATGTACGAAATATTTGCAAAGCCTTTTATTTAATTTTTTCTTCAATTTAATACATTTTTTTTCTTTTACTATTAGTTGGAAGAGTTGAAAAGATTGAAACCGTTACTTACCGTCAGAGAATGTAATAATGATAAATTTATTTTACCATTTTCAACCTTGCCTTATTCTCCACACAGACACACACACACACACACACATATATATATATATATATATATATATATATATATATATATATATATATATATGTATGTGTTGTGCATTTAATAGTAATGATTGTACATCCCTTTCCACCTGACGAGTGGTATGTGAAGTCGCTATAAATAAAGTGACGTCGAGGAATAATCGAGAAGATAGACCACTTAAACTGGGCAACACCGACGGTCCGGATAAGAAAGAGAATAATTTAAGAGTTTGTAAATAGTTTTCAACAAGTTCGAATGATAATCTCAGATAATTACACATTACCAAGTCATGAGGAAGAGTTTGCAAAATTGAATGGACAAAAATTATTCAGAACATTACAACTCACATAGGCATACCTACAACTCAGGTAGAAGAAGAATGTTCTCATTTATTAACCATCAATGCACACCATGGCCTATTTAGATTTTAGCAGCTTCATATAGATGTAAATCTGTCTCCTTCCTATATTTCAGCAAATATTGGATAAAATGATGGCAGAATGTGAACTAGCTATAGCGTATTTTGAAGATATTTTAATAAAAAGAGAATCACATAAAAAAAATATAGAACACATTAAAAGCGTATTACAGAAAACAGAATATAGGTTCAAGTAAACGGAAGAAAAATGCCCGATCTTTCCCAAAAAACTTACTTCGCCAGAAGAAAACGGATGAAAACTGGATCCATCCAGAGAAACTGCGATAAGAAGAACAAAAACTTCCAAGTCAAGTAATAAAACTATGCTAGAAGCGTTTTTGAGTCTAGTAAATTACTATCAAATATGCATTCCCAATATACATAATGTAAGGGCGATGCTTAATTTTCTGTTAAAGGAAAATGGTATGGTACTGTTAAATTCCAGAAAGATTTTGCCGAGTGAAAATTCATTTTAACACCGGACTTAACGACAACACAATTTGATTCAACGTTTGATACTATAGTGGCTACAAATGCGAGTGAGTATGGTGTTTCAGCGGTGATTCTGCGCAAATATAGGGGTACGGATAATAAGGATATAGCCTATGTGTTACGATCTGTATTACCAGCTAAAAAGAGGTATAGTCAGATAGAAAAAAGAGCGTTAGCTATCATATTCGATGTGACAAAATTCCATGGATTTATTGAAGGAAGATGTTTCTCACAACAACTGGAGTATATTGGGCCCTATATCTCAATTTAGAGTCAGTCGTACTCGTGATATATTCTCTAGCCTAATTTTCTCATTCAACTATACATTTATAAACTACGTTTTTTCTTCATCAGAACTCCTATAGGAGACCTAAATTTGGGTATCTGCAATTACAACTAAATTTCGGGGTCCCATCGATCCTTTTAGATTTGACGGGATCCTTCTTTCCTCCTACATAATCATTCCTAAGCACTGAACTTTCAACGCCTGAAGGTAGTGAAGGGTGCATTAATCCATAATTCCCCTGGATTATTAAGTATATAATAGGCATGCAATTTGAAACAGCTTCCAAATTTCGCTTTTCAATAATTTTCGTTTCATTCGAAGCCGTAATGGACCCTAAGTTTCGTGTACCGAGTATGATAATTTGATTGTTGATCTATTGCAAATATATATATATATATATATATATATATATATATATATATATATATATATATATATATATATATATATAAAGATAAAGATAAAGATGCTTTTGGAATTGGCGTCTCTCAGCGTGTCACTATCAACGGGATTATGCAGCTGAATGGCGACTAACCGTAGTCAAAATATTGTATTTAACGTGACATTAAAAAACAATTACTTCCTTTAATTAATTTTAATTAAACGCTGCCAAATCATATGTAACAATGAAGAAATGTACATTCTTGCATCCATCCAACCATACATACATACAGCCTCATATCCATATATGCATATTCACAGAGGCATAGATAAACACACACTCACACACACATGCATACAGGGAACTTAGAATACTTATGAATATGGATAGGTGAATTTGGATCCTGTAAACTTAGATATAAATATCGCTGATAATAATTCATAGAAATACTTACCAAGCGCAAGAAGAAAAATAATTATGGTAAGTTGACTCATACTGTTGCCTCTGTCAATCTAACACTGATACTAGACAGGTCACCTTCACAATTTTATCATAAATAACTAATTATATAGTAACACATGTCCTACGTAAAATAATACAATTGATTCAGTATATTTGTTTTTCAGTAGTAAACTCTACCAGTTGACATTTTAAATTGCATATGTGACATAAATAAAATATTTAATGGAATAGTTTTTTCGTTTGTTGAGACTATTGTTTGTGTAATGAATAATTCACTTATTCTACAACAAAACACAATAAAAAAATATGCGGCTAACATTCATAAAGAAGAAAACTTCTGTTGCGGTGCCCTTTAAAAGAACATATCGAGACAACATGGACATAGGTGTTACCCGGTGTATTAGTCAAGATGATAATAAATTCTTATAGCTGCCAAGTATGCTAAAACCAAAGGTGAGAAGAGAAAACAAAATACCTACAAATTTGAATCTCACGAAGACCAGTAGATTCAGCCATGGGAATCTGAGTTACATCTTGGAAGCTCTAAGAGAGTCTATTGAATCACTGTGATGTGATGGGGGATATTCTTCACCGATGTTTTATACATGCTCATGTCTAACTCTATAAATCTCAAATATTTCGTCACTTTGAAATTTTGAGATCTAAAAACCGGAGACTCTGTTTCAAGTTTACATGTGATCGGTTGTTTCTCCCATTGAGTTCCTTCCCGTGTGTTGTGGACTCAACGGGCCGATATCCCGGTTTCTTTGTCGTATATATTTTCCAACTGAAAGAGAGGTAGATCCGTAACAGATTTAGTCATTTTTGCCAGCTGGATGGAATAGAGCGATGTGAAATAATGTGCTTTGCTCATAAAAACAACGGGTCACCCGGTCCAGGAAGGGAAACCACAATCATGTGATCATAAGTCCAACACGCTAACCACTATGGCAATCGACTCCATAGTTTCTCTTCAATAATGACATCATATTTTCTGTTAATTATTTTGAGATGCTTGTGATTTCTCAAGGTATTAATGCTTAGCTTTCGCAGTATTTAGTGTTAGCTCTTTGCTGATGTTGGTGGTGTTGAAATTTGGATTGGTTTAATTTGTTGGCTTTTGATTCGTTATATGTTTCGTGATGACATGGTTTTCTGCTTCGATCAGAGTGTTTATTTGCTTGGCTGTCTTTTGTCCTCGACGTGGTCCGAGTAGGGAATGGGTCGATGTATGTTAGTAAATATTTACAGGCTTTTGAAAACAACGGAGAACGTTGGAGAGTAATACTTCCCAAGGATACGTTGACAAACTCCGACATTGCACCAAGTCCAGCAATAAAGACGGCCAAGCAAATATCAAAAAGAACGTTGTTATCTAAACACACACACACTCGCATGTATGTATATGTGTGTGCAGGCATGTGTGTATAAGTCTATATATATATATATATACATGTGTGTGTGTGTGTGTGTGTGTACGACTGTAACTATAAGTATCTATCTCTCTCGATATATTTTTGTATATATATATACATACATTCATATACATATACATATATATATATATATATATATATACATACATACACATATGCATACATACATATACATACATATACATATACATATATATATATATATATATTACTGTTGATAGTACATCGACCTTTCCTGGCAAGTCTAACTGCTGTCGACTCCTAATGTAACTTTTGGGATTCTGGGAATTATTATGGACATCACTCGAATTCATGATGGCGGCTCATGAGTTACTGTTGTGGAACTTGACTTTGATACAACCTTCAATTCTGTGGCACACAAGCAACTCATGGCAAAACTTTCTACAATGGGTGTGAAAGATGATCTCTATGATTGGCTGAATTCCATTATTCTCGGTCAAAATAATTCATGTTTGGAGTACATTATTCTTCACTGTATGAGACGTCATTTGAAAGGATACGCCACATCTCTAAGACGATAAAGAAGGCTGAAGGTTTCTTGGCATCTCTCAGTAAGATCTTTTTAGCCGCTCTCCAGCTATCTATTTTAAGGTGTAAATGGTTTCTGACACCAATCTGGAACCCTGAAGTGTGAAATCAAGCGACTACTCACCCTTGTGCATCTACCACATTCTACGCTTCTTAATTACTGGGCTTTCTTACGTTAAAGTAACGACGTTTGGCAAGTGAATTGGCCGATACTCACAAGTGTATCCAACAACAATATTGCGAAAATTTTTGATTCCCATATGTCCCTTGCAGATATGATAACAAATTCAAATACAACACAGCACCCATGACTTTAGGAAACAACATTTCAAGCTTAGAAGTGATAAATCATAGAATAAACTACCAGCGTCAGTATCCGTCGGGACACTAAATCCTTCAAAGCTTCTATGTTTTCTGGAATTCGCGCGATATATTTCCCTCCGTTTGTTCTTCTTTTGGGTTGATGGAAGTGCAACTGGACGAGTCCAAGGAAGTTGACAGGAGACTTACTAAACTTCAAATGTTGAATTATTTATTAGAAAAGCAAATAAATGTAGGTGACTCATTCAAGTTCTTGTACGTATATAAGTTTGTCTTTACGTGCGTGCATCAGTGGGTGTATTTTCGTCTCTACTTTTCGTAACCGACTCCATTAAAGCCTATATATGTTATGGCAGTTGTAGAGATTACACAATTAGGACGTTGCTTTCATACACCATCTGTCTATTAAATAAAAACACAACAAAATGTGGATATACCGTCTTACTAGCATCCATATTTATTGAATTTACGAACTAACATTATGAATACAACTACAGCCACAAATATTATTTGAAACAACCTGTAAAGTAAACAAAAAACGATTAGAAGACTGTTTATAAAATCATGAATATTCAAGAATTAAGAATATGATTTCGATGCGTTCATCAAAATGTATTTTAATTAGGCCCACAGCTAAACATGAAACTGAAGTTGTATTTATTAATTCAGTACCTACCGGATTGTGTGAAATGTATATCTTCTAAAGAAAGGAAGATACATCACACGAATATTTTGACGATAGGTGAGAAGGATGGGTCAGAAGAAAAGATCTGCCGGTAGCGCTTTCTTTTACGAGTGTTGAGTACCGCGATGTGGGAAATGTACTCCTTAATGCAGATTGACAACGCAATATGGGCCGCTGGCTTAAAATAACATCATTCTGGAAGTGAAGAGAGTTTCGTTATCCTCTTTCTGACATCTATCATTGCTTGAAATGAGTATTATTGTGTAAATTACCTATGTATAACTTACGTAGTATTCAATAATGATTTGTTGGCGCTCATTAATCAATTGTACGTCACTGTATAGGCCTCCAAACGTAGACTTGGAACAGAGTAATACAATGTTGATATCACTTGTAATGTTGGTAATACGAGATTAATGCCACTAGAGACGAAACTTGATTTACCTCCCTGGAAAATATTTTGAAATGATATAAACGTATTAGTTAGAAAACAAAACGTCCGGAATATAGGTTTTGCAATTGGTTTGGAAGATTCTGCATGTGAATTCGTGTGTTGAAGTATATTTTATTGTGCCTGGGGAGAGTCATTCTGATTTAATGTCTTATTAAATATCACTCTCTTCTGTTCGATTTAAACTCATTTATTTTTTTCTAAAACGTTCGGCGCTTCTTGCAACCTCTTCAATAGTCATTCATTCTGTCCGTTATCGAAGCTGC
Organism: Octopus sinensis; assembly: GCF_006345805.1. NCBI lineage: Eukaryota > Metazoa > Mollusca > Cephalopoda > Octopoda > Octopodidae > Octopus > Octopus sinensis. Next base: position 65,892,499 of record NC_043011.1, on the reverse strand, counting down.
GTTTTTTTTTTCCATCAACGCAATTCTTGATAACGGACAGAGTCAATAACTGTTGAACTGGTTGCAAGAAGCAAGGAAAATGTTAGGAAAATGAATATTTAAATGAATGAAAATCAAGCCACTGAGTGTGTTAATTAATAAGGCATTAAAACAGAATCTCTCCCCCAGACACAAAAAAAAACCATTTGTGGAATATTTGGAATATTTATCGATAGATGCACAACACATGTATGAAAACGTGTTAAATGTCAATCCTGTCACATCTACCTCGTTATAAGTGTAACCAATCAATACTCTGTATACCCGTGTTTATGAGTGAGCGGTCATATGTAAGTAAATGAGGATGAGACCATAATACTAACAGCATCTCTTTTCCTTTTTCGTATTCCAGTGTCATAATCAAGCTTGAAATTTTGCAAATCGCCAACCATGTTCATAAACACTATTGCACTATTTAGGTAGACAGGATTCTTATGGAACGTTAGACGAATAATTTTACGCTCAAGCCAACAAATCGGTGGAGTGCTGGGCTACAGTTTCGTTACTAATATATGAAAAAGGACATCATTGTTTAAGATCATCTCAGTGATATTTGAACACACATGATTCAAATTTTGAGAGTTCAAGTAAATAGAAATTTGAAGTCACGTACCAAATGGTGGCACTCTAGAGACTGTCGGATTGCCGCTCCAGAAATGAAATAATAGTTTCTGATTGCGGTGAAGTGACTGGAAATTTGAGAAATGTTTAGATGATAAAATTGCAATCACACCTCCTATTGTACATTCTATTTCCTCAAAATCAAACGGATTAATTTCGAAGTTGGAATCGTTGGAATCTGAAACCAGTGTACCGGAAGGTAAATAGTACGGAAATGTATCATGAGCATTTTTTCGTAAGTATCTAAAGAAATATATGTTGGCGATAATAACTCCCTCATAATACAAAGTTTAACTTCCCAGACCCTGTGGGATCAGAAAAGGGGGTAGTATAAATATCTCACCGAGCACATTTTTTCTTTTATTGTTTTGAAGTATAATGTACATTTCTCACTAATTAAACGATAACAGGAGTTAGGTTATTTAAAATACCTGTAAGACAAGAATAAATATTATTTTGTTTATTTCAGAAAGAAAAACGAGACATTTTGTTTTTATTTTTATATCCAATCACTATGAACCACTGTGTCGATATTTCGACTTCGATCTTCAGATTTTAGTGCAATTTACAAAATGACCTGCATGGTGTTGCAGTTAGAAATGCACCCAACGAACAATAATAGACTGAATTCGCTGATACAAAAAAGCCAAAACTGGAAAATAACATTTCTTCTGTAACCACGTGTTCATGAATTGTATTTGATAGTGCGTCAATAACACATACAACCACTGAGACACACACGCACACACACACACACAAACACACACACACACACACACAACACACAAACACACACACACACACACACACACACACACACACACACAAACACATACACACACACATACGTGTTTAGACCGCTAGCTACAAAAGCTTTTTTATTCTCTGTCTGTTCATTTACTTGTCTTTCTTTCTGTTGAAGGGCGTTGGCTCCAAACGTAAGATACTTTCTCACATTACCTAATGCACCTGTTTGTTGTATATACACCTGTATTCGTCTTTTGTTTTTCTGTTAATTTCAACTACATACATACATATCCACACATACATACGGAGTCGCAGTTCCAACGTAAGCATGCTTGTGGTCTTTGTTCGTTATCCGTGGTACTGGACATCGAAAATTCTTCCTCCGGGAAGAGACCGTCAATCGAGAGTTCTACTCCAAAATGTGGAACCGTTTGAGGAATGAAATTCGACAAAAGCGACCGGATTTGTGGAGCAGGAAGAATGGATTTCTAACTGAGCAATGCACACTGTAACTCAGCACTTGTACCTCCTGAGTTTCCAGCTAAAAACCACATGGTATCGTTTCTACAACCATTGTTTTCACTAGATCTAGCATCTGCGGACATTCATCTCGTCCCTAACAGGAAAATCAGCTCAAAGAATACCATTTTAATATAACATGGTAGATTTTTTCACTCTATTTTGTCTTTTATACATCCAACTACGTGCTTTCACATACCTACTCTCTCACCTATATGTATGTATGTATGTCTGTATGTATGCCTGTATATATATATTTATTTTTTTTTTTTACTTTTTTTACTTTTTATTTTTTACTTTTTATTAAAATTTTATGTATTGATTAAGTCTTTCCTTGTTTGTTTTGCAAAATAGTGGTTTTGTCTCTAATTAATATTATATATATATATATATATATATATATATATATATATATATATATATATATATATATATATATATAGATTTTTATATGTAAACAGGAAAAATATTCATGGACGTGTAGTGGATCTCTGCCATACGAAGGCGATGAGGGATTGTTCCATCCACTGAAATGATAGGAGATTAACTTAAATGCATTCAAGCAGTTGAAAGACGTGCCTCAGTACTTTAATTCAGAAGGCATTTTAGGGAGGTAGATTGCTCGGTCAGACTGAACCACTTCATTTATTGTATAAATTCACACAGCTTCCATTTCCCAAAGAGATGTGATGAATGGAGAGCATAGATAATTTCATTTGTGGATAGTGCTTTGTAATAGAGTCGAGCACAGACACTAAAAATTGTAAATAGTACTTCCGAACCGTTGGGCAGTAGTACGCATCTTCAACATATGTGGTCATATCTCTATTCATATCATTTATAGTAACGATACGAGTATGATAAAATACAAACCTGCAAAATGCATCGTTATTGTTATATCCATAATAAGATGCAGGACAACGTTGAATAGCCATCAAATTACAATGGCTCATTGATACCGCAGCACCTGATAGGAAATAACAGTTAAATTAATTTCATAGCACCAATATGTCTGCAATATGAAGAAGAAACAAACGAATGTTTTAGTGCTTTATTATGTAATCAGGAAATTGTTATATGGAATCATTCTTTGGTAACCACTACCTTTCAAGTGATTTGCAATAAACTTTTTCAGTAATTATATTTATGAAGAGGTGTTAAATTCAGTGGGAGGCATTGTTATTTAATTTCATGTTAGTAATCAACGCGTGACATATGACCCTGTCTGATAGAATGTTCGATACTGAGTGTTACGTAACTATATACAATATGGGTAAATTCAGTCCTGCTTTCGAAAGGTTTGTTAAAAGAGTTTTATTCATTGTATAATGCATTTATATAATATATGATTACTCAGGAGTAAAGGCTGACTGTTGCTAATATTGTTATTACTAAATTAATTTCATATGTCTACTGTCTCATTCCGCAACCAGCTAAATTGTACTCGGTACCCATAACTTTTTCAATAATGGTGATTTCTGTGCACTTAGCAATCAGTAATATCTAAACTACAATACCAGAAAAAAATACATGTTTTTGGAAGTACTTATATGAAAACAAACGTGCATAATCTTTTCATAAAGGTTTTCAAAGAAAAAACATGTGGGGATTGGCGTAAACGCACTGCATTTTTCCTCCATGAAAAATAAAATATCACACACACTTCCTCTGAAACGCATATTTTTAATGACACATGCGTATTTCATGTAAGTATGTACGTATATATTACTGTATATGCAAATACTTTAAATGTATATGGATGCATATTCAAACGCTTATGCATACGTATGTGTGTATGCGTATGTGTCCATGTGTGTGTGTGTGTGTTTGAGCTTATGTACGTGTGTCCGTGTATGTATGCATGCACAAATGTGTATGTACATATATATTTAAACATATATAATGATAGTACGATAATTGGGGATATTTCAACATATTAAAAAATATAGACACATTACATACATAGAATATAATTAAGTTTGTAAATTCTCATATAATGTTACAGTTATTATGTAAGTAAAACGACAGATGGTATATTAGAAGTCGTGCTAAAAGGTAATCAGCATCTTATATCGGAACAGTGAGGAGAACGAAGTAGTAATTATTACATAACTACTTACCAATATTAAGTAGAAGAACAAATATTAAACATTTCATCTTTCTCATTCCTATGAAAAGTCGACGTCGTTTGTTGATGAATTGGACAATGGTATTCTGCTATCTTGTCATACATCGTCTACCACTTGTCTATTCACATGAAATATATCTTACAAACATTTTGATCCACGCTGGGTCGTCACATTGTCATTTAGACGTCAGAAGTTTTCTCTGCGAATGAAAATTCTGCATATATATAGAAAAAACCTGTGACAACAAACACCTGATTTCGTAATTTCATTCGTCATTACACAGAAGCTACTGAGATGTCCTACATTTTAACCAATCACACTTATATACATATATATATATATATATATATATATATATATATACGTAAAAATATACAAAATTTAGAGAACTGGCTACTAAAATTTTAAATTTTAAATAAATATGTATTTATGTATGTATATGTAACATACGGTATAATTATAAACAATTGCATGTCTTTATATGTGAGTGAGTAGATTTTCGTACATTTTGTGTTGTAAGTTTAAAGTACGTACCTCCCGATTGTTATTCTTGGGTTGAATAATATCGGTGGTATTTAATTTCTTCGTAGTTACTTTGTACATAGGTTTTAGTACCTTTTTTTATCATTCCTAGAGATCCTACTATCACTGGTACTGTAGTCGCCTTGAGATGCCACATTTTTTCAATTTCTATTAGCAGGTCTTTATATTTACTAATCTTGTCAAATTCTTTCGCCGCTATATTGTGATCACAGGGAATACTCATGTCAATTAATAAACAAATCCTTTTTGTCTGATCTTTTATAATAATATCCGGTCTATTAGCTTTTATAGTCCTGTCGGTATGTACAGGGAAGTCCCATAGAACCGACACATTTTCTCCCTCAGTCACAGCTTCAGGATGATGTTTATACCATTTGTCAGCGGTTTTGATTTTATAATGCCGACATATTGTCCAGTGTAAATACTGGCCGACTCTGTCATGTCTTGCTTTATATTCTGCAGGTGCTAAGACTCTACACCCTAAGATTATGTGGTCTATTGTTTCAATCTCATCGTTAGAGAATCGGCATTTTAGGTCAGCTCTATTTTTCATCACATTGGCTTCGTAGTTCAGGGTAAATAAGCTTTGGTCTTGTGCAGCTAATATGAAACATTCACTCTCTGTTTTTAGCCCTGCGCTTCGTAACCATTGGTGCATGTGTTTCTGGTCGACATCAGCTTGTTTGCTACGGGCCACATACTTGCCATGGAGAGGTTTCTGTTCCCATCTGCTAGCTAAAGTTTCATGTCTTTGCAATTAATTTTATTTCCTTTGCAGCTGCAATTGGCGTATTTCCTTCAGCCTGATCAATCTGGTGGGTATCTAAGAGATCAGCAGCGAATTTTTTGCTCTCTTTGAGAATAGAGGGAAGTTCTTTAGGTCTTTCATGTTTTTCAACATGTTTTAGCGTCCAATCGTTGGTTGCTTCCAGGTATTTAACCAGTCATATTGTGGTGGTTTTGTATATAAGCTCAAGCTGGATCAAACCTCGACCTCCCTGAGCTCAGGGAAGGTAAAGGCGATCCATGTCTGCCTTTCGATGGTGCATCTTATTACAAGCCAGTAGCTTGCGGATGTTCTTGTCAATTTTCATTATATCACTGGTAATCCAGTTAAGCACATTGAAGCTATATAAAACAATTGGTACTGCTAAGGAATTTATGGCTAACACCTTATTATATGCATTCAGCTCAGACTTCAGGACTGCTCGAAATCTTCTATAACAATCTTTCCTAACCTTCTCTTTCATGATTGCATGCTGGATACCAGAGCCTTCATTCATTCCTAGGTATTTATAGGTTTGTTCCTGCTCATTATAATTATAATAATAATAATACTAATAATAATAATAATTATTATTATTATTATTATTATTCAGGAAACTTTCTGGAATCGAATTAAGAATCTTGGGGCCCACGCTCTTAAACACTCCGCCTTATGCCCGCGAGAATATGGTATTCTAAATTTCCCCAAGACACCTGATGAAGGTTCGAAGGTATATCAGCCGAAACGTTGTGCTAATAACAAACAAGATGAGGACAAATATCCATCAAATGTAAATAATATAATTAAATGTAATTTCTGCAAATATGCAGCTTTAAACAGTGAAACTCTGCAATATTCTGTTCAATAGGAATTGAACAAATATATATTTGAGCCCATACTAGCAGAGCCCCATTATAATTAGCTTAAAGATAATGGACAATTGTTCTAAATTCTCAGACATACTATAAAAGTGTCAACTATTGGACAATACATACGGAGAAAAAATATAAGAAATTACTTGCTGACTGAACCACCTGTTGCCATATATTGAATGGTTTGCGATAAAGTAAGGAGGAAGTAAAGCGAGGAAGCAGAAACTGAAAAGGAAGTGAAACATACACATTCAGAGCTACCATTTTATTGGGAACGCCATGATGAGGAGACTCATTTCTATTGCACTTCTCATTAGCCGTGAGTAATATATTATTTCATTAACAGGAGCTCTAATATCTAATATTCAATACATGCATTTATATATATATATATATGTATGTATGCGTATATATATGTATGTATATATATGTATATATATATGCATATATATTTTGTATATATATGTATATATATTTTGTATATATATGTATATATATTTTGTATATATATGCATATATATTTTGTATATATATGCATATATATTTTGTATATATATGTATATATATTTACTCTTTACTCGCTTTTAATCTTTTACTTGTTTCAGTCATTTGACTGCCGTCATGCTTGAGCACCGCCTTTTAGTCGAGCAAATCGACCCCAGGACTTATTCTTTGTAAGCCTAGTATTTATTCTATCGGTCGCTTTTGCCGAACCGCTAAGTAACGGTGACGTATACTGACCAGCATTGGTTGTCAAGGGATGATGGGGGGACAAACACAGACATGCAAACACACACATATATATATATACACACACACACACTCATATATATATCTATATCTATATCTATATATATATATATATATATATATATATATACATATATATATATGTATATATATATACATATATATATATATATATATATATATAAAGTAAAGACCCCCTTCGCTCATGAATAACCATGGGATTACACCTAGAAAGTTACCTTCCTAGACACAAGTTCGGGCAAGGTTGTTTATGGAAGACCAGCAGTCGCCCATGCATACCTGCCTCCCCTCTCCACGCCACCAGTGTTATCCAAGGGAAAGACAAAGGTCGATACAGCTTGGAACCAGTGACGTCGCAACTCATTTCTACAGCTGAATGAAATGGATCAACGTGATATAAAGTGCCTTGCTCAAGAACACAACACGCAGCCCGATCCGAGATTCGAGCTCACAACCTCACGATCGTAAGCTCGACGCTCTAACCACTGAGCCATGCGCCTTCACTATGTATATATATATATATATATATATATATATATATATATATATATATATATATATATATATATATATATATATATATATATATATATATATATATATATATATATACATATATATGTATATATATATATATATATATATATACATATATATTAACATATATACGACGAGCTTCTTTCAGTTTCCATCTAACAACTCCACTCACAAGGCTTTGGTCAGCCAGAGGCAATGGTAGAAGAAACTTGCCGAAGGTACCACGCAGTGGGACTGAAACCGGAACCGTTTTAGCGTCGCCCGGGAACAAGCTATAATCCTCATTGGGTTCCTTCAGCCCAAGCGTCACGTCGGACCCCACGGCCTCCACAGCTACATGTGGAGGCCATTCGGGGTCCTGTGTGAAGGCTAAAGGTGCTCCATTATGGTGCTTTTCCATCAGCTTTTCAACAGCTTCGCCTCTATGGAAGAAGATCAATACATCGTCTTTCCTCGGGGGCGGGATATTCAATTCTTTCATTTGCGGCACAACTCCCGCCAACGGTGTTTCTTCTCCTGTCGGTGGCACAACCCCAACCGACGTAGTTCCGGGACATTCCGGTACTATGTCACCGACTGCCGGTAATGTCCCGTTTCTCTTCGTCTTTCTCTTTTTTTCTCTTTTCAACTAAGGGAGGGTGCGTCTTATCCGTGGCCGGAAGATTCGCCTTTCCATCCTCATCTCTAGTATCCTTGTGAGCAACCATTGTTGCTCACCATCTTCTTCTTTCGGCCCCTGTTTGAAGAGTCCTTCGCTTCCTCGGCCGTCTTCATTCCCTCTTCTACAGGGGTCTCACTTAACTGCTCCGGGCTCCTATTTTGTTCCCGGGAACAGTTTTTCTTTATATGGCCGGACTCCAACCACCGATGACACCTAGGGGGCGACCCTCAAGTATCACCGGGTGCCTGCACCCGGCCATTTTCAAAAAAATCTGGAAGAACCACATTGGCTGATTGGATCCAAAGGGTCAAAATTGCTTTTGATCCAACCCAAACAGCCGCAGGAAGAATTTTCACATTATGAAGCTTAGTTCCGCTGCCACCCAGACCCCGGCGAATAGTCTCCTCTATCCACTCGGGTTTTATCCCGGGTGGCAGCCCGCAGATCCAAGCTTTCATCAATCTCTTTCCATGATGCGTGGGCAGAAATAAAATGTCCTTACTCTCCAGGGGTTTACTAGCAAATTTGCAAGCCTCTTCAGGGGTGTCAAATAGCAACCACACCGTTGCATATCTGACACCCCTGGAAATGAATTTAATTGTTGGCAAATACTCTGCCAACTCCTTTTCAATTGACGTCTTTTCGAACAGGGTGATGGTGTCGAGTGCCTTGGAGGAGGTTCTCAACACCACCGTCCTATCTTCACGGTCTTTTAACCACTTTTTAGGCGGTATAATCTCCCATTCCAAAATTTTGTCATATTTCGTTGCCATGTTTTATTGCTTTTTTTAAAAATATATTTAAAATAAGAGTTAAAAAGCGAGAAGAAAAAGAAATCAAAAGAAAGTCACATAAAGTTCAAAGGTTAAAAGTCAAAAGAAAATCAAATAAAGTTCAAAAGAAAGTCAATAACACAGCAAAAAATCTTCTGGCCATTCGGTACTCCCGGCCTAAATTGAACCCGAAATGCCGCAACTGGAACACAACTTCCACAAATATTGGTAAAAATTGTTCAAACTTCGGAGGCAAAACACTCCCCTATATAGCAGTTCTCACAATTCTTAAAGATTTTCACAGCACAATACATGTTCTTATAATTAGGTGAGAAAAGTATTCACTCAATTATCGAAGACGAATACGCCCCCAAAAAATTCTCACAAATCAGCGAGAAAAATATATTTGTCCCATATCGGCAGAATCAGAATTCTGGATCCAGTAGGACTTCCTGCCTGTAAAAAACAATGTTCAACAAAAATTTCAACTGGATCCAGAAAACAGAATCTTACCTTACAATGGGCTTCAAAATATTTCAATTCAAGGAGGCTTCGAAAGCACGTCTTCACCGCATCAGTGCCAAACACAACACTGACTCGCACATGCGCAGAAGCAACCTATAAGCAAGCTACTTTATTTCATATAATTTGCCATTTAGTCATTTACAAAGAGGGGACAAACAAGGACAGACAAATATAAAGGGCGAAGTAGCTTAACACAGTTAAAATTTTCGAATGAAATTACTGATAAGATTATAACCAATGAATTTTACGAAGACAATGTTTAAAAATATTACTTAATGATCATGTCGATGGACGGACACCCAGCCATCCGGGTAGAACCTTTACTTTCTTTTTGATCCGGTCACACTAACCTGGTGCCAAACATACCCAGCTTGCATGTCACAGGCTTCCATCTTTTCACAAACATATCTCGTGTCAGACACCTCTTCTCCAGCCAGAGTTTGCTACTGAGGTGGTAGCTAAAAAAGTTAATCAACCCCTGGCCGGAGACAAAGGTGCCTGTCACTATACCTTTCGTACGCGTCTTCCATACTGTTTCCTTCAGTATGGCTACTACACAGAAAAAACAAGCCTTTCTTTCTCTGTTAAGGAAAGGAGGCGGCACAATCTCGATGATAGATTCAGCTGATAGCTGTACTCTTCCCATCACTGACAACAGTTGTTCGGCAAAAGCTATCAGTCCGGTAACTCCGAACACTCCACGAATGCGTGCAAGACGGTTTCCCTATCCTGCTCACATCGCGGGCATGTCGGCGAGACGGCACTTCCGTGCCTTGACAGCTTGTCGCGAACAGGTAAAGCCACACGGAAACACTGCCAGGCCAGGGATTTCTGGTAATTATCCAGATACCCTGGCCCGAACGTCCTCATGAACAGGTTGACCAACTGATTTTCATCGTAGCCCAGGGTCTCCCCCAAGGCGTCTTCGGACTTAACCTCCACTAACCCGCTATAGAAATCCGTGGTGGAACTCCTGTTGACGGCGTTGCCCGCCCGAGAGTTTAGCTGGAGCGCCTGACGGCACTCCAAATGACATTCACACAGTTTAGGTCTCCGCTTGATCCATGCACCGATGTCCGTTAGGGAAGTTAACTGGGGAAGGTAGAACTGGACGTGCGGTGACCACACCTGCTCTCCATCCAGGTAAAGCAAGAGGTGCCTCAACCTTAACGCGAGTTTTCGCATCCTCAGCCAAGGCATCCCTAGCCCACCCTTTAGCGGTTTCTGGCAGCAGACAGAGCGCTTTACAAGTGGCTTTCCTCTTTCCACGAAAAGCGAAAAAGGATTCTCTCCATCTTGTTCATCACAAATCGGGGCAAGGCACCACGGTCAGACGGTAGGTGATTACTGATCCTATAAACATCTGCACCACCTCCGCCTTCCCTAGCAGAGATAACGCCCGCCCAGATCAGGTCTGGGTTAGAGCGGTCACCTTGTTGGCCACCTCACTCCAATTTTTCTCTATCTGGAATTCTGGCCCGAACCAGACTCCGAGCAGCTTAACAGGACCTTCCATCCAACGCCCTACGATGTTATTGGACGGCATCGGCTTGCCCCTCCAGGTGCCGAGTTGCAAACCGACCAACTTGTCCTTGTTAACCTTTGCTCCTGCCACCGCCTCGTAGCTTTTGATGGCCTTTTCCACCACTGGAAGCTGGCCTTCGTCTGCCACGATGATGGAGGTGTCATCCGCATACGCCGTAGCTCCTCTTCAACACCATGGATCATGCGGCGCGCCCCCTAGTATCTCCAACTTCCGCAGCAAAGGATCAAGAGCCAATACGTATAGGAGCGAAGACAGGGGACACCCCTGACGAACTGAACGCTCGATCCTGAACGGCTTCGAAAAGAAACCGTTCACCTTGACTACAGACTCGATGTCGCTATACAAAGCAGCGATCCAACCTCGAAAGGTCAGGCCTAGGCCAGCCTCTCCGAGGACCACCTCCAATTACCTATGGTCGACCCTATCAAATGCTTTGGACTGGTCTAAATGTACCATTGCTCCTCTTGCACTGGAAAGCTTCCCCACCCTCTCTAAGGAGTAGCGTATAAGGTGGAGATTATCGTGGATCGTTCTGCAAAGGATAGCGCACGTTTGCGCTTCCCCGACAAGTTTGTCCACGACCCGCGCCAAACTTTTTGCTAGCACCTCGGCCAGAATCTTTAACTCTGTGTTCAAGAGAGTTATTGGCCTGAAGTTCCCCTTGGTCGGGTCTTTCCTGATCAACGTCACTAACCCCCGGCTCGCAGATTAGGGAATTCTCCCATTCTCCTGCCAGTAGGCGTAGACGCTAGCCAGCAGGTGCCCGAACAAGTCTGGCATACTTTTATAAAATTCATAGGGCAGACCATCGAGACCCGGTGACTTCTTCCCGGGGCACTTGCCCAACACCTCAATTACTTCCTCGGCTGTGATTGGCCCTTCACAGCACTCAGCCTCTCGTGTCGACAGACGCGGGCAACCAGACAGGAAGTCCCTAAGGGCCTCATCATGATCCAGCGTCCCGCACGTCCCGAACAACTCGGCGAAGTGCTTGTGAAGTGCTTCACACATCTCGTCCCGCTTCTTGACCGTGCATCGGTTTTCATCAACAAGAGACCCAATTCTGCTGTGTTTCACCGATGACACTTAGGGGCGCGACCCTCAAGAATCACCGGATACCTGCACCCGGCCATTTTCAAAAAATCTGGAAAAAGGAGATTGGCTGATTGGGTCCACAGGGTCAAAATTGCTTTCGACCCAACCCAAGCAGCCGCAGGAAGATCTTTTACATTGAGGA
>NC_043011.1:65835213-65875213 GCF_006345805.1 Octopus sinensis | reverse complement strand
TATTGTGGCAAGGCTGATGAGGATGAAAAGGACGTAAAAGCAAAGGAAGCCGGAAATCTCTGTGATCCAGGGGTTCCTCAGGAAAATGGATCACCTACCTCGGTGAACGACAAGGTAGCGAAGAATAGGGGAGCCAAGGGAGGAGACAGCGGAAGCCCCCCTATACCAGTGGTCCTACAAAAAATGAGAAATTAGAAAAACAGAAGAAAAAAGGAAGGACCGAAAGCAAAAATAGGGAGGGAAAGGGAAGAAAATGCAAAAAACCAAAGCTGAAACCCCAACCCACCACACAAACAGCAGAGAACCCCATGGAGGATCCAATGCCACCCAGTATACACATCAGGAAAGAAGAAATCTGGAAGGCACTGAAGAACCTGTAAATTCTACCTGCGGGGCAATTGTTGGCATGGGGAGGACGGCAAAAACTTCCGGTTCGCCCACCCGACATCCCGCCTTCAGGGGTCTCAAAGAAAACAGCTTTACTGGGGGAAGGCAAGAAACGTCTCCCAGGCAAACTTTCAAAAAAGAAGTGCGCACCTCAGATGTTCTGCGCAACGCAGCAGCTGAGCAAGAGTCTTTTTTATGCATGGCGGAAAGAATTGTCCGGCAGCTAACCTTGCTACACCAAGCACAGGGAAGGAACCCTACCCACCACTATGCAAGACCACCACAGTCAAACGACACGGGATGGCCTCCCCTAACGCCTGCAAAGCCGTCACCCCAATACTTTTACTAAATTTTGGGGGTCTGTTGCATTAAAGTAGAAACAAAATTCCTTTCCTGAGAGTTCTTACTGCATGCAATCAAGCCCTATGCATAGCTCTCGTGGAAACTCACATCAGCCCTGATACAGAAGACGCAGAAGTACACATACCAAACTATGCCATACTGCGAACAGACAGAAGGGAAAGGAGCCATGGTGGAGTTGCTGTATACATCCGAGATGACCTCACCCCCCAGGTCTTAATTACACACTCAAATTCGGTATGTGACACTCTAATTGTATACATAAGATAACATAATATAGTCATATGCAATACATATTGCCCACCGGATGCCCCAAATCATATAGGCAAGTTTGAAGTTTGCCTCACAGAATTAAAGAAATCCTCATGAATCTGGAACACCACGTGACCATATTTCTTATGGGTGATTTCAACTTCCCCAATGTCAAATGGCCTGAAGGTCTCATACTCTCAGGAATGTATCATTGCAAGCAAGTACAGGTGGAGTCCCTGCTCAACCTCACCAATGCCTTATTCATGGAGCAAGTTGTACTTTAAACAACTAGGGCGAATAGCATTCAGGATCTCTGCTTCACGAACAATATGGACATCATTCATGATGTGAAAGTGACACCGACATCAGTTTCGGATCACAACATAATAGAGCTGTCTATATTTGGGCCGAAAGTAACCAGAGACATACAGCCTAAAGGAAGCACCCAAAGCCTCTCCAATCTGAACTTCCACAAAGCAGATTGGAAATCGATCCAAAAAGAGATCCTCAGAAAGGACTGGACAGAATGCCTCCCCACACCAGACGTTGACATGAAACTAGAATGTTTCATGTCTTCTATGCAAGCCGTATGCCAGAAAAAATGTCTCAGAGCACAAGGCCAAAACAAATAAGAGCAAGATTCCAAGAGACAGGACGATACTCATGAGACGACGGACGAATGTTGCAAATCGTCTCAACCAACATCCCAAAACTAGCGAAACGTCCCACCTAAAAACAACACTGATGGAGATCGAAAAAAGGCTGCAACAATCCTATGTGAGGGAGAAAGCAGACAAAGTATAAAAAACATTAAATCAAACCCAAAGGCCTTCTTTCATCACGCGAAAGAAACAGTCTCAGTGTACTACAAGATAGGACCCCTCCCCCAAAACGATGGCTCCCTCACAGACAGTCCAACTAAGATCAGTGAGATGCTGAATGACCAGTTCAAAAGTGTCTTTACCACCCCTTTGAAACACAGACAAGTGAACGAACTAGTGGACTTCTTTGCCGCCTCATCTATAAACAGCGAGGCTGTTACAATAGAATGTGTTGCATTAGCGAAAAAGATGTCCTACTAGCCATAGATGAAGTGGACACAAACTCAACTGCTGGTCCAGATGGTTTCTCAGCAATTCTCCTCAAAGCGAGTAAGCATGCCCTGACAAAACCCCTCAAGATTCTCTTCCAGAGCGTTCTTGCGAATGGCAAACTGCCAAGCAAGCTGAAGGAGGGAATAATATGCCCAATACACAAAGGGGGAATTAGAGCAGATGGCAAAAACTATAGGCCTATCTCTCTGACTTTACACATCAGCAAAGTAATGGAACGGATAGTCAGAAAAAAACTAATCGCATTCCTTGAGGAAAATAACTTGCTGAGTGATACCCAGTATGGTTTTTGACCAGGTAGGAGCTGCCTGACCCAGCTCTTACAATATTATGACTGGGTGTTGAGGCAGTTACTCAACAAATCAAATGTGGACGTAATCTACCTTGATTTTGCAAAAGGTTTTCACAAAGTGGATCATGGTATGATATGCGTCAATCTGCGTGACCTCCGCATAGCTGGGAAACTTGGAGTGTGGTTACATGACTTCAGGCAGTAGTGGTTAATGGATCCACCTCTATGAACACACAAATACAGAGCGGTGTTCCACAGTGTACTGTCTTCGGACCACTGCTTTTTATAGTGGCCCTCTCAGATATGCCCTCAAATGGCCGGATAGCCAGCAGGAGTTGGACTCAATCTACAGGTGGGCTGACGATAATAATATGTAGTTTAATGCTGAAAAATTCCAGGCTCTGCGCTACCAGCATCCAAAACTGAATATTAAACTTACAGAATACACCGGTCCACAGGGAATTTAAATCCCAGAGCCTATGTCTGTGAGGGACCTGGGTATCGACATGAGTGATGATACCTCTTTCCAAGTGTACATTACTAGGATAGCGACAAAGTGCAGACGACTGACTGGCTGGATCCTAAGAACATTCAGAACCAGAGATAAGCAAACCATGATGGTCATCTGGCGGACTTTAGTCTTAAGCCACCTGGAGCACTGCTCACAGCTATGGTCACCCACCAGTGTAAAATTAACAGCGGACCTTGAAGCAATCCAGAGAAGATTCACAAAGAAGATCGTCTCTTTGGAACAGCTCAGCGTCTGGGAAAGTTTGAAACAGCTAAGACTCTACTCCCTGGAGAGAAGACGGGAGAGGTATGCAGTAATATATGTCTGGAAGGCCCTGGAAGGAATTGTGCCAAATCTTGGCATTGTAAGCTACACCAATGACTTCTTTGTGACCGCGCCAGTAACAATATAATTTTCTTACAATATAAAATATGTCAAAGGCGAGCTGGCAGAATCGTTAGCACTCCGAGCAAAACGCTTAGTGGTATTTCGTCTATCAATGTGTTCTGATCTCAAATACTTCCGAGATCGATTGTGCGTTTCATCATTTCGGGGTCAATAAATCAGGCACCAGTTACATAATGGTGTCGATCTAGTCGACTCTTCACGTCCTCAAAGATATCGGGCCTTGTTCCTAGAATAGAAAATAATTTATGAGATTTCATTTCCAGTAACAGTAACAGATATATATATATATATATATATATATATATATATATATATATATATATATATATATGAGGGCTTCGAATGTCCCGTCCTGTGGTTCTTGTGTCGTCTCTTTGGTGTTTCATGTTCTTGTACATGTCTGTATTTATTTTTTACTGTTTACATATATAATCGGCGGCTACGTATCCACAATTGTCCTTATACGATAAGTATATTTTTTCTCTAGCATTGATAAGACTCTTGATCTGTCTCTTTCTCTCTCTCTCTCTCCTCCCTTATTCCCCTTCCTTTCTTTCCCTCTCCATCCGTCCCACCCCCTTCTACGTTTCTCTATCTCTCTCACCTCCAGTCCCCTCGATCTGGCTCTTTCTTCTCCTCCCTCGTCCACCTTCTCTCTCTTTTCATCTGCCCCTTTCTCCTGTCTTTTGTTCTCACGTGACCGCTAGCCACTGCTGAGCGCCCTTTTCGTTCCAGCAGTCGTCGAAGCAACACGTATTTGTTCGTCTCCCTGCGGCCATTAGGCACAACTTCATAAGCCAGCCCCAAACTCAACTCGTCCTGTCGAAAGACCCTTGTCCTACGTCCTGGTTTTGTTTTGTTTTTTATCTTTACCGTTATCGTTTTTACGTTTTTGTATTCTTATTGGTGTCACGTATTCTGTATTTTTGTTCGTGTACTTCGTTCGTTTTCCGTCCTCGTGTTGTATACATTCGAAGCTTTCTTCCAGGGGATCTAATGCGCTTGGCTTAGATTTCCCTTGGCGGGCTGCCCAGATCGGAGCAATCTCAAGATTAATCAGCCGAAATTGCGAAGATGATCTGGTTCTTGACTGATGACTGAGGGCTTCGAATGTCCCGTCCTGTGGTTCTTGTGTCGTCTCTTTGGTGTTTCATGTTCTTGTCCATGTCTGTATTTATTTTTTACTGTTTACATATATATATATATATATATATATATATATATATATATATATATATTTATATATATATATTTGGTGTAGCCGTTATTACAAGATGCTATTTTGCCTTACACAAAGTGTATCATAGATATCCTTTTTTTTACAGATTACTACTTTAAGATCTATTTGTATAAATAAATGAATATTACGACTGTTACATATCCGTTATTAACTGCAACATTATTTTCATACTTCTATAACAACACTTGAGATAAAAACTAAGTGATAAACACGATATTATGTTATTAAATGTGCCTTATACTTACCAATAGGTTGCTCACTATGTTAACTTAAAATTTGGCGCAAGGATGCGCCGATTACATCGATCCGAATGTGGATCTGGTACCTGTTTTATCGATCTCTAAGAAAATTACTGGAAATTTAAGTCTGAACAGAATTCGAAGTCAGAACTTAAAGACGGGTGAAAGTCCTCTACGCATTCGTCCAGGAGTGCTAACGATCTTGTCCGCTCACCGTCATGCATTTACTAATATCCTATGGATATTAAATCAATACGGAAGTCCATTTACCTTGTGCTAAGGTTTGAAGAGCAACATAAGGTCATAACCTGACAGTGAAGAAAGATATCACAAAATTCGACAAGTCGGCCAGCTGCCTATATCTTTGTGAAACTGAAAAAGATTTTTTTTATTTGCTTTTCTTCCGGCTCTTTACGATCTTATTTCAAATTCCACTGCTGGATGCATTGCCTTGGATTATTTCAGATTCCATAAGTTAAGTACGATTTGAACGCTGGGGTCATGTAATCCCATCCTCTACCTTCACTATCGCTTAGCTCTTCCTGAAATAAGAAGGACATATTTGGTGCATTACTATCTGCTAAAGCCATACAGAAGTATTTGGAAAATCTCTCATGGCCAGAAGGACTACTGCCGAGAAGGACAGAGCGAACAGTACTAGACTTCACCTGCCGGAAAATTCAATGTGGTATCGCTTTACCCATTTCCATCTCACTGACCATGTCTGCGATGCGAACATCGCTCCGGTTAGCCTTTCCCCAGACGCTTCGCTTTCATCAACAAATACTGCACTAGATTGTTTTGGAAAATATCCAGTCGACACACGAACACAAGAATATAATCACCAAGTGAGAGTGCAATATAGATCACAATAAAATTACGATTTTTATATTTCTAGCTCAGTCGTAACTAACAGGAAATAAACACATGAAAATAATTTTTAAATATTAGTTTTATAGATATGAAATGAAAGATAAATTGAAAGCGAAACAGAAATTGAAAGAAAGTTATTCTCAGAACGTAAACAAAGATGGCGTGGTAAATCGTATCTAACTTTAATATATTATATTTGGCTTCAAGCGAAATATATTACGTTTTTAATTAATATATTTTTAATTAATGTATTTTAGTAGATCCTTATGCGTTAATAAGTTCTACGTTTAGTTAGCTTTAGTAGAATATTTCGTCGATTTATATGCAAATCTTTTTTTTCACAGAGCAAAAGCAAACGCGTCTTTTCTCTACGGAAACCGGAAGTAATATATATATATATATATATATTATATTAAATATATATATATATATATATATATTATATTAAATATATATATATATATATATATTATATTAAATATATATATATATATATATATATATATATATATATATATATATATATATATATATATATATATATATATATATATATATATATATATATATATATATATATATATATATATATATATATATATATATATATATATATATCCACATACAACCCCAGAAACCAAGAAGCCTTCACCATCACCACCCAGAATTTACCAATACTTCATAAGGACCCCAAATTAAAGGAAATTCTAAACATTCATAAAATCATTAAAAGCTACAAACAACCTAAATCACTTAAAAAGATTCTCACAAAGGCAAAATTGTTTTCTGAAATTACGGATGCAAAAGTAAAAAAATATGGTACACCAAACTGCGCAACGTGCTCAAACCTTCTAGAAGGATCAGAATTCCGTTTCAAAGAGGGACAAAAATTCAAGATCAGATCTAATGTTTCTATTGCTTCTGAAAACATAATTTATGTCATAAGGTGCTCGGGCTGCCACTAAATCTACGTGGGGTCCACGGGATTATCACTCAGATGTAGATGCACAATGCATCGACAACAAATTGCATTCCCAGAATACAGAATGATACCCATTAGTGAGCATAATGAGAAATGCGCAAAGTAACTATCACCACAATTTTTTATCTTTCCATTCTATCAATGTGCCATTGGGACACTAACACAAATTAGATTAAACAAGGAAACATTCTTCATTGAAAGATATAAGCCTGTACTTAACCATGCTAATATTCTTATAAAAAGAAACTCACCCCATTAAATAAGGGAACAGAAATATAAAACGATTATCTCCTTTATACCGGAAAAAAATTGCTTATTTCCCTGCCCCTACCTGGAACACTTCTTTGCACTACATAACGAAGACAGAACACGATGTAGGTAAAGACATTTCAGAAATTCGAAAAGTTAACACGAATCCGGTAATTTCGACTTAAATATACAACGACTTAAATATATTCTTTAACCTTTTAAAACAAGCCTTCTGTAGTTTTTTCACTCTTTTCTATTTTCTATATATCCAACCAAGTGCTTTCACACACACAACTTTCTGACCTATATATATACGTATATATATTTTGAGGAGTACAGAGCAAAAATCCAAACTTAGTGCGCTATGATATGATTTGGGTGGCTGGTCGTTGTTAGTTGCTCAGGATTGCGTCTCCCAACTATTTTCAAATTTTCTTATTTAGTTTTATGGGTTAATATTCATGCAGTTCATGTAGGTATGCAATGCTTACCGTACTTTCTTTGTCCAAAGATCAATTTTGACACCTGTGGCCTATAACGAAATTATTGTTATGAGCAAATTCCAATTGTTCATACCAACTTTATATATATATATATATATATATATATATATATATATATATATATATGTGTGTGTGTGTGTGTGTGTGTGTGTGTGTGTGTGTGTGTGTGTATGAACTTAGATATGTTTCCACCAAAGATTGGTCCAGGCTATGTCTAACTTAATATCACCACCTGATAGGATTATCTAAATCCTGTGAAGTCAAGTTTTGTTCAAGTTTTCTTAGTGGTCCATTCAAGTAGTGAGTTTGTGTTGGGTGAGTTGTATCCAATTATGGGTGACTTATCTGGTATTCCTGTAAGGAATCTATCCAGACTCCATTTAAAGTTGATGGGATCATTTTCCTCTTTGATCTCTTTCGGGACAATGTTAAATAGGGCAGGGCCTGTTGAGGAAAAGAAATTATGTTGCAGTGTACATATATGCAGTGATCCTGAATTGGGCAGGGGACGTAGGACCCGTGGTCCCAGTCTAGTGTGAACCTTGAAGCTAATATTGAGGTCGTTTGGGTAAAGTTGGCGGTATATTCTCCACATCGTGCAAACCATGTACCGCTCACGGCGGCGCTGGAGAGAGTAGAGTTTCAAGACTTCAAGGTGGTTCCAATAATCGAGAGTAGCCATGACTTCAATTCTTTTAGTGAGTGCCCTCTGGGGTTATTCAGTCCTTGATATGTTTTGTCTTGTATGGGGAGACCACAGTGGGCAGCAGTATACGATGTGTGGCCGTACAAAGGAGAAACGAAGGAGATGATATCTTGTTCTCTTGACCGGAAAGCTCTTAAGATCCAGGAACTCATCCTACGAGCTATATCGACCTTCTTGTTGATGAGTGCACTCCAACTGAGATCATCATCAACAATCACACCCAGGTCTCTGATATTGTTAGAGGTTGTGAGCGGTTCCCCTGAAGGAAGAGAATATGGCTGTTTTAGCGTGGAATTTCTTCCAAAATGCATCAGCTGAATTTTCCCTCGTTCAGTTGCATTTTGTTTCTGTCTGCCCATTGACTCACAGCAAATAGATCAGACTGGAGTTGAGTTTGGTCTGCTTCTTCATTGAAGATTTGCTGGAGTTTAGTGTCATCAGCAAATATTTTCATTTTGCAGTAATGTACGACAAAGGAAAGATCGTTTATATAAATTATAAAGAAGAGTGGGCCCAAGAGACTCCCCTGAGGGACACCGCTGATGACTTCAATGTGGTGTAAGAGCTGTGTTAGACAATCCCTGCCACAGCGAAACTCATGCTGATATGCATTTAGGAGTTTGTGAATCTTCAGGAAGTCAGCTATCCTTGATCTTAACACTCTTTCAAACACTTTAATGATGTGGGAGGTGAGTGAGATTTTCTTTATTATACATATATATATATATAATATATATATGTGTGTGTGTATATATATATATATGTATATATATATATATATATATATGTATATATGCATGTATATATGTGTATATACATATATGTAAATATACATATATATATATATATATATATAGTTATATATATATATTCGTACATACATACAATACATGCACACATATATCAATATCTATCTATCTATCTATATATATATATGTTTGTGTTTGTTTGTAAATATATATTTATATATATATATATATATATATATATATATATATGGAATTACGCGAGATTGACAAAAGTATAAGTTTAGGATTTGTTATATTCATAGCATTATACATATTTGTGGGGAAAACAAAACACTAATATAATATGTTTGGATAAAAATATACGAATTAAAACAAGAATTATATCGTAAAATTCAGATGTAAATATCCAGGACAGTAATTAATAGAATTACCAAATATAAGAATTAAAATAAATAGGGAATGTTTACTCATTTGTTTGCCTCTGTTATTCGAGATCCGATACAGGTCACATCTCCTTCAAAGTGTTGTCCTAGATAATCAGTTATAGTAGAAATCTTGCTCTGGATAGAATAATACTATTTACGCATTATATTTGTTTCCTATTATCACTTGGCATTTTACATTACTCTTCTGACATACCAAAAAATTATATACAATTTCAGTTTCCGATACTGAAATATTTAATAGTGTAATAAATAATACGATTATTCCTGAACAAAACACGAAAACATTAGTGAAAAGTAATATCCTGGTGACACCCATGAAAAGAACATATTAATGCGATGTGGAGGGAAATGTTAATGAGAGTATTAGTCATTCAATAAAGTTGGTATGAGCAATTGGAATTTGCTCATAACAATAATTTCGTTATAGGCCACTGTTGTCAAAATTGATCTTTGGACAACGAAAGTACGGTAAGCATTGCATACCTACATGAACTGCATCAATATTAACCCATAAAACTAAATAAGAAAATTTGCAAATAGTTGGGAGACGCAATCCTGAGCAACTAACAACGACCAGCCACCCAAATCATATCATGGCGCACTAAGTTTGGATTTTTGCTTTGTACTCCTCAAAATACAGGTACCAGTTTAGATAAGAAGCAATCACTAAGACCATTCACGCCACATTCATTCAACTGTAGAAGATTTACTAGCCTGAAATCATAAATTTTTAACATTTTTCTTGTGAAATGCAATTCTCAAACGATTCGATTGAGGTTTTGGCAGAGATAAAACAGTCTCTCTTCAGAGTAATACTGCTTCTCTTCCACACAGCTTCTTTCGCTATAGACACCAGAAAGTCTTGCCTCGAAATATTGTCTGCTGATTCTGGCGGCTATCTATTTGGCAATAAAATCTCTGTTTTTAATCAATCTCTACTTCTTTTCCGATATCTGCAATGTTTAGCTGCTAATGCTATGGGAAGTTGTTTCATTTCTACAATGAATACAGTTGAATAATGCTCGGTAAGTTGTACCTATTCTCATTGGGGTTTCTTCTCTCTCCTAATGACGACGTTGTTGTAAGTTGCAGTTGTTTCAACATCGTTAATTTATGATTTTAATGCTGGAAGTAATTAGTTTCCATATTTTCTTGGTTTCTCAATCTAGTACCACAAGAAATTCCGACAAATGTAACAAGTGATTATGAGATGTTCTAGAGATTTTAACGAAATCTCACCTCTTTCTTACATGTAGCAAAATAGGATTTACATTATTGATTTTAAAAGTCCAAGGAAATATCGTTCTTTCCAAGTACCTGAAACTCAAAAGGCAATTTGTATACGCTAATAGCACTGGATTTGTGTAATTGAAGCGGATGTATACCACAGCTTGAAAAATATTATCTTAAATGTATGTCTAATCCTTCATTCAGTTAACTTAGCCAAGATTTTGATCGATTCGTTGATCACTGGAACTGGGCTCTTTCCGAAAATATTTAAAAAGACCTTCAGAATGGACGCAAAAATGCTTCTTATCCTTCTTATCCTTTCGTCAAAAGTCAGTTTTAATTCCATGCAACAGACAAACATGAATAATAGTCACAGGCGTAGCTGCGTGGTAAGTAGCTTGCTTACTTCCGGTTAACCAGAATGCAACACTAGTTGGTGTGGACTATTACAGTGAGAAGATGTGAGTTTCGGCTCCGTGAATAGAAAAAAAAGAACAAAAGGAAAATTTGTCAATTATGGCTCGCTATAGCGAGCAAAATACTGGGTTCTCATCACCGTAACGTTGAATTGAGAATTTTTGCTTGAAAATACTTTCTAGTGGGCGTATCTCGCCAGGAAAATAAGAATAAGCAATTTGGATTACTTATTTGGATTACCTTTTTTGAGTATTATACAAAGGATTCCCTGTCTGTGCTCTTTGTGAGGTTTTTCTTTTACTTTTCCCTTCTATTTTTTCTTTCTTTCTAAATTTTGGTTCATTCTTTTCATTACTTTAATTTTAGTTTCCTCCCCATCTCTTTTATTTTGTTTTATTTTTATACGGTTTAATTTTTTGGAAGACTGTCTTTTCAACTACTTTTGAACTATTTTTTGACATGGCAGAGAAGGAACTTGAAAAGAAAAACTCTGTCTTCGAGTGGGAAATTAAACTGCGTAAGCAGTGGTTAAAAGATATGGAGGAGAAGACGATGTTACTTAGAACTTATTCTAAAGTTCTTAATTCCATCACCGTCTTCCCAAAACATGTCACAAAAAATGAACTTAAAGAATATTTGTCCTCTTTAAAATATATATCCCGTTGTGTCAAACATGCAACCTTATGGTTGCCGTTTGACAACGAGAAAAGGCACGCCAGTTTGCGAGTCAGCCTTTAGAAGGCAAGGACATTCTGTTCCTTCCGTTATGTTGTGGAAGAAAATTAATACGAGCCTGGGTATGTAGGTTACCCTCAGGTACCGAAGCGGATTAGATTGAAGATACCATCCGACGGGGAGTGGAGGATGGCGGACCCAGGCTCTTAAATGTAAGGGTATTGCCGGCGGTCGATTGGGAAGGGTCAAAAGCGATTTTGACCCTGTGGACCCCATCAGCCGCATCAGGTCTTGTTATTCCATATTTCTTGAAAATGGCTGGCTGCATGTATCCGGTGAAACTTGAGGGACGTCTCCCCAATTGCCTCTCGTGCCTGCAGCAAGGCAATATTAAAAGGAACTGCCCCCAGGACAATGGTAAGGCCCTGGAACAGTCACTAGATGCCACATCCCCTACCTGGTCAAAGGGAGAGGTGGATGTGGTCGAGGAGACTTCAGCCTCCTCAATTCAAAAAGGATTAAAAAGGAAAAAGGCGGGCAACAATAGTTGCTCGCCGAGGGAACCTAAGTCTTCGGGAGGCGGGGGAGAGCCTTCGGACAAAGCGGAAGAGATCCACTCTCCCAAGATAAAAAAGAAGGAAGAAGAACGGGTCATCTCAGCGGGGATATAGTTAGAAGGGCGAAATAGTAGAGAAGGTTGCCAACTTTGTTCTATGGAAACCTATGAAATTTTAAAACATCAGTGTAATATAAGTCTTTTGAATAATCGTCTGGAGTTTGGATAATGTTGCATACATTCCCCAACTAGAAAGTTTAAATACTTTAAATAAAAAATATGAGTATTCCTATATTTTAATATTAGAAAAATACTATAAGAAAAATACTATAGTAGCCTTCAACTTAACTTTCATAGAGGACTAAAAAACTTCACTGCAAACTTGAAATTGAATTTTTTCTAAATCTAATCTAATTTCAAAATTAATAAAGCTATCCCCCAATTATAAAATTCAATGTCTTCTCATAATAATGATTGATAGTTTTTTCTTCCCCTACTGTTTGTAAATGAGATAAATGACCTTTTGACACTGACCTAGTTTCTTCTCACCATATAGCAGTAATTGGCATTTTGTTAGTGGCAACTTGAGTTCCTTTTATGGTATTCTGACGCCCCCCTTACTCTCACTCCTTGTTAAACACAAGCATAGTTTGGTCAGTTAGGGACTGGACTTCACAACCTAATGTTCTTAAAATTTAATCCTACATCTTTATCTGTATATCTACCTTCCCTAAAATGTTACGACTTGATTTAAAAGCTTTTGTATTATTGGAAAACCTATATGAGAGCACTCAAAATTTTAACTCTGCTGTATAATTACAACTTTTAATATAATGTTGTAGTCCGAAACAATTGTACCAAATTACCGGAGTCATTCTTGTTGCTTATTTTTTATTATAATCACATTGCAAAGTTTTATGGATGACACCATATAAAATGTTGGTGCATCTAAATTAAGTACCATATTCATTTGAATCTAAATTGTTGCTGAACTTATTTATCTATCTATCTCTCTACCTATCTATCTATCTATCTATCTATCTATCTATCTATCTATCTATCTATCTATCTATCTATCTATCTATCTATCTATCTATCTATCTATCTATATGTATGTTTCCCTGTCTGTCTGTCTATCTAAGCTATAATAATAATTTGCGACATCAATATATATCAAGGTGGTGAGATGCAGGAAAACCTATGAAGCCGGACAACATGTTAGCGATATGTCGTACGTGTTTGCATATCGATTTCACTCCCCACATCGGTTAATTTTGTGTTTCATCACTCCAGTTCTATAAAATAAGAATACTTTCATCAATCGACTAACTTCTTTGCCCATAATTTCAATCCTTTTGCATATATTACAAATGACTACCACTAACAATGCATGATAAACATACAAATTGGTATCAAAAGCAGTATTTTCAAATATTCCAACTGTAAATCTAGGATTATCGAGGTTTAAAAAAATTAAAAGAAATGTAAACGTATAATCATTGGGTATAGTCTTCTCAAGTTTATTAACATATTTCAGACATATTAGACTAAATTATCAAGACAATTGCCAACATGATGCAGGTAGATTCCAACATTTTCTAAATGTAGTCGTGCAATAATAATGTAGACGCCATTGTAGTAATAGCTGCAGACGGTTGGAAAGACGACTGTGAAGAGAATAGGCAAAACAATACTATCAAACATCAATATTGCAACTAATAATGAGGTTAAAAATGGAATGATTTCCCTTGTATATATATCATTTCTTTTCAGCATTTCTATTGTGATTACGCAGGAAAATTATTACAGCATATAGGGGAGCCAGGGACAGAATCTAAACAACGGTTTCAAAGGTTAACAGTGGGACAGCGGTGACACTTCAGAGCGGACCTTGGTTGGTAGGATTGATATGAGACTAGAGATGGAATCCTTCTGTAGCGGGATATAATTTCAGTCATTTTCTCACGCCCTGTCGAATCTTACTGGTTATAAAGAGAAACACATTTACCAAATATTGTGATAAATTGAGTTAGACAGATTGAGTTTCTACTAACCCTATAAAGCAGAGCAGGTAGCTGCAGATAAAGTGATTTCTCATTAATATTTAAGGACGCTGATATATTCATAAGTATATTCGCAATACTAAAGTATTATTATCGCAGTTATATCACATTTCCGATGGCGATTCAGTATCATCACTACAAATCAAAGATTTGTAAAGGATATATAATATTTATAATAATCAAATGATCTACATATTTTCAATGTTATCTTACCGCAAATCAGTTATTGCAAAATATATAATGAATCTGCATAACAATAAGTGTTTATTCTAAAAGTTATAATTTTGTTACCGGGAATTATTGAATAAACAAATACTGAGGATAAAAGGAAAACGTATCGTGGGTAAAGCAGGAATTACCGAAGGAGTAGGAACTTTGGTAGTACGTAACATATTTTGCTTATTTCGAGGCTGAAAAGAAAAGACAAGAATCATGAAATTGAAAAGAACCGCACAAAGTCATTCAACGTATTTTTACAACTACATTTCATAGAAGTAGATATGAATTCTATCAATGTAACATTGTTATACAGAATGTCGTTAATGCACTCTGTGTGATTAATGATTATAAGGAATAAACAATTACTCTTCACATGTTTTTCGTGTTTTGGTGGATTAAATCTGATGATATGAAAAAGCTTTTTTTTTACAAATTTGCTGTTTTCTATAAGAAATATAATGGTAATTATTATGTTGCCGGATGTGCAGCATTATAATCGTTCCCAAATCTCCGATGTAACAGTCAAATAATTTTGCCATGTGAAGTCACTTTACGAGTGATACCATGGCATGTCTATGAAAAATGTGAACATCCATGCCTCTATTATTGATAATCTATGAAGACTTTATCAACAGTAAAATATTTCTTAATGAATTTGAATTCAGAAACACATCTGTGGCTTCAAATAAATTCGTGCATTAAATTTAGCTTTTAAACAGAGTCAAACAGCACCCTGTTGCCCAAACAATTGCCTGGATATTAATTCAACTCTAGAATCACTATAAGATTATGTGTAGGGTCAAAAAATTACAAAGAACTGTATTGTCATGAATTGAGAAAAGCGTTCATTATTGAGAAAATTCACCTTTAAGCCAGAGCAAAGTATCAGAAAGAAATTAAAGATTATTATTTACAATATATAGCAGTAATACGAAATAACTTACCGAGCAATAGTGACTTTTATCTAAGGCATCATAACACTCATGGTTAACTTTAGGACTAAAGCATATAATGAAGATATAGTATCCCCTAGAAAAAAAAAGTTTGAAATACAATTACAATTCGCAAAACGAAAGTTAAAAATTCTACCTACGTACCTACCCACCTGCTTACCTACCTACCTACCTACGTACCTACACGCCTGACTACCTACCTACCTGCCTACCTACATACCTACATACCTACCTACCTACCTACCTACCTACCTACCTACCTACCTACATACATACCTACGTACCTACCTACGTATCTATCTATGAATCACGTATCTATTTATTCATATATAGGTACATACATTATTTATATATATATATAATGTTAGATAAACTTAGATATGTTTCGACCAAAGATTGGTCCAGGCCATGTCTAACTTAATAGCACCACCTGATAGGATTATTTGAATCCTGTTTAAATCAAGTTTTGTTTATGGTCCATTAAAGTATTGAGTTTTTGTTGGGTGAGTTGTATCCAATTATGTGTGGCTTATCTGGTTATCCTTGAAGGAAACTATGCAGACTCCGTTTAAAGTTGATGGGATCCTGTTTTTCTTTGATCTCTTTCTGGACAATGTTAAATAGGGCAGGGCCTGTTGAGGAAAAGAAATTATGTTGTACTGTACATGTATGCTGTGATCTTGAATTGGGCAGGGGACGTATGGCCCGTGGTGCCAGTCTTGGATGAACCTTGAAGCTAATGTTCAGGTCGTTTGGGCAACGTTGGCGGTATATTCTTCACATCGTACAAATGATGTACTGCTCACGGCGGCGCTGGAGAGAGTAGAGTTTCAAGGCTTTAAGGCGATCCCAATAACCGAGAGCAGCCATGCCTTCAATTTGTTTAGTGAGTGCTCTCTGGGGTGATTAAATCTTCGAGATGTTTTGTCTTGTATGGGGAGACCACAGTGGTTAGCAGTATTCGAGGTGTGGCCGTACAAAGGAGGAGAAAAGTGGTATGATGACACATTGTTCTCTGGACCGGAAAGTTGTTAAGATTCAGGAACTCAACTTACGAATTATATCGACCTTCTTGTTGATTTTCTTCACTCCAACTGAGATCGTCATCAACAATTACACCTAAGTCTCTGATGTTGTTAGAGGTTGTGAGCGGTTCCCCTGAAGGAAGAATGTATGGCTGTTTTGTGAGGACTTTCTTCCAAAATGCATCAGCTCATATTTTCCCTCGTTCAGTTGCATTTTGTTTCCGTCTTCCCATGATCTCACAGCATATAAATCAGACTGGAGTTGAGTTCGGTCTGCTTCTTCATTGACGATTTGCTGGAGCTGAGTGTCATCAGCAAATACTTTCACTTTTCAGTAATGTACGACACTGGAAAGGTCGTTTATTTAATTTAAGAAGAGTAGCGGACCCAAGACAGCCCCCTGGGGAACACCGCTGGTGACTTTTGCTGGACTTGAGTGGACTCCATCAACTACAACATGTTGTGTTCTATTCGCCAAGAAATACTTGATCCAGTGTAGAACTTTTCCACGGATTCCAACATTTGCCAATTTTGAGAGTAGGATTTTATGGTCTACCCTGTCGAACGCTTTACTGAAGACAAGGAGAGTTCGAACGTGTTCCCAAGGTTTTGAGTACATCTTCAATGTGGTGTAAGAGCTGTGTTAGACAGTCCCTGCCACAGCGAAAGCCATGCTGATTTGCATTTAGGATTTTCTGGGTCTCCAGGAAGTCAGCTATCATTGATCTTAACACTCTTTCAAACACTTTAATGATGTGGGAGGTGAGTGAGATTGGGCGATAGTTTAGTGCGAGGGATCTGGTTCCCTGTTTGAAAACCGGGATGACTTGACTGGGATAGAAACTCTTTCGGTATATAACCTGCGTCTAACGAAATTTTCCAGAGGTTGGTCAGAGGGAATGCAAGTTTGTGTCGACATTCCTTCAGGAGACTAGCGGGGAATCTATCAGGGCCTACAGAAGAGTAGTATTTGTCCTCATTTATTGCTGCTACGATGACAGTGGCAGTGAAGGTTATGTCTGAGATTTTATGTTGAGAATTAACTTCGTTCCCTTCTCTTACGTCTGCGTCAATATCAGTGGGAACACTAAAGTCAGAGCAGTATTGTTTCTGCAGTATTTCTGCGATTTCTTTATCATCGTTATCAACAATCAATGGCCCAATTGGTGAGACAGTGGTTCTATGCTTATTTGCATAGGGATAGAACACTTTTGGGTTCTGTTTGATATTTTTGATTACCTACTGTTCCTCCACAGCTCTTTGATTTTCAATGGAGGTTTTCATGTCGTTCCGTAGTGAAGTTTTTCCAGCTCTAGCGTTTTCATTGTTGTTGAATTTGGATGTTGTATGTGGGAATATTTTAATTGGTTGATTTTTTTTGTTGAGTCATTTGATTCGCCTGATGAATGTTTTTTTTCTTTTTAGGGAGCCGGTTTTTGTTTGTGTTAGTAGATTTCGTGCGAGCGTATTAAGAGCATGTATAGGTGACAATGTTTTCAAAGTGCTGCCATGCGGTATCAATATGGGTGGAATTGAGAGTAAAAGACCAGTTGATGCAAGACAGATCCTTTCTGATTGCTCCCCAGTCCGTTTTGTGGAAGTTTATGTTGTCAAATGAGTGCCATGGATTGGGATTGGATGGTTTGGTTTTTATATGTCGGGAATTGAAATTGTAGAGTATCATGTCGTGGTCTGAGAGGAGAGTTTTTTCAACTGAAATACTGTGAACGAAGCTAGAGTAATTGGTCAATACCAGATCCAAGATCGTTTTATTCTGTCTCGTTGGTTCGAGCACTAGCTGAGTCAGGAGGTATTCATCCATTAGATTAAAGAGCAGTTCTGCTGCTGCTCTATCTGATGTAGAGCATTTGCCTAACTTCAGAGTATTTGTGGGACAGTTCACATGAGGTAGGTTAAAATCACCCATCACTAGTATGTTTCCGGAGTTGTACTTCCGAAGGAAGGACTTAACCTTACTAAGGCACTCTTCAAAGCACTTTAGAGGTGCTTGAGGAGGCCTGTAAAGACCAACAATGATAATGTTCTTGGCCTTGCTGAATAGTGATACAGATTCACAATAGCTATTGGAAAATATGTCCTTGGCATCAAGTGAGAAGGTGTCAAGGATAAAGATGGCTGGGCCTCCCATATTTCGGTCTGTGCGATCCGCACGAACAATGATGAAATATTTAATTTTCATTTCGGCGTCCATATGGGTGTTGTTCAGGTGAGGCTCGGTAAGGATAAAGAAAGGGAAGCAACGTGCCGTTTCGGCAAGCTAACTCTCTATATATGGGATCTTTCATTTTGGGGCAAAAATTGATGGGTTGATGCCACGTACATTTAACAGGAATGTCGAGGTAAGGGATGTTTGATGTTTGCAATGTTCTAAGTTATGTTTTATGTTGTTCAGTGGTAACAATGTGGGTAGTTCTTGTATGGAGCTGTGTGTGTATGATTTTCTTGTTGATAGTGGGTGTGTGGTTCTTGGGATTTGCATAGGTGTTTGCTCGTTGGATCTCCTGGCTTCGGTCGGCCTTCATATCTTCTAGGTAAGACAGTAAAATGCATATATATGTATGTATATACACACACTCATATATGTATAGGTGTGTTTATATAAATATGTATGTGTACGCATATATATATATATATATATATATATATATATATATATATATATATATGTATATATATATATATATAAAGGGTTAATCCAAACATGAAAACATAACATGAGGACGTGGAACAAATAATATATATATATGTATATGTATATATATATATATATATATATATATATATATATATATATACATATATATATATATATATTTATATATTTATATATATATTCAAGTCCCTTATGTTATTACCTACTCCTTCCCTGTCATCTTTTTTTGTATATTCAATTTTTCCGTTGATTTCCTTATTTTTCTTATCTAGTCTAATATTCCACTCGTGTTTCGCTGTTGAGATATTCTTGACACGATGCGTGTTGCTGTTAGCCACGCTACTTTGCGGTTAGTGGAAAAAGTGAGTCGGTCATTTTGCGTATTCAATATTCTACGGTATCTACAAGACTTGGGAAAGTATTTCTTGATTGCCATGTAAGATTGATTCGGAATGTTGGTCATTAACTGTTTATGAATCCTGCATTATAGAAGACAATATTCTAGGAAATACACGGAAAATGACAGAAAGTATCAGTAGTGACACATACTCACGTACGCATGCGCGCATACTTGTACAAGTTCCTGTGTGAATGCGTGCATTCCAAAATATGTATGCGTGTCTTTGTTTGTGATTGTGTTTTCCCCAATCATCCTCGTCAACCGAAGTCTTTTACTTTTTTTAAACCGTGTAATATTGCGGTTCTTTAATAATGACCAACAGACACTGGTCGTCTAAAGTGTCCATCTCTGACCAAGATATTCACATAGAATTTGTCAAAATGTGGTTTGATTTTCCACATATGACACTTTTATGCCCTTACACTTCTTCCATTTGTGTTGCGCTGCTTGGATGACAATGGTGCAGATTCTTTGATTATGTAGGTCCAACACAATCATCGAAATCAGATATGATGTTATCATGACTGTCATATACTGATTCCAGTCAAATGATTCTTCATGTAATAGAACATATAGTAGTCAGATGGGTCCAAAACTGGAAAATAGGGAGGGTGATCAAGTATTCCAAAAACAGTTACGTATAATAAGCATAGGCGACAAGGGTTTGTGTGCTGAGGCATTCTCCCAGTAAATCAGCACAACTTAGTTATCAAGTGTGTTTGGTTTTGAACGCGTTCATTTAATGTCTCAGCAAATCACATATTACGGACCATTAGTTGCTTTTTGCAGCCCAAAACACTGAGGCTATTGAAACAGCATTACATTCAGGCCAGATGGAAGGACATTGCCCAGCTTAGGATCAGGTGCAGAGGAAAGTTTCTCTGAATCAAAGTAATAAACCGAACATTTTATCTGCCTTAGGAAACTCTGAAGCAGAGTAGCTGCATGTGGCTCACACAACGTCAGATTTTGCGGTGATGTTATAAGCCTGGTGCGATTTTGATTAGATGTTAGAGGACGCTGTCCCAACTCAGCAGAAACATTAGTCACGTCCAATTTGTTTAGCACAATATTTTCAAACATCTCCTGGGATATTCAAATAGCATTGCCTATTGGATTTATACTCTTCTTTTGCCTGTCATCCATGACCTTATGGTGAAGACAATCAAAGTTTTCTCTTGGTGGTGTCAGTTGTAGAATGTCAAAGGTCTTGGGTCGCACTCAAGACAACGCTGCCTTTTCCCACAACTTTTCAAAACCGTTGTTCAAGCTGAAGCACCATCCGTGAATGTAGCAACATTGTTCGCATGAATATCCCTAGGGGCCAATCCATTTTGGGCCACGATGCCAATTTTCAATTATCAAAACTAATTACTAATAGATATATTTGAAATATTTGAACAGCCCGATGTCACTTTACATGGAATGAAACAAAGTAGTTATTAGTAAGATGTAACGCAATTAATGAATGCAAAATTTCACAGCACTAGAATCAGTCCTTCATAGTCACCATAGGAACTTTTTATCTCAACCTCAGATTATGTACAACAATATTAAAAAATAACAAGCATTACAGGGCTCGTGTTGTTCGACTAAACCTCTTCCAGTGTTGCTTCTGCATGGCAGCATTTTAAAAACTGAAACTGGTCAATGATAAAATATAAAGTATAACTTTTAATATGTCTTGAATATGTTTCTTCATATAAGCAAATATGCTAGCAAGTATGTGTATGCGTGAATCAGCATAATTTGAGACACATGCCAGGTTTCGTGAATGCAATGATGTGTTCCTGACATCTATGTTTAACATTAATTGTAGTAGTTGTAAAATACTTACTTGCAGCGTGCAGACGCGTTTGTAAATAGCTCATACGATTCAGGACAAGTTCGTTTTGCCATGTCGATGCAAACCTTTCCAACGTACGTTTTGGTTACATCTATGAATTGAAACAACAATCACTTTATATTTTATATATGTCATAATATAGGAATTATATCTGAAATTTTATCGATTACTAAATCATATGAACCGTCTAATTATCGTAACTTCCTATTTGAGTGAAAGAGAAATATTTCGCTTTATATATATGGAAAACTATATTTATGACATAACAGTTGTTTTTAATGGACATGAGAAGGATATGAAATCTTATTTCCTGCAAATTTGTATATTTTTTATAATTATGACTCTAATATACTTCTTTATATCTCCAATCACGTTTGTTTCCCCCTGAAAATATATTATACCTATGTATCCATCGATCGATTTATTTATCAATCTATCTTGCTATCTCTCTACCAAGAGTATCAGAGGTATTGGTGTCAAGAAGACCCAAAGGTGTCAGGTACTGATGAGCAAGTGTTATGGACAAACTATAATTAAGCTCCTGGGTATTAGCATGTCTATCTATAAAAGTTAACAGAATGAGATAAAAAATCCAAGGCTGTAAATAGTTTACAAAACATTTATAAAGAAATTTTACAGCTGTATATGGGATATTATATATATATCCCTTCATCAGAGACGGTGCGAGAAAATGTTTAATTAATAATTATTTTAGAGAAGATATGAAATACAGAGTGAAGTGGAAGAATGAAAACAAACGTGAGATATGTTAGGATAATGTATCTGCAGTTTCCTTATTTAAGCAGAATGGTGTATGTATTAGTTTCTTGCACCTTGTATGTCAGTTCCAAAGGTGTTTATAATTGGGCATTCCAAGCATGGCGTTTTGTAAACGGTGTTATTCGATCGAGGGTTTTTTTTTTGTAAGTGACTTAAACATTGGGAATGTTTGTGAGGTCAAACCGAAAAGAGGATGAGAGAAAAGAAAGGGAGAGAGACAATAAACAAATGAAGTATAGAAAGAAGGTAAGGGGAGTAAAATTGAACTGAATTAGGTAATGGGGATTCTACATTAAGTTTCTTCAACGAACAGCTTAGTGGTGAGTAGTAGAAGAATTGAAGAATTTATATCTGTGAAGATGTATACACACATTCTTATAGACACATGTATATAGACATTTACAGACATCAATAAATTCCTCCGTAGATAAATGAATGCATGCAGACACTATCTATGTATATATCTATCTATCTAACTATCTAAGTATCTATGTATCTAGCTATCTGTATATATATATATATATATATATATATATATATACACACACACTGACACACACACACACACATATATATGTATATATATATATATATATATAAACAAGAAAAAAGCAACAAGAATGGATTAGTTGTTCAGTACAATTGTTTCATACGAAAAACAGATTTATTTAAAGCTGCAAATATTGCAGCAAATACAAGTGTCCCGTATTCATCAGCCAAAACATATATGACTTTTCCAAACATCCTAGGAGGTGAGGCTACACTCATAAAGTATCGAAGAGAGTTCTATGAAAAGAAAAGTTAGATTGTAAGCAGACTTAAAATGTTTTCTAATGATATACAATTTTATAAAAGGTTTTTAAAAGATTGGTAGCTTCACAGAAAAGGTAAATACATCCGTAATAATGCAGGTGTAATTTCCGAAGATATTAGGAGAGATTTTATTCACAGAGAAGAGTATTGTATCCATAATAATGCAGATGTAATTTCCTTATATATGAGGAAAAATGTTGATCACACATCTATTCATTTCACAAACTAAGTTGTTGGAAGAAGAGATTGGCTATAGTGGCTAAAGAAGTCGCAAAAGAAGTCAGTGATTCAGAAAACCGCCCAAATAAGGACATTATGAGAGGAAGAGGGTGTAAGTACACAACCTACAAAGTTTAGTTTATTTCTGTGGTGATAGAAAAATCTAGGTCAGTGTTGCAGGAATTAAAGATTTATAAGGGAACATTATTTTTGACCAGCAAACATCTATTAACAGCCACTCCTACAGAGTTAATGGCAGGATAAAGAATATAAAGGGATCAAAGGACAGAGTTAAAGGGGTCAAAGGCGATCAGTAGAAGAAAATACAGTAAGAAATTTAAGTGCAACACTAGAACAGGAGATTATTTATTTATTTATTTATTTATTTATTATTCTTTCTATTTATACTAATGTATATACATTGTAAGACAGAATTTATGTCAATACCTAGAGGTCAATTAATTTATATAGTAAATGGTGCGAGGGTATTGCTTATTGAAAATATAGTGAAAATTCTTTATATTATTATTAACAAAAATAATGTTCCCTTATAAATCTTTAATTCCTGCAACACTGACCTAGATTTTCTGTCACCACAGAAATAAACTAAACTTTGTATGTTGTGTACTTACACCCTCTTCCTCCCATAATGTCCTTATTTGGGCGGTTTTCTGCTTCACTGACTTCTTTTGCGACTTCTTTTAGCCACTATAGCCAATCTCTTCTTCCAACAACTTAGTTTGTGAAATGAATAGATGTGTGATCAACTTATTTTCCTCATATATCAGGAAATTACACCTGCATTATTATGGATACATTCATCTCCTCTGTGAATAAAATCTATCCTCATATCATGTATATGCTTCCACCACACTACTATAATGATCTTACTATATTATCCACGCAAATATTAAAATGATACGCATATTAAGAACGATTGCTACGCATGAATTTATTTAGAACTGTTCCTACCACTACTGCTACAACCACAACAGGTCACTTTCAGATCATATGACAAATAAAGTAGAATCCATGGACAGCCTCTACTACTGGACCATACCAGACCCGTCTTTTTCGTTTCTTTCGTTCTTTCTTCTTTTGCTTCTTCTTTTTCTTCTTCTTCTTCTTCTTCTTCTTCTTCTTCTTCTTCTTCTTTTCTCCTCCTTCTTCTTCTGCTACTGCTGTTGTTGCTTCTACTTCTTTCTCCTTCTTGCCTTCTCCTTCCTGGGATGATGCTGTTTAAACCAGACTTTCCATCAAAATATTTCACTGCACCCATAAACACAGAGAGAGAGAGAGAGAGACTGACAGACAGACAGACAGAAATAAGGATAATACCCTACGTATTTGAATGTACGAAATATTTACAAAGCCTTTTATTTAATTTTTTTTTTCAATTTAATTCATTTTTTTCTTTTACTATTAGTTGGAAAAGTTAAAAAGATTGAAACCGTTACTTACCGTCAGAGAATGTAATAATGATAAATTTATTTTACCATTTTCAACCTTGCCTTATTCTCCACACACACACACATATATATATATACGTATATATATATATATATATATATATATATATATATATATATATATATATATATATATATATATATATATGTATGTGTTGTGCATTTAATAGTAATGATTGTACATCCCTTTCCACCTGACGAGTGGTATGTGAAGTCGCTATAAATAAAGTGACGTCGAGGAATAACCGAGAAGATAGACTACTTAAACTGGGCAACACCGACGGTCCGCATACGAAAGAGAATAATTTAAGAGTTTGTAAATAGTTTTCAACAAGTTCGAATGATAATCTCAGATAATTACACATTACCAAGTCATGAGGAAGAGTTTGCAAAATTGAATGGACAAAAATTCTTCAGAACATTACAACTCCCATAGGCATACCTACAACTCAGGTAGAAGAAGAATGTTCTCATTTATTAACCATCAATGCACACCATGGCCTATTTAGATTTTAGCAGCTTCATATAGATGTAAATCTGTCTCCTTCCTATATTTCAGCAAATATTGGATAAAATGATGGCAGACTGTGAACTAGCTATCGCGTATTTTGAAGATATTTTAATAAAAAGAGAATCACATAAAAAAAATATAGAACACATTAAAAGCGTATTACAGAAAACAGAATATAGGTTCAAGTAAACGGAAGAAAAATGCCCGATCTTTCCCAAAAAACTTACTTCGCCAGAAGAAAACGGATGAAAACTGGATCCATCCAGAGAAACTGCGATAAGAAGAACAAAAACTTCCAAGTCAAGTAATAAAACTATGCTAGAAGCGTTTTTGAGTCTAGTAAATTACTATCAAATATGCATTCCCAATATACATAATGTAAGGGCGATGCTTAATTTTCTGTTAAAGGAAAATGGTATGGTACTGTTAAATGCCAGAAAGATTTTGCCGAGTGAAAATTCATTTCAACACCGGACTTAACGACAACACAATTTGATTCAAAGTTTGATACTATAGTGGCTACAAATGCGAGTGAGTATGGTGTTTCAGCGGTGATTCTGCGCAAATATAGGGGTACGGATAATAAGGATATAGCCTATGTGTTACGATCTGTATTACCAGCTAAAAAGAACTATAGTCACATAGAAAAAGAAGCGTTAGCTATCATATTCGATGTGACAAAATTCCATGGATTTCTTGATGGAAGATGTTTCTCACCACAACTGGAGTATATTGGGCCCTATATCTCAATTGAGAGTCAGTCGTACTCGTGATATATTCTCTAGCCTAATTTTCTCATTCAACTATACATTTATAAACTACGTTTTTTCTTCATCTGAACAACTATAGGAGACCTAAATTTGGGTATCTGCAATTACAACTAAATTTCGGGGTCCCATCGATCCTTTTAGATTTGACGGGATCCTTCTTTCCTCCTACATAATCATTCCTAAGCACTGAACTTTCAACGCCTGAAGGTAGTGAAGGGTGCATTAATCCATAATTCCCCTGGATTATTAAGTATATAATAGGCATGCAATTTGAAACAGCTTCCAAATTTCGCTTTTCAATAATTTTCGTTTCATTCGAAGCCGTAATGGACCCTAAGTTTCGTGTACCGAGTATGATAATTTGATTGTTGATCTATTGCAAGTATATATATATATATTTATATATATATATATATATATATATATATATATATATATATATATAAAGATAAAGGTAAAGATGCTCTTTGGAATTGGCGTCTCTCAGCGTGTCACTATCAACGGGATTATGCAGCTGAATGGCGACTAACCGTAGTCAAAATATTGTATTTAACGTTACATTAAAAAACAATTACTTCCTTTAATTAATTTTAATTAAACGCTGCCAAATCATATGTAACCATGAAGAAATGTACATTCTTGCATCCATCCAACCATACATACATACAGCCTCATATCCATATATGCATATTCACAGAGGCATAGATAAACACACACTCACACACACACATGCATACATGGAACTTAGAATACTTATGAATATGGATAGGTGAATTTGGATCCTGTAAACTTAGATATAAATATCGCTGATAATAATTCATAGAAATACTTACCAAGCGCAAGAAGAAAAATAATTATGGTAAGTTGACTCATACTGTTGCCTCTGTCAATCTAACACTGATACTAGACAGGTCACCTTCACAATTTTATCATAAATAACTAATTATATAGTAACACATGTCCTACGTAAAATAATACGATTGATTCATTATATTTGTTTTTCAGTAGTAAACTCTACCAGTTGACATTTTAAATTGCATATGTGACATAAATAAAATATTTAATGGAATAGTTTTTTCGTTTGTTGAGACTATTGTTTGTGTAATGAATAATTCACTTATTCTACGACGAAACACAATAAAAAAATATGCGGCTAACATTCATAAAGAAGAAAACTTCTGTTGCGGTGCCCTTTAAAAGAACATATTGAGACAACATGGACATAGGTGTTACCCGGTGTATTAGTCAATATGATAATAAATTCTTATAGCTGCCAAGTATGCTAAAACCAAAGGTGAGAAGAGAAAACAAAATACCTACAAATTTGAATCTCACGAAGACCAGTTGATTCAGCCATGGGAATCTGAGTTACATCTTGGAAGCTCTATGAGAGTCTATTGAATCACTGTGATGTGATGGGGGATATTCTTCGCCGATGTTTTATACATGCTCATGTCTAACTCTATAAATCTCAAATATTTCGTCACTTTGAAATTTTGAGATCTAAAAACCGGAGACTCTGTTTCAAGTTTACATGTGATCGGTTGTTTCTCCCATTGAGTTCCTTCCCGTGTGTTGTGGACTCAACGGGCCGATATCCCGGTTTCTTTGTCGTATATATTTTCCAACTGAAAGAGAGGTAGATCCGTAACAGATTTAGTCATTTTTGCCAGCCGAGTGGAATAGAGTAATGTGAAATAATGTTCTTTGCTCATAAAAACAACGGGTCACCCGGTCCAGGAAGGGAAACTACAATCATGTGATCATAAGTCCAACACGCTAACCACTATGGCAATCGACTCCATAGTTTCTCTTCAATAATGACATCATATTTTCTGTTAATTATTTTGAGATGCTTGTGATTTCTCAAGGTATTAATGCTTAGCTTTCGCAGTATTTAGTGTTAGCTCTTTGCTGATGTTGGTGGTGTTGAAATTTGGATTGGTTTAATTTGTTGGCTTTTGATTCGTTATATGTTTCGTGATGACATGGTTTTCTGCTTCGATCAGAGTGTTTATTTGCTTGGCTGTCTTTTGTCCTCGACGTGGTCCGAGTAGGGAATGGGACGATGTATGTTAGTAAATATTTACATGCGTTTGAAAACAACGGAGAACGTTGGAGAGTAATACTTCCCAAGGATACGTTGACAAACTCCGACATTGGACCAAGTCCAGCAATAAAGACGGCCAAGCAAATATCAAAAAGAACGTTGTTATCTAAACACACACACACTCGCATGTATGTATATGTGTGTGCAGGCATGTGTGTATAAGTATATATATATATATATATATATACATGTGTGTGTGTGTGTGTGTGTACGACTGTAACTATAAGTATCTATCTCTCTCTATATATTTTTGTATATATATATACATACATTCATATACATATATGCATACATACATATACATACATATACATATATATATATATATATATATATATATATATATATATATATATATATATATATATATATATATATATATATATATATTACTGTTGATAGTACATCGACCTTTCCCGTCTAACTGCTGTCGACTCCTAATGTGACTTTTGGGATTCTGGAAATTATTATTTTTCTGGAATTCATGATGACGGCTGATGAGTTACTGTTGTGGAACTTGACTTTGATACAACCTTCAATTCTGTGGCACACCAGCAACTCATGGCAAAACTTTCTACAATGGGTGTGAAAGATGATCTCTATGATTGGCTGAATTCCATTATTCTCGGTCAAAATAATTCATGTTTGGAGTACATTATTCTTCACTGTATGAGACGTCATTTGAAAGGATACGCCACATCTCTAAGACGATAAAGAAGGCTGAAGGTTTCTTGGCATCTCTCAGTAAGATCTTTTTAGCCGCTCTCCAGCTATCTATTTAAAGGTGTAAATGGTTTGTGTCCCCAATCTGGAACCCTGAAGTGTGAAATCAAGCGACTACTCACCCTTGTGCATCTACCAAATTCTACGCTTCTTAATTACTGGGCTTTCTTACGTTAAAGTAACGACGTTTGGCAAGTGAATTGGCCGATACTCACAAGTGTATCCAACAACAATATTGCGAACATTTTTGATTCCCATATGTCCCTTGCAGACATGATAACAAATTCAAATACAACACAGCACCCATGACTTTAGGAAACAACATTTCAAGCTTAGAAGTGATAAATCATAGAATAAACTACCAGCGTCAGTATCCGTCGGGACACTAAATCCTTCAAAGCTTCTATGTTTTCTGGAATTCGCGCGATATATTTCCCTCCGTTTGTTCTTCTTTTGGGTTGATGGAAGTGCAACTGGACGAGTCCAAGGAAGTTGACAGGAGACTTACTAAACTTCAAATGTTGAATTATTTATTAGAAAAGCAAATAAATGTAGGTGACTCATTCAAGTTCTTGTACGTATATAAGTTTGTCTTTACGTGCGTGCATCAGTGGGTGTATTTTCGTCTCTACTTTTCGTAACCGACTCCATTAAAGCCTATATATGTTATGGCAGTTGTAGAGATTACACAATTAGGACGTTGCTTTCATACACCATCTGTCTATTAAATAAAAACACAACAAAATGTGGATATACCGTCTTAGTAGCATCCATATTTATTGAATTTACGAACTAACATTATGAATACAACTACAGCCACAAATATTATTTGAAACAACCTGTAAAGTAAACAAAAAACGATTAGAAGACTGTTTATAAAATCATGAATATTCAAGAATTAAGAATATGACTTCGATGCGTTCATAAAAAGGTATTTTAATTAGGCCCACAGCTGAACATGAAACTGAAGTTGTATTTATTAATTCAGTACCTACCGGATTGTGTGAAATGTATATCTTCTAATGAAAGGAAGATACATCACACGAAGATTTTGACGATAGGTGAGAAGGATGGGTCAGAAGAAAAGATCTGCCGGTAGCGCTTTCTTTTACGAGTGTTGAGTACCGCGATGTGGGAAATGTACTCCTTAATGCAGATTGACAACGCAATATGGGCCGCTGGCTTAAAATAACATCATTCTGGAAGTGAAGAGAGTTTCGTTATCCTCTTTCTGACATCTATCATTGCTTGAAATGAGTATTATTGTGTAAATTACCTATGTATAACTTACGTAGTATTCAATAATGATTTGTTGGCGCTCATTAATCAATTGTACGTCACTGTATAGGCCTCCAAACGTAGACTTGGAACAGAGTAATACAATGTTGATATCACTTGTAATGTTGGTAATACGAGATTAATGCCACTAGAGACGAAACTTGATTTACCTCCCTGGAAAATATTTTGAAATGATATAAACGTATTAGTTAGAAAACAAAACGTCCGGAATATAGGTTTTGCAATTGGTTTGGAAGATTCTGCATGTGAATTCGTGTGTTGAAGTATATTTTATTGTGCCTGGGGAGAGCCATTCTGATTTAATGTCTTATTAAATATCACTCTCTTCTGTTCGATTTAAACTCATTTATTTTTTTCTAAAACGTTCGGCGCTTCTTGCAACCTCTTCAATAGTCATTCATTCTGTCCGTTATCGAAGCTGCGTTTTTTTTTTCCATCAACGCAATTCTTGATAACGGACAGAGTCAATAACTGTTGAACTGGTTGCAAGAAGCAAGGAAAATGTTAGGAAAATGAATATTTAAATGAATGAAAATCAAGCCACTGAGTGTGTTAATTAATAAGGCATTAAAACAGAATCTCTCCCCCAGACACAAAAAAAAACCATTTGTGGAATATTTGGAATATTTATCGATAGATGCACAACACATGTATGAAAACGTGTTAAATGTCAATCCTGTCACATCTACCTCGTTATAAGTGTAACCAATCAATACTCTGTATACCCGTGTTTATGAGTGAGCGGTCATATGTAAGTAAATGAGGATGAGACCATAATACTAACAGCATCTCTTTTCCTTTTTCGTATTCCAGTGTCATAATCAAGCTTGAAATTTTGCAAATCGCCAACCATGTTCATAAACACTATTGCACTATTTAGGTAGACAGGATTCTTATGGAACGTTAGACGAATAATTTTACGCTCAAGCCAACAAATCGGTGGAGTGCTGGGCTACAGTTTCGTTACTAATATATGAAAAAGGACATCATTGTTTAAGATCATCTCAGTGATATTTGAACACACATGATTCAAATTTTGAGAGTTCAAGTAAATAGAAATTTGAAGTCACGTACCAAATGGTGGCACTCTAGAGACTGTCGGATTGCCGCTCCAGAAATGAAATAATAGTTTCTGATTGCGGTGAAGTGACTGGAAATTTGAGAAATGTTTAGATGATAAAATTGCAATCACACCTCCTATTGTACATTCTATTTCCTCAAAATCAAACGGATTAATTTCGAAGTTGGAATCGTTGGAATCTGAAACCAGTGTACCGGAAGGTAAATAGTACGGAAAAGTATCATGAGCATTTTTTCGTAAGTATCTAAAGAAATATATGTTAGCGATAATAACTCCCTCATAATACAAAGTTTAACTTCCCAGACCCTGTGGGATCAGAAAAGGGGGTAGTATAAATATCTCACCGAGCACATTTTTTCTTTTATTGTTTTGAAGTATAATGTACATTTCTTACTAATTAAACGATAACAGGAGTTAGGCTCTTTAAAATACCTGTAAGACAACAAGAAATATTATTTTGTTTATTTCAGAAAGAAAAACGAGACATTTTGTTTTTATTTTTATATCCAATCACTATGAACCACTGTGTCGATATTTCGACTTCGATCTTCAGATTTTAGTGCAATTTACAAAATGAACTGCATGGTGTTGCAGTTAGAAATGCACCCAACGAACAATAATAGACTGAATTCGCTGATACAAAAAAGCCAAAACTGGAAAATAACATTTCTTCTGTAACCACGTGTTCATGAATGGTATTTGATAGTGCGTCAATAACACATACAACCACTGAGACACACACGCACACACACACACATACACACACATACACACACAGAAACACACACATACGTGTTTAGAACGCTAGCTACAAAAGCTTTTTTATTCTCTGTCTGTTCATTTACTTGTCTTTCTTTCTGTTGAAGGGCGTTGGCTCCAAACGTAAGATACTTTCTCACATTCCCTAATGCACCTGTTTGTGGTATATACACCTGTCTTCGACTTTTGTTTTTCTGTAAATTTCAACTACATTCATACATATCCACACATACATACGGAGACGCAGCTCAAAGGTAAGCATGCTTGTGGACTTGGTAGATTTTTTCACTGTATTTTGTCTTTTATACATCCAACTACGTGCTTTCACATACCTACACTCTCACCTATATGTATGTATGTATGTCTGT
The DNA here is from genome assembly GCF_006345805.1 of Octopus sinensis. Taxonomy (NCBI): domain Eukaryota; kingdom Metazoa; phylum Mollusca; class Cephalopoda; order Octopoda; family Octopodidae; genus Octopus; species Octopus sinensis. Next base: position 65,842,944 of record NC_043011.1, on the reverse strand, counting down.
ATGTATGCATGTATATATATATATATATATATATATATATATATATATATATATATATATATATATATACAGATTTTTATATGTACACAGGAAAAATATTCATGGGCGCGTTGTGGATCTCTGCCATACGAAGGCGATGAGGCATTGTTCCATCCACTGAAATGATAGGAGATTAACTTAAATGCATTCAAGCAGTTGAAAGACGTGCCTCAGTACTTTAATTCAGAAGGCATTTTAGGGAGGTAGATTGCTCGGGCAGACTGAACCACTTCATTTATTGTATATATTCACACAGCCTCCATTTCCCAAAGAGATGTGATGAATGGAGAGCATAGATAATTTCATTTGTGGATAGTGCTTTGTAATAGAGTCGAGCACAGACACTAAAAATTGTAAATAGTACTTCCGAACCGTTGGGCAGTAGTACGCATCTTCAACATATGTGGTCATATCTCTATTCATATCATTTATAGTAACGATACGAGTATGATAAAATACAAACCTGCAAAATGCATCGTTATTGTTATATCCATAATAAGATGCAGGACAACGTTGAATAGCCATCAAATTACAATGGCCCATTGATACCGCAGCACCTGATAGGAAATAACAGTTAAAGTAATTTCATAGCAGCAATATGTCTGCAATATGAAGAAGAAACAAACGAATGTTTTAGTGCTTTATTATGTAATCAGGAAATTGTTATATGGAATCATTCTTTGGTAAGCACTACCTTTCAAGTGATTTGCAATAAACTTTTTCAGTAATTATATTTATGAAGAGGTGTTAAATTCAGTGGGAGGCATTGTTATTTAATTTCATGTTAGTAATCAACGCGTGACATATGACCCTGTCTGATAGAATGTTCGATACTGAGTGTTACGTAACTATGTACAATATGGGCAAATTCAGTCCTGCTTTCGAAAGGTTTGTTAAAAGAGTTTTATTCATTGTATAATGCATTTATATAATATATGATTACTCAGGAGTAAAGGCTGACTGTTGCTAATATTGTTATTACTAAATTAATTTCATATGTCTACTGTCTCATTCCGCAGCCAGCTAAATTGTACTCGGTACCGTTGGAAGTTCACGTTGTTGTTATGCCTAGTGTGCCATATATTTGGTTGTTTTATGTGTTGTACAAGTGGATTTCTAAAAAAACATTGTTTGTTTTAAACCTTGAGATTACATAGAAAGTATTTTGCGTAGGATATGAGCAGTTCCCATGAGCCCTATCTTTTGAATTTCTGTCATTTTTGGGTTTCCTAGTATTTGATTTAGGTAGCAATCAGCCCTTTTGCTATCATTCCTAGGGCACCTATGACAACTGGTATTGTTTTAGTCTTCAACTTCCACATTTTGCTGATATCTATTTCAAGGTCTTTATACTTGCTCAGTTTTTGGTAGGTCTTATCAGATACGTTTATATCGATTGGGACAGTCATATCGATGAGGATGCATGTTCTTTGTTTGACTTCTTTCAATATAATGTCTGGCCTATTTTCATCTATCTTTCTGTCAGTTTGAATGGTGAAGTTCCAGAGGAGTGAGATGTGGTCATTTTCAAGCACTGGGGTGGTTTATTATTATTATCATCATTATTATCATTATTATTATTATTATTAGTATTATTATTATTATTATTATTATTATTATTATTATTATTATTAGTATTATTATTATTATTATTACTATTATTATTATTCAGTAGTTTTATTTTTATAGCGTGCTTTCACTTCACTACCGAGCGCAGCTCTGTGTGCCTTGGGTATGTGCTGTGATTTATTGTGATTCTCTGATGGTTATTGTATGGAAAGTGTTCTGCGTAGGATGTGTGCAGTGCCTAGTAGTGCAATTTTCTGTATGTTATATGTGTTTGTATGTCCTGGTGTTTTTGTTATGTATTAGTCTGAATATTTTTTATCATGCCTAATGCACCTACTATGATAGGAATTGTTTCTGTTTTGGGATTCCACATTCTGGTTACCTCTTTTTCCAGGTCTTTGTATTTTGAAAGTTTTTCCATTTCTTTTAGAGACACGTTGTCATCTGCCGGTATTGATACATCAGTTAGAAAGCATTTTTTTTCTTCATGATCTCTGACAACTATATCTAGTCTGTTGGCCTTAATTCCTCTATCTGTGTGTATTGGCATATCCCAGAGTATGGTTGCTTTCTCGTTTTCTGTGACCTTTTCTGGTGTGTGCCTATACCATCTTTTTTCTGTTGTTATTCCATATTGTTGGCATAGCTTCCAGTGTATGTAGGTTCCAACTCTGTCATGTCTGTGAATATATTCCTTCTTAGCCAGGACTGGGCATCCAGAGATAATATGATTTATTGTTTCTTGTCCATCTCCACATATTCTGCAGTTACTTGTTATATTACTTTTCATTCATGTTAAATTACTTTTCTTCTTCTTTATATTTGTTAGGTCTATAATATTCTTTTTTTTATTTTCTCTTTCATTTGTGTGTGCTGTGTCTTATCTAGTTCATGGATTCCTAAGTATTTGTAAGTTTGGCTTGGGTCTAATTCTTTTATTTCATTGGTTTTATCTAGTGTGATGTTGTTACTCTTAACTAGTTTTCCTCTTTTCATGGTTACTTTGGCGCATTTTTCTAATCCAAATTTCATATCTATTTCTTTGGTAAATCCATGAACTGTCTTTAATAGTGTTTCCAGCTGTTTGTCATTTGCAGCGTATAGTTTTAGGTCATCCATATATAAAAGGTGGTTGATTGTTTTGCCGTAACATTTATATCCGCATCCAGTTCTATTTAGCATATCAGATAGAGGTGACAGTTCCAAGCAGAAAAGGAGTGGAGAGAGCGTGTCTCCCTGGAATATTCCTCTTCTAATGGGGATGTTTTTGGTTTTCATGAGTCCCTCTTTTGTTTGGAGGTGTAGACTGTTTGCCATTTATTCATAGAGTGCTCTATGAATTTTATGATTGTTGGTGCTACTTTGTTGGTGCTAGTGTTTCGAGGATCCATGTGTGGGGGATGCTATTATTATTATTATTATTATTATTATTATTATTATTATTATTATTATTATTAAGTTCATTTTTATTATTATTTTTTTTTAATATTATTAGTATCATATGTTTGACTTTTGCATTATGTCTGTATAAGTCGGCTCCAAGTCTCACCCAGAGACCTCAAGAGACAACAGGTTGGGAGTTCACGTTGTTGTTATGCCTAGTGTGGCATATATTTCGTTTTGTATTTAGTTTCGTACAAGTGAATGCTTAAAAAAAGAATGTTATGTTTGTTTTAAACCTTGAGATTACATAGAAAGTATGTTGCGTAGGATATGCGCAGTTCTCATGAGCATTATCTTTTGAATTTCTGCCATTTTGGGGTTTCCTGGTATCTGAGTTGGGTAGTAATCAGCCCCTTTTGCTATCATTCCCAGGGCACCTATGACAACAGGTATTGTTTTAGTCTTCAGGTTCCATATTTTGCTGATTTCTATTTCGAGATATTTATATTTTCTCAGTTTTTGGTAGGTCTTGACAGATACGTTTATATCGATTGGGACAGTCATATCAATGAGGTGGCATGTTCTTTGTCTGAAGTCTTTCAATATGATGTCTGGCCTATTTGCATCAATCTGTCTGTCAGTTTGAATGGTGAAGTTCCAGAGGAGTGAGATGTGGTCATTTTTAAGCACTAGAGGTGGTTTGTGTTCCCACCAGTTTTTTTCATGGGGCAAATCCAGGTTTTTGCAGACTACCCAGTGAATATATTATGCAGCTCTATCATGCCTGTTGAAATACACTGTTGGCGCTAGAAGACTGCACTTGGAGACAACATGATCAATGGTTTGATTTTGTGGTTGACATACACATGTTGGGCTACTGCCGCTCTTTAATATGTTGGCCTGGTAGTTTCTTATTGGTTGGCATTGATCTTGAGCTGCTATTATAATCCCTTCTGTTTCAGATTTTAAGCCAGAGGCCATTAGCCATTGATGGGTCAGGGCTTTGTCAACATCTGCATTATTCACTCTTATTGGGTATTTGCTATAGAGAGGGTTTTTTGGCAGAGGGGCTGACTTGGTTGCGGATGGACCGAGGGCCTTGTTCAAACCAGCATACATCCCACGGGTGTCGCCCCTGTCAGCAGCTGACTGGATACTCTGACAGATTTCCTGCCAATACCTATTTGCACAGCATCTGGCTGTCAGTTGGGTTTTATTTCGTGCCTTTCTGAGTTCCTCGAGTGACTTTGTAGAAGAGTCACTCTTGTATTGCACCAGAGCTGCACGCTTTGCTTCGATAACTGGCTCCAGCTCTGAGAGCCCAGCATTGAACCAATCTGGGTTTTGCCTTTCTCTCATGCCGAAAATATCCAATGATGTCGTATACAAGGCTTCCCTGATATAGTCCCACCTACTTTCAGCAGAGGAGGTTGGGCAGCTACTGAGGGCAACCGTGATAGAAGCAGCAAAACATTTTCGCAGTGTAGGGTCCGAGGTTCTGGCGGTGTTGATGCATAGTCAGCCCACTTTCTTGGAGCGATGGACTTTTTTTAGGAGAATCCTCACCCTGCTTCTAATTAGTGAGTGGTCTGTGTCACAATCCGCGCTGTGGTAACTGCGGGTCAATAGAGTGTAACTCAGAAAGGATCTCCGTGTAATAATGATATCCAGCTGATGCCAGTGGTGAGATATTTGATGTCTCCAGGATTCCTTGTGGGATGGCTTGCTGGTAAAGAATGTGTTTGTGATGCACAGGTTGTGGTATGTGCAGAATTCGAGTAGTCTCTGACCATTGTCATTCATGTTGCCAATACCAAAGTGTCCAACACAAATGGGCCACGAATCATGGTCAGATCCTACGCGAGCGTTAAAATCCCCTAGAAGGTAGATATTTTCAGTCGTTGGTATATTTTCTAGGACACAGTTGAGATCTTTGTAGAACTGGTCCTTGGTCTCCTCTGAGCTGTAGAGAGTGGGAGCATAGATGCTGAGTAGATGTACTGAGCCAGAAGAAGTCGAGAGGCGCAGTGAGAGAATACGCTCAGTGCCTCCCGATGGTGGTTCTACTGAGGAAAATAGTGAGTTTCTCACTGCAAAGCCAACGCCATGTTGACGAGGTTCTTCTGGATCTCTTCCCTGCCAAAAGAAGGTGAAGTCCTGCTCTTTGAGTCTGCCGTTTGAGGGAAGTCTTGTCTCCTGCAGCCCAGCAATATCTATGTTGAGCCTCTTTAGTTCACGGTCAATGATGGCCGTTTTCCTTGTGTCTTCAATACTGAGAAGATCGTCAGATATTCCAGGACACATGGTCCTGACATTCCAGCTTGCCAACTGCAGAACTGGTGTTTTCTTGAATTTTAGTTGCTTGCCTGGTGCAGAGGTTGCAGGCCGCTTTTCGAGCCGTACTCTTAGCTCCAAGCACCCAATGGAACAGGCGGCTTGTGGCGGGTCAGCACCTTTTTTAACTGGGGGCTGCCCAGCTTGAGGTGGGCAGTAGCTAACCAATAGGACACGGAAGTCCCTCCCAACGGCAGAGGTAACCCGTAGCGTCCATATTTTACGCCAATCTGAATGGACTTATCACTCGTAACTGTTACCTCCCGTGTTGTTTCGGCAGCTTTTTACAGCAGCACTGAAGTGTCCTCTCCAGTTTTGCGCAGGCCTGGGCTATAGATAAGAAAGTCCTGGGTAGCCCAATCGTCAGGTTTCCTCTCTCGACCTTGCTGATGTAGTCCAGTGGAGTGCAGTGCATTACGTTTGGCACCAGCTTGGTTGCAGGAGCTGCCGGAAGAGTGTTGAATCGAACACTAGACCGCCTTCGGGGCTCCACTCCGGATTTCATTGAAGGTTGTCTACTTTCCGTAACCCTGGATAGGGGCCCATACCGGGTACTGTCAGCCGGAACCAGCTGAGCCAGGAACTCGTGTCAGGCAGGGTCGTCACTCCCTGAAGTAGTGAAGAAGTTCGCTACCCACTACCTTTTCAAGTAGTGTTAAATTATTATTACGGTTTAAAAAAAAAAAAAAACCGTAATAATATATATATATATATATATATATATATATATATATATATATATATATATATATATATATATATATGTATATATGCATGTATATGTATATATAGATATATGGTTCTTGAGGTATTTAGGTATGGTTTACGAGATATTGAATGGAGGTATCTGCTTCTTGTCTATCAAATCTAAAGTGTACAGACGCGGGAGAAATACAAAACAATATTTATACAATCTAAATTAATTTCCGCAGCTACTTTTGGAGAAAACGTCGACATCATTATTTGAATGCACAATTTACACATGGTTTCATATAAGACTGAAATAATAATGAAGCTATTTCAGATTTTATGTTATTCAAAACCACAAAGAATACAGCGCTGGTGTATGAAAAGATATTGCCGTAACACTGTTTCGCACAGATGATGGCAAAAGTTATATATTGAATACCTAATGTGTGAAATATTTCAGGCACTAAAATATATTATTGGATTTCTGTAAAATGCAATACCATTCACTAACAACATATAGCACTGTATTGCTATTTGCTCTCTATAAAGATCCACTTGTTTGAAAATTAAGTAAATACTGTCTCTTTAATGTCAATTGCTATTATTAATATAATAATAATGATGTATTATTGTGCTGAATACATTATTTTGCAAAGCTGTAGTTACAGAAATGCTTGAGAAATAATCCGAATAGTAATCTAATAAAAACAAATATTTAAAGTTATTCTTTCCACATAGATTAAATTTCTGATCAGTTGTTAATCAATTTTAGCGATCGTTGTGGTGAACGGATACACTTTAATGTCGATTGCAAAGAGATGAAAGTCAAAATAGATCTAGGTGGGATGTGAATACTTGTAAATCAATGAAACATTTAAACCTATACGATTGTTGGCTTTTAAATGGAATTTGAAAGAATTATTACTAGTAGAACCTCTCTTTCTTTGCAATAGAACAAGTTATTTTAAATTCATTCTAAAGTTGTTCAAGCGTTATCTATATATCAATCTATATATCTATCTGTCTGTCAGTCGGTCTATCGTCTATCACTCTGTCTCGGTCTCTGTCTGTCTGTCTCTCTCTCTCTCTCTATATATATATATATGTTTGTGTGTGTGCGTGTGTGTTAAAAAGAAACATACTGAGGGGTTAAAACAATGACACACACACACACACACGCACACACATTTTATATATGTATGTATTGTATTCCAGATAATGTCACGTCATTCCATTAAATTAGGCTCTATCAAAAGCATGCCCATAGTCTAATATGTGCATATTAGTCTAATATAAGCTGTATTAAATCTCGTCTTCACAAATTTATTTGCTATTTACATGAACTGGTGAACTATGGGATAATTATTGTTCTTCTGTGGCAGACTGTGCAATGTACAACTAAAGATCGCATTTAGTAAACTCTCGTAATCAGTTAGTTAGTTATCATCTCGAGAGTAGCGATATCCATATCTCTCGCTTAATCTATTGGTTTTTCGCATAAATTTAACAAAAGTCTTTCCCTTTAATATTACTAAAGCCTAATTAATATCATCGATTTTTCGGATATGAAACGCTTGACGAACATTAATATGTGCATAGAAGAGAAAATCTTATTTCCTACCGACAAATGAAAATGTGAGGATAAGACATACGTTCTAGATTAATATCATTTGTTAATGTTTTTATTTGCCATTGTCTATAATCAAGCCATTTTCT
>NC_043011.1:65825213-65832713 GCF_006345805.1 Octopus sinensis | reverse complement strand
TTCTTCAGTTTTTCGCCGAGTGTTTTCCGTACACCTAGGGCAGAGTAGGGCATTGTATGCATTCCCAGATTACACAAGCAAATTCACAGATAAAATATGTATTCAAAATTAATAAATAAATAAATTCATGGTTGGATGTTGTTTTCATAGCGATAGTGCTCTTCTCAGTACATGAGCCGTTCCAGTTAATACGATTTTTTGCACCTCCTGTAGGGATGGTGAGCCTGGAATCATTTTCAAATAGGTTTTAGTACCTTTTTTTTATTATTCCTAGAGATCCTACAATCACTGGTACTGTAGTCGCCTTGAGATGTCACATTTTTTCAATTTCTATTAGCAGGTCTTTATATTTACTAATCTTGTCAAATTCTTTCGCCGCTATATTGTGATCATAGGGAATGCTCATGTCAATTAATAAACACATCCTTTTTGTCTGACCTTTTATAATAATATCCGGTTTATTAGCTTTTATAGTCTGTCGGTCTGCACGGGGAAGTCCCATAGAACCGACACATTTTCTCCCTCAGTCACAGCTTCAGGATGATGTTTATACCATTTGTCAGCGGTTTTGATTTTATTATGCCGACATATTGTCCAGTGTAAATACTGGCCGACTCTGTCATGTCTTGCTTTATATTCTGCAGGTGCTAAGACACTACACCCTAAGATTATGTGGTCTATTGTTTCAATCTCATCGTTACAGAATCGGCATTTTAGGTCAGCTCCATTTTTCATCACATTGGCTTGGTAGTTTAGGGTTAATAAGCTGTGGTCTTGAGAAGCTAATATGAAACATTCACTCTCTGTTTTTAGCCCTGCGCTTCGTAACCATTGGTGCATGTGTTTCTGGTCGACATCAGCTTGTTTGCTACGGGCCACATACTTGCCATGGAGAGGTTTCTGTTCCCATCTGCTAGCTAAAGTTTCATGTCTTTGCAATTAATTTTATTTCCTTTGCAGCTGCAATTGGCGTATTTCCTTCAGTCTGATCAATCTGGTGGGTATCTAAGAGATCAGCAGCGAATTTTTTGCTCTCTTTGAGAATAGAGGGAAGTTCTTTAGGTCTTTCATGTTTTTCAACATGTTTTAGCGTCCAATCGTTGGTTGCTTCCAGGTATTTAACCAGTCATATTGTGGTGGTTTTGTATATAAGCTCAAGCTGGATCAAACCTCGACCTCCCTGAGCTCAGGGAAGGTAAAGGCGATCCATGTCTGCCTTTCGATGGTGCATCTTATTACAAGTCAGTAGCTTGCGGATGTTCCTGTCAATTTTCATTATTTCACTGGTATTCCAGTTAAGCACATTGAAGCTATATAGAACAATTGGTACTGCTAAGGAATTTATGGCTAACACCTTATTATATGCATTCAGCTCAGATACAGAACTGCTCGAACTCTTCTATAATATTCTTTCCTAACCTTCTCTTTCATGATTGCATGCTGGATACCAGAGCCTTCATTCATTCCTAGGTATTTATAGGTTTGTTCCTGCTCATTATAATTATAATAATAATTATAATATAATAATAATAATAATAATAATAATAATAATTATTATTATTATTATTATTATTATTATTATTATTATTATTATTATTATTATTATTATTATTCAGGAAACTTTCTGGAATCGAATTCAGAATCTTGGGGCCCGCGCTCTTAAACAGTCCGCCTTATGCCCGCGGGAATATGGTATTCTAAATTTCCCCAAGACACCTGATGAAGGTTCGAAGGTATATCAGCCGAAACGTTGTGCTAATAACAAACAAGATGAGGACAAATATCCATCAAATGTAAATAATATAATTAAATGTAATTTCTGCAAATATGCAGCTTTAAACTGTGAAACTCTGCAATATTCTGTTCAATAGGAATTGAACAAATATATATTTGAGCCCATACTAGCAGAGCCCCATTATAATTAGCTTAAAGATAATGGACAATTGTTCTAAATTCTCAGACATACTATAAAAGTGTCAAATATTGGACAATACATACGGAGAAAAAATATAAGAAATTACTTGCTGACTGAACCACCTGTTGCCATATATTGAATGGTTTGCGATAAAGTAAGGAGGAAGTAAAGCGAGGAAGCAGAAACTGAAAAGGAAGTGAAACATACACATTCAGAGCTACCATTTTATTGGGAACGCCATGATGAGGAGACTCGTTTCTATTGCACTTCTCATTAGCCGTGAGTAATATATTATTTCATTAACAGGAGCTCTAATAGCTAATATTCAATACATGCATTTATATATATATATGGCGGTCCATCATCCGATCAGCTGCACCTTTTTTAAAAAATAGAGCAGGACGCCAACTATGTTGTGTAGAACTCCTGAATATCTTGAAATTCAAGGAGAAACACAATGTTATTAACAAAAGGTCAGAGTTCAAGCCATCTTGTATACACAAACTTATTTATACTTTCAATTACTACAAAACTTAGGCTATTATACCAACTCCCCTTTGCAATTTCCTCCCACCCTAGTGCAACCTGTCGGCTCCAGCGCATCCCGTTTTCCTATATATATATTTTCCTATATACACACATTTTGTCTCCCATATATGTTTTTTCCTATATATTTCTTCTCCTACACCTACATTCTTCGTATCTAGATTTTTTGTTTCCCTATATCGATGCCTTTTTCCATTTCTAACTCTGATGTTGAGCGCACACCACCAAACCCCGCGTCCCACCCTTCCAATTTTCAGTTCCCCCCGCCCGCCCCTACGTGGTCACCTTTAGCACACACCTATAATTTTACATTTCCAACTACCTTTTGTTTTTACCTTCATCTCATGTTTAGCCTTACCCGATTACATTTTTATTTTATTTTATCCTATTTTATTTTACTTTACTTTTATTCTTATTTTTATTTTCATTTTTTATTTTAATTTTTATAGTTTTTATAATTTTATACTTTGTTTCTAATTTTTATATCGTATTACTTATTTTTATTTCTAATTCTTATTCTTACCCTTATTCTTACTCCTATTTTTACCCCTATTTTATCACTTTATATCTCTATATAGGTCTATTTTTAGCTTTTTTTCCTTATTTACTTATCCATGTATCCGCTTTATGATTATACGTATGTCTGTGTATGTATGTATATACATGTGTATGCGTGTGTATGAGTAAATATCTGTGTCTAGATGTGTACCCCCCCGTTATACTTTAATAATTTTTTAAAATGCTTTTGTAGATTTCTTATATACATATTTTTACACATATTTTTTTACACATTTTTTATACATCTTTTAATATCTTATATCTATACCTATATGTGTGTGTGCCTGTGTATGTGTATGTAAGTGTATGTGTACACGCAGGTATAGACACACATGTGTGTGCGCGTGCGTGCAGACACCTGTGCGTGGGTCCGTTTATTTACATGCGTTTGTAGATTCCTTATATACATTTTTTATACATCTCTTAATATCTTATATCTATACCTATATGTGTGGGTGTCTGTGTATGCGTATCAAAGTGTATGCGCACACGCACGTATGGACACACATATGTGTGTGTGTGTGCGTGTGGATACGTGTGCATGGGTCCGTGTGTATATATGTATGCGTGTATGCATGCACACGTGGGTGTGCATGTATGCACACATATATATATGTGCGTGTGCGGGTATGGGCGTGTGTATATTTGTGTGTATGCATATGTGTATATATGTATATATGTGCATATATATGTATGCATATGTGTGTGTGTATATGTATATGCGTATGTGTGTGTGTGTGTATATATATGTACATGTATATTGCCCGTGTATATATATACATATTCTGTTGTGTGTATATCTATATGCGTATGTGCGCGTGTGTGTATGTGTCGTGCGTATATGTGCGCGTGTATATGGGTGTATGTATCCATGCGAGGGCGTATGTACACGATGACCAGTTAATACGTTACGAAGAACTAGATAAGCTGCTCAACATCTCTAATTTACAATACACTAGGTCCCCAGACACCCCGATTGATTTATGACACCCAAGACTTCTACAACCAGAATTTGTCATTTTCCTGACCACCATGTTTGGTCCGTAACTACTATATATCCCTTATCCTTATATTCTTTTACACTTTTAATTTTAATTTTTATTTTTATAACTTCATACCTTTATACACATTTATATTTTTTTATATTTTTTATATCACTTTATATCTTTATACTCTACATTTTTATATTTTTCTATACTTACACTTTTTATATATTTTTTATCCTTCGTCCTGAATTCTCGCCCCTCCATCTTTATCTTTATCTCTATTTGCTCTTATTACCAGGTTCCTTCACGTCTGTCTGTATTTATATATTTATATATGTATATATTTATTTATTAATGTATTTACATTACTTCAACATCCAAATTTCCTCATTCTACATTGAGAGAAGAACGAGATGGACGCTTCATTTTCATGCTGTTGCCGCATTACGTCGTCCGCGAATGAGAGGATTTGCATCCCCAACCAAGAATTTTTGATGTAACACATGTCCTTGAAGAAGTAGTTGTACGCGGCTGAAGAAGGCCACAGACGCACATTATGCATTGTTATAAATTCGTCTAATAAAGGCCCGAAACATATGTACCGCTGAATCCTTGGCATCATGTTTTTATTTTGATTAATATATATATATATATATGTATTTGTATGCGTATATATATATACATATGTATATATATGTATATATATTTACTCTTTACTCGCTTTTAATCTTTTACATGTTTCAGTCAGTTGACTGCGGCCATGATGGAGCACCGCCTTTTAGTCAAGCAAATCGACCCAGGACTTATTCTTTGTAAGCCTAGTATTTATTCTATCGGTCTCTTTTGCCGAACCGCTAAGTAACCGGGACGTAAACAGACCAGCATCGGTTGTCAAGGGATGTTGGGGGGACAAACAGAGACATACAAACACACACACACACATACACACACATATATATATATATATATATATATATATATATATATATATATATATATATACATATACATATATATATATACGACGGGCTTCTTTCAGTGTCCGTCTAACAAATCCACTCACAAAGCTTTTGTCAGCCCGAGGCTATGGCAGAAGAAAGTTTCCCAAGGTGCCAAGCAGTGGGACTCTACCCGGAACCGTGCGCTTGGTAAGCAAGCTACTTTTTTTCATAACATTTGCCAAAAAGGCAGTACATAGAATAAATTAGCTTTGCGGGCTGGACGAGGACATTAATGAAATGAATGATAATGAAAGAAAGATGATGAGGATGGGAGAAGACAAAAAGTGGCCGCCGACTTCTGCTTCTCTAAAACATTGTTCTTTTAAAAACAAACACAAAACGAGGTATTAAACCTCTTACAATTTTTACAAATTTCAATTTTTGGACTTAACAGTCCACTACTAACAACAACATATTTCAATAATTACATATGATATAAATACAATACACAAAGCCACTCCTCCCAGACCTGGCTTACACTTCCCTTAGGAATACGCCAGCTCTAGGTCGGGGCCCCTCAAGTCGTATCTAAACATGTCCTATCAAACATAAAAATACATTATCACTTTTCACTTCCTCCTCTTTCCGGACCTCCAGTCAGATATCTAGCCGTCTGCAGAGCAGATCACGTTGACAGCCGGGGGGGGGGGTAGAAAGAGAGCGAAGCGCCTGTGATCAAATGTTTATGACTCATCCTCAAGATAACTTTTGCCCGCACCCTCCGCCAACCAACACGTCTCCCTCAGAACCAAATCGAGTTCCGTGTTAGCGTCGCCCGGGAACAAGCAATAATCCTCATTGAGCTCCTTCAGCCCAAGTGTCACGTCGGACGCCTCGGCCTCCCCAGCTACATGTGGAGGCCATTCGAGGTCCTGTGTGAAGGCTAAAGGTGTTCCCTTATGGTGCATTCCCATCAGCTTTTCAACATCTCCGCCTCTATATAGAAGATCAATACATCGTTTTCCTCGGGGGCGGGATATTCAATTCTTTCGTTGGCGGCACAGTTCCCGCCAACGGTGTTTCTTCTCCTGTCGGTGGCACAACCCCAACCGACGTAGTTCCGGGACATTCCGGTACTATGTCACCGACTGCCGGTAATGTCCCGTTTCTCTTCCTCTTTCTCTTTTTTTTTCTTTTCAACTGAGGGATGGTGCGTCTCCTCCATGGCCGGAAGATTCGCCTTTCCATCCTCATCCCTAGTATCCTTTGGTGAGCAACCATTGTTGCTCACCATCGTCCTCTTTCGGCCCCTGTTTGACGAGTCCTCCGCTTCCTCGGCCGTCTTCATTCCCTCTTCTACAGGGGTTTCACGTAACTGCTCCGAGATCTTATTTTGTTCCCGGGGACAGTTTTTCTTTAAATGGCCGGACTCCAAGAACCGATGGCACCTAGGGGGGCGACCCTCAAGTATCACCGGGTACCTGCACCCGGCCATTTAAAAAAAATCTGGAAGAACTAGATTTGATGATTGGGTCCAAAGGGTCAAAATTGCTTTTTATCCAACCCAAACAGCCGCAGGAAGAACATTCACATTATGAAGCTTAGTTCCGCTGCCACCCAGACCCGGCGGATAGTCTCCTCTATCCACTCGGGTTTTATCCCGGGTGGCAGCCCGCAGATCCAAGCTTTCATCAATCTCTTTCCATGATGCGTGGGCAGAAATAAAATGTCCTTACTCTCCAGGGGTTTACTAGCAAATTTGCAAGCCTCTTCAGGGGTGTCAAATAGCAACCACAACGTTGCATATCTGACACCCCTGGAAATGAATTTAATTGTTGGCAAATACTCTGCCAACTCCTTTTCAATTGCCGTCTTTTCGAACAGGGTGATGGTGTCGAGTGCCTTGGAGGAGGTTCTCAACACCACCGTCCTATCTTCACGGTCTTTTAACTTCTTTTTAGGCAGTATATTCTCCCATTCCAAAATTTTGTCATTTTTCGTTGCCATGTTTTTTTTTGTTTTTTTTTTAATTTATTCAAAATACAAGTTAAAAAGCGAGTAAAAACGAAATCAAAAGAAAGTCACGTAAAGTTCAAATATTCAAAATCGAAAGAAAATCAAATAAAGTTCAAAAGAAATTCAATAACACAGAAAAAAACCTTCTGGGCATTCGGTACTCCCGACCTAAATTGAACCCGAAACGCCGCAACTGGAACACAACTTCCACAAATATTGGTAAAAATTGTTCAAACTTCGGAGGCAAAACACTCCCCTATATAGCAGTTCTCACAATTCTTAAAGTTTTTCACAGCACAATACAGTTCTCATAATTAGGTGAGAAAAATATTCACTCAATTATCGAAGACGAATACGCCCCCCAAAAATCTCACAATTCAGCGAGAAAAATATATTTGTCCCATGTCGGCAGAATCAGAATTCTGGATCCAGTAGGACTTCCTGCCTGTAAAAAACAATGTTCAACAAAAATTTCAACTGGATCCAGAAAACAGAATCTTACCTTACAATGGGGCTTCAAAATATTTCAATTCAAGGA
>NC_043011.1:65620213-65815213 GCF_006345805.1 Octopus sinensis | reverse complement strand
ATTATAAGATAATATATTATAATTGAATAAAATAAAATGAAATAGTAGAATGTTAAATATTCATTCTGATTGAACTAGTACTTTCATGCATTGAATTCTGCAATCTTCGGGTTCATGTAGTAGTGTTGACAGTCATGCTTCACAATTTTTGACTGTAGCAAGATGATTGATTCTGTGCTATAAATACAGCTGGGTAGGCTCCAGAGTGCTAGGTTTTGCAAACTGTATTCTGACCAATCAGTGTGTAGTATCACTCAATTACTTAAGCTGATTGGTTGGTTGAGCTGATTGGTTTAGGCATCACGCTTTGTTGGACATGTCAAAAGTCCTGTATCTTGACCCTGGCCGAAGCAGCAATTGTTGGGTTATTTTTAGAAATGTTGTAAATATCCTTTGTCAGAGATTTTTATATTTTTATATTTCAATTGTCATCATCATCATTGTCAGCACCTTAATTATTGTTGCTAGTGGTGATGGTTATGGCAATAGAACTTTTAACCCTAAATAAGATAATTTTCCTGCTATCTTCGTCTTGATCACCTTTAGTATTGTTGTTGTTGTTAGTGGTCATGGTCGTAGCAGTGGAAGTAATACCTCTAAGTATTATTATTATTATTATTGCTTATTTAGTTTGGGTTCGAATTTATCAATAAAATTCTTTTCTCTGATTTTCCTCTCGATTTCACTTGGGCTGTGTAATTTGTAGAATGGAAATATTATATATATTTTCCGACCACATGTTGCTAGGTGGTTACTCAAAGGTATCTGACGGACCTCTGGAATTATATATATATATATATATATATATATATATATATATATATATATAATATGTATCTGTCTGTCAGTCTATATATCTATCGTCAATCTTTTTGTTCTGAGCTCGAGAATTGCGCGCTAAGCCCATGGCTATTAACGATCACTTATTCTTTTAACTTTTCTGCATTAAGATCTGAAATGTAAACTCTTCTCTACACTGATGGCGGAGGTTCGTCTCGTCCATTGTTAATTGGATTCATACGGCCGCATATTTTGATGAACTAAATTATTATGGATAGATGACAACCTAGAAGCAGCTGTTTGATTTATAGCACCATTTATTCCACTCCTTTAATTTGCTCTGCTATTTCTAGCCCCTGTACAATGGAAACTATTATAAAAATATCTATTCATGTATACGTAAAAAAATATTCATCATCTGAAAGATTCCAGCCCCTGTTTTTTTCTCCTTTTGCATTTATACATATATATATATATACTGTATTTGATGTATTTAATACATAGGTAATATTTGATGTCCCTAATTTCATTATCAGCATAAGTTCCTATCAGTATATATATATATATATATATATATATATATATATATATATATATATATATATATATATATATATATATTTATATATGAGGATAATATCGATATTTAAGTATCAATATTATCAAGTGGGTAGCATGGAAAAATACCGTACATTGGTAATAATTTTTAACAATTAAAAAATGAGGGTGTCTGAGAGACACCAACATGCCGAAATAGCAGTCGAAATTATGACTATAAAAACCACGTTAAGTGTTCATATCGTACCATGAGATAAGACAGAGGGACAAAATATACAAGCAAAAGTTATTGAATAATTCAAGATCCAGGATTTCTGGTTCTGCTTTAAATAAGCTTTACCGTCATCAATTGAATATATCAGGGGTACATAAATACAGATATATATATGCAGAACAAACGATATACTTACATATACGGACGTCCATACATACATACATATATCGATATTATACTCATATATAAATTTGTATAATTCGTTATTATATTCACTGCGGTGTTTATTTTAACCATATCGTGCTTATGGGGTGTTTTGCGGGCAATTTAACTGGCCGTGTGCATACGTACATATGTATGTATGTATGGACGTTCGTATATGTAAGTACATCGTTTGTTCTGCATATATATATCCGTATTTATGTACCCCTGATATATTCAATTGATGACGGTAAAGCTTATTTAAAGCAAAACCAGAAATCCTGGATCTTGAATTATTCAGTAACTTTTGCTTGTATATTTTGTCCCTTTGTCTTATCTCATGGTACGATATGAACACTTAACGTGGTTTTTATAGTCATAATTTCGACTGCTATTTCGGCATGTTGGTGTCTCTCAGACACCCTCATTTTTAATTATATATATATATATATATATATATATATATATATATATATACATATATGTTTGAGTAGTTGAATGAATTATCTTATTAAGGAAAATTCGAAAAATAACCGATACCTGGTTAGCAAATTCACATCAGAAAGAACACGGTTGAAGCTACGTCCCTAGGGAATAGACTACGTGTCTTCGTGCGGAAATTTGTATGTTTATTTTAAAATTATAAGTATATGAAAGAATGGAGTTGAACGATTAGTTAACAAATATCCTTTATTCTCGACATATGTTTCGAAGGCTGCATATTCCTAATTCCGAAGGAATAAGGAGTACATTATGCAGATTTCTCATCAGGAAAATCAAGGAACTTATGTCGACATCAAAATGCACAAAAAACTTTTAACTGACCGCTCTCAAGGAGCCCAAGTCGTAGAATGGTTCTCTTCCATTTCTAATAAAAATAGCACTAAATTCATTCAATTCGATATTTCCAATTTCTACCCTTCGATAAACCACAGCGTGCTCAATAAGGCCCGATGGCACGCACATAACAAGGCAGGGCTGACAAGGTAGGAAATTAATATAATTCTAGCCGCTAGGAAATCCTTCGTTCAATTCGATGAGAAGTTATGGGTCCGTAAGGTTACTCCCAACGCGTTCGATGTCCCAATGGGAAGCTCAGATAGCGCCCAGATAGCCGATTTGGTCGGAATCTATATTCTATATGAATTAGCCGACCAATTCCCGGACATCTGCGGCGGTCTGTATCGAGACGATTGTCCTTTTTTACCTACTGAATGACCCTAACAGTAGGATACATAAAACTAAAAATAGATTAGTTAGATTTTTCAGCAGGATGGGTATGAGCATAATTTTTGACAACGAACTAAGGCCAATTTCTTAGATGTTACCCTAATTTTGCATAAAAATTCTTACTTCCCTTACCATAAGCCGTCTATGATCTCCCTTTACAATTCTGTGAAGCCGTTGCTAAGAATTTTCCTAGGAATTCTAGATACTACTCCACTATAAATTCGCATAAAGTAAGAATAGCATTCTCAAATACTAAACATCTTTCGCAGATAATAGCTTCCCACAATAATAAGCTGCTAAGTAGGGTCTCATCACCCATGAGTAGCGACACCGCCCTTACCCATTCCAACGTAACATACAATAATAATAATAATAGAAGTAGTATGGATATTAGCAACATTAATAGCAGCATTATCGTTAGCAATAGTAGTAATGATAATAGCATTAGCCAGATTATTAACAGTGGTGGTTTTAGTGGTAATAGTACCTGCATTCTTAATAACAGTTATATTATTGATGATAACAATCGCAGCATTCCTATAGCCAGGGAATGTGCCGACGATATTACAACTGATAGTAATGATAATAAGATGAATAGTATCGTAGCCAAAGCCAGCAACAATTTTTACACCTATCACAACAATAAAAACTCTGTCTTAGTTTCGGAAACCAACTCCAACACATTAAAGTTCTTATCCAAAAATTCCAAAATTAGGAACACCACTTGCCAATGCAAAACCTCTTCTGGAACCGATGTCTGCGTCTACATTGGCGCAACCTCTTCTAAATTAGCCCAAAGTATCTCCAACCATTATTCCACTTTCAGAGATAAGAGAAAGCAACACAGCACGGGGCTCAGAAAATTAGCCTGCCGTCTGAAGAACAATAACACTACGTTCAAGCTCGAATGGTCCATTTTGTCGGTGTCCTTCCCGTTTGATAAAGGCAGAAAATTTTGTGGCATCTGTAATTCCGAACTTTTTCATATTTTGTCCGCCAAAGTCCCTTTAATAAATACAATCGTCGAAAGATCCTACAGGTGTTTACACTGGAAAAGACACACCTTTCACTCATATAGATAGTGACTAATATAGATAACCCCTCGATTTCCCAAAAAAATTTTTGGTATATTTCACCCCAATAGACAAAAAGATTTTCTTATATTCCCAATTACTACTATCCATTCTTGCGTTGTCTCTCACCACGCCCGATTCTTTCTCCCTTTCGCTATCTACTTTCCTTTCTCTACAGTAAACATAATCGAACACACAGACACAGACCTCTCACCTCACAGCTGTCAGTTTTCTGACATCTACTCATCCACAAACACAATCATGCATTCAGACACACACATACACACATTAAGACAGTTATATAGTCACACACACAGGCACTCATTCAAAAAATAAATCATTTAAACCCACCATTCTTTTGACCTGCACTTACTATTTGTATGCTTCCCTCCTCCTACTTCGTTTGAACCCTTGAACCTTTAGAACCCTCTAGATTCTTCTACATTCAGCCACTCTTACGTCAATCCTTATAAAGAGACACTCATTTTCGCCGTGGGCTCCTTGAGAGCGGCCAGCTAAAAGTTTTTTGTGCATTTTGATGTCGACATAAGTTCCTTGATTTTCCTGATGAGAAATCTGCATAATGTACTCCTTATTCCTTCGGAATTAGGAATATGCAGCCTTCGAAACATATGTCGAGAATAAAGGATATTTGTTAACTAGTCGTTCAACTCCATTCTTTCATATACTTATAATTTTAAATATATATATGTGTGTGTGTGTGTGTATCTGTGTGTGTGTGTAACATATAATAATATAGCACACACACACATACACATGCACACATACACACATGCACAAGCATAGAATATAATTTCATATGTGCGTGTTTGGAAGCAATCATGAATGCCAAACTTACTGAGTTGGAAAATGGTTCCGAAATCCATCGTCTTTATGTATTGAAAACATACGTATTAGATATTATTGTTATTTACTTGCCTTATATAGCAAAGGCGTATAGGAGCTATTGCACCATACGATCTGGCATTAATCCTTGCTATTTATACACATTTGGTAAATGAAATCACTTTTACGATTTAGGAAACTCGCATATTTCAGGTTCTAATAATATCAACGACTATGTACTATTAGTGCCTCTTGAAACGTATTGAAATTATAGTAGATTTGAATGCTTATTTTCTCGTTAATTTCTATAGTTAATGTATGGTATGGTAATAAATGTTCACAATGTAAACGAAATTTGTGGATAAGCTTTACACTTTCAGCGGTTACAACGAATTTATGAAATGTTTTCCTGCTAGAATCGAAAGTTTCTGCCCTCAAGGCTTCCAGCTGGATCACAGATGTTCCGGCGTAAGTCTATTGTCCTTTCTACAAATACTTAGATTATGTAAAGTTAAAACTGGTTTCCAGCAAAGAAGAGCATTCGTTTGGCAGAGGAATATCCTAAAATATCTACCATTTGAAATAAACTTCTAAATAATATACGAATTTATTCACTAAATATATGTTGCAATCGATGGACGTAGAAGGTGTTTGAATTTCATTATTTAGCACTCATATCTCATAGAAGGTACAAAATACCTGCAAACCGAAATTTTCGCTGAGATGGTGTAGATTTAGATTTGAACAAAATTAATATCGCAAACATATTTTCAATTCTGATATTTTTCAGAAAATTCTTAAACATTTCTCTTTTTGTTGTAGTTACAAAGTTGCATGTTCAATAATTTACAAAATGTTTAACGATATCATTTATGTATAAACGCTAAATTTAATATTTCTTTTTATATATTGTCACTTTTTAAGATCGGACACATCTTATTGAGCAACTGACGCTCATTGATTCTATTAATCTTTTGTATAGAAAATGGGTATGGAAACGTCGACCTATTCTGGTGTAGATAATGTTTTTCTGGTAAGCATTTCACTTTCACCTATTCGCACTTCCAGTTCAGAACACTAAAATTCTAGAAATAGTGACAAGATACGTTAATTCATATTCTCTGTGTAGTAATTAATTACTAAATTATCTCTGATACGACTTCGATTGACTACAGTTCCTACAATTAGAACAGACGCAGTAATTACTTTTCTATCATAAAGCAATAATATAAATTCGTTTATAATATGTTTATCAATAGATGTACCGGCGTGGCTATATTGTAAAGAGCTTACTTCCCAATTAATGGGTCAAAGTACAGTCCCACTGCAAGTCACAGAGGGAAAATATTCTGTGCTGTAGCTTTGTTCTAATTTGTGAATGAATTTCGTACACGGAAGCTATATATATATATATATATATATATATATATATATGTAATCTAGGAGTTCGGCAAGAGAGGAAGATAGATTAAGTTTTAGGCGGATAATTCAAAATAAATACAATTATTAATATGGTTCTCAATAGAGGTGCAGGCGTATTAAGAATCTTGCTTCCCAACTATATGGGTCTACACTCAGTCCCACTGCATGTCACATGGAGCAAATATTTTCAGCTTTAGCCTTGGTCCGACCAACGATTTTGGAATGAATTTGGTGCGGAAATTGAGAAAAAAAAATTATTTGTATGTATATGTATATGCATATATACATATATATATACATATACATATATATATATATATATATACATATATATATATATATATATGTATATATATATATATATATATATATATATATATATATATATATGTATATATATATATATATATATATATATATATATATATATATATATATATATATATATATATATATATATATATATATATGTATATATATATATATATATATATATGTATATATATATATATATATATATATATATATGTATATATATATATATATATATATATTATATACATATATGTATATATATGTATATATATACATATATGTATATATATATGTATATATATATATATATATATATATATATATATATATATATATATATATATATATATATATATATATATATATATATATATATATATATATATATATATATATATATATATATATATATACATACATACACACACATATGTATGAGTGTGTATCTGTTTGTGTGTTTGTACCGATACCGTTTGACAAGTACACGTGTTTAATTTCCTGTCATTTATGTGTTCGGCAAGAGAGAATGATAGATTATGCACCAGGCATGTAAGCGAAAGTGAATTCGACCAAAGTTTCTTGTGTTGGGGGTCTGACACAGTCCAAAACCAGTGACTGAAATAAGATAGAAGTCGCAAGAATAATGCACAGCAAATTTCTTCGTTGATTTTGGTATAGCTTCAGGTAAGAATAAACAATATCGGAAAGAATATTTTTAATTTTGGTACTTTGAAGAAAATTCCCAAGCATTTCTCTTTTTATTATATCTCGCAGAGTTTCATTTTTTAGAGTTTACAAAATGTTTAAAGATGCCATTTCTGTATAACTCTAAATTCATTATTCTTTATAATATATTCTCTCTTTATTGAATGGAAAGCACCTAATTGAGTAAGAGAGTTCCATTGATTCCATTATTCTCTTCTATATCAAGTGATTACGTTAACCACGATCCATTCTGCAGTAGGTAAATGAGATGTTACTGAGGATTGGCTATCTTGCAAGAAGCAGGTTTACCAAATACATGGTTCTATAATCAGTCCCGCTGCATGTCATACATGGCAAATATTTTCTGCAATAGCCTTGGTCCAATCATAGATTGGTGAATGAATTTCGTACACGGAAACTGAAAGAAACACACGGCACTTTAATATGTATAAATCAATGTGTGTATGTGTGTGTCTTTGTATCTCTGTTTGTCCCTCCATTACCGCTTGGCAACCAGAATTGGTGTTTATGCCGCAGAAACTTAGCGGGTCAGCAATTAAATAAGGAGTAGGCTTACAAAGAAGTACCGGTAAAGACTTCTCCGACTAACGAACCCTTAAAGCATGTGCCCCGGCATGGCCGCTACGAAATATTACTGCCACAAATTGAAGAATTAAAGACCGGATTAAGTACTACCAATGTATAATAATGTCAGAGGCTTTTTGTTCGTTCAGAAAATGAAGGATATATTTCAGTATAATGTTAGGCACTCTCCATAGCGTGACGAAACATTTTGTAACTTTTGATAAATGCAATGATATTTTAACGAAATATTTACATAACCCATATCAGAATACTTTCCACCATTTATGCATAACCTATTTTATTATTCTTTTTACAGATGGCATCCCCACTATCAACAATCCTTAGTGGATTTCTGGTGATATTATTTAAGAACAACTAAATACAGAAAATACTGCAATAATGATTCCCTGACTTAATTTTGTATTTCTTTTGATATTCCAAATATCTGAAATATATCTTCAATAAATCATACTTTCATATTTGCATTAAAATTCTTCGATATTTGAGTATTCAGCAACGTGTACCGAATAACATATATTAACGTACAGGTTTTCATTTCGATCAACATATGTATTACTTATTCTTTGACATAACGATTACTAGTTGTTGAAACAACAGTATATATGTATTGGGATAAACGTATCCAACTGTGTTCAGTTAAAGATCCGTTAAGAAAATGTTAACTGAATTATTGTGTTATATTTAATATGTTAAACTTCGTCACACAATTTCCGATGTGATATCGGAATATCACTAAATATATTTCATAAGTATTTGTCATTTACACCGGAAATACATTGCACAGTAGAACCCGAGGGTCATTTTGATGACATTTGTGAAATAAAGCAAATGTTTCCAGATAGATTCATGAAAGAAGTCCCGTATAAGAATATGATTATTATGCATAATAACGTTGAATAATACAGTGTTTCCGCCATACGTAGGTCACAGATGACCAGATTTGAACTACGGATTAAACAATACTATGAAACAAATTGTTTTGGACCGAATAAATATTAAATTAGATTTTATCTAGACATTAAGAGCAAAGCTGACGTAATCAGCTTCTTGTCCCCAGCAAGAGGCTATTAACTTCACAGAAGACAGTAGCGGAAATAAGTAAAATTTCAAGCAAGTCGAAAGCAGCGCATTTGAATGCATTAATGAATGGAGAAGAGGAAATCGTGGGATGGTACAGAAAACGACGAACAGTACTGTGCCTGAAGGATTCATCACAGTTAAATGCTGCAGCAATTACAGACAAATTTCCTGCTTCCTGTCAAACTTGAAGGTACTGACAGGAGGAATTGCAGAAGAACTGTATAAAGAATTTGATGAAAACGATATATTACCATCAGAAAAGAAAGTCTGTAGACGTAGCTGCAGGCGTACCAAAGGCCAAATATTGGTAGAGAAAATTGTAAGGCTGGATTTTAAACGAAGTAGAAATGTAGAAATGACCTGCAGACTATAAACAAATCTTATGATATGAGTTCTTATTCGTGGAGCATTGAGGCTTAGATCAGTTGGGAATTGTGAGGAATGTCACGTGTTTAAAGATGTGACGTATTTTGAGATGGAAAGCTGAATTAACATCTTACGGCAATGCTGGGGCAACCTGGATATCAAAAGATGCACGAAATTGAAACAATGCGAATAGAAAAGACACCATAACAATGTGGCAAGAATGATCAGTTGAGAACTGTGAGGAAATCACGGTCTACAAAGGGCAAAGCCGCGGGTTCCGCAAACAGAGAAAGCTGTCACCGAAAATAAGAATTGCAAAATCCTGTAGGATTCAATTATGAAATGCTATAATCAGACTACATATCAGACACCGGAGACTTTTGCATTGAATAAAATAGTACGAACATGCACCATAATCAACTTAGCATGTCCGATGACGAATGGATGAACGTAAAAGAAGAAAAAAGTAAAGTTGTATTACGATTTAAAGTGGGGCATACGAAAGTTGTGGACAATAACATGAGTTGTCGGATACGAGTAGTTATTGGTGCACTCAACTACCATCATGGCGGAAAAAGATCAGTGCAAGTGTGTAGGTGGAAAACCCATAAAAATCAGCGTTGCTTGGAACTGCAAGAATTCTTATCGAGGTTCTTCAAGCGTGACCAGTGAAATATATGCCACCTTAGCTTGGCGGCCTTCGGTAGCTGACATTTTCTTAACAAGCAAGTTAAGCTGTGAGTGTTAATAGAATATGAAATTATATGTTTATATACATATATATCATCATCATCATCATCATCATCATCATCGTTTAGCGTCCGTTTTCCATGCTAGCATGGGTTGGACGGTTCTACTGGGGTCTGTGAAGCCAGAAGGCTTCATCAGGCCCAGTCAAATCTGGCAGTGTTTCTACGGCTGGATGCCTTTCCTAACGCCAACCACTCCGTGAGTGTAGTGGGTGCTTTTTACGTGCCACCTGCACAGGTGCCAGACAGAGCTGGCAAACGGCCACGAACAGATGGTGCTTTTTATGTGCCACCGGCACGAGGGCCAGGCGAGGCTGGCAACGTACACGAAACGGGGCGGTGCTGGCAACGGTCGCGAAACGGAAGGTTCTCTTACATGCCACCGGCACTGGTAGCACATCTGCAATTTCCATTGATCGATTTCGATTCTGATCCTCACTTGCCTCAACAGGTCTTCACAAGTAGAGTTTTGTGTCACAAGAAGGGAAGGTATGCATACGTAGGCTGGTTCCATCCCATGTAGAAGGCCACGGGTTCTGGACTCACTTGTCCTGCCGGGTCTTCTCGCGCACAGCACACTTCCAGAGGACTCGGTCTCTAGTCATTTCCTCAGTGAGACCTAAAGTTCGAAGGTCGTGCTTCACCACCTCGTCCCAGGTTTTCCTGGGTCTGCCTCTTCCACAGGTTCCCTCAACCGCTAGGGTGTGGCACTTTTTCACACAACTATCTTCATCCATTTTCGCCACATGACCATACCAGCGCAAACGTCTCTCTTGCACACCACATCTGATGCTTCTTAGGTCCAGCTTTTCTCTCAAGGTACTTACACGCTGTCATCTATGCACGCTGACATTACACATCCATCGGAGCATACTGGCTTCATTTCTTGCGAGCTTACGCATATCCTCAGCAGTCACGGCCCATGTTTCACTGCCATGTAGCATGGCTGTTCGTACACACGCATCATACAGTCTGCCTTTCACTCTGTGCGAGAGGCCTTTTGTCACCAGCAAAGGTAAGAGCTCTCTGAACTTTGCCCAAGCTATTCTTACTCTAGCAGATACACTTTCAGCACACCCGCCCCCGCTGCTGACTTGGTCACCTAGGTAACGGAAACTATCAACTATTTCTAGTTTTTCTCCCTGGAAAGTGACGGAAGTTGGTCTCAGAGCATTTTCAGTGTTTATTGTTCCTGAGCATCTGCCACATACAAAAACCATCTTCCTAGTTAGCCTTCCTTTGACATTGCTGCACCTCTTATGTGTCCATAGCTTACACTTGGTGCATCTTATAGAGTTTCTACCTACACCGTTTCTACAGATCGAGCAGGGCCATCTACCTGAAGGCGTTTGTGATTTGTCTACCTTCCTACTGATTACGACTTTGGTTTTAGCTAGATTGATTCTGAGGCCCTTCGATTCTAATCCTTGTTTCCACACCTGAAACTTCTCCTCCAGTTCTCATAGCGACTCAGCAATTAGAGCAAGGTCATCAGCATAGAGGAGCTCCCAAGGGCATCCTCTCTTGAATTCCTCCGTTATTGCCTAGAGGACTATGATAAATAGGAGGGGGCTGAGTAGTGAGCCTTGGTGGACCCCTACCTCTACCCGGAATTCTTCACTGTACTCGTTTCCAACCCTCACCCTACTAGCAGCATCCCTATACATGGCCCGCACAGCTCTCACTAACCATTCATCTATCCCTAGTTTCCTCATTGCCCACCAGATAAGGGATCGGGGTCCCTGTCGAAATCTTTCTCCATGTCAACAAAAGCCAGGTACAGGGGCTTATCTTTGGCTAGGTATTTCTCCTGCAGCTGCCTTACCAGGAATATAGCATCAGTAGTACTTTTCCCTGGCACAAACCCAAACTGCATCTCATCTAAACTAACTCTCTCTCTAATTAGTTGGGCTATGACCCTCTCCGTAACCTTCATTACCTGATCCAACAGCTTGATACCTCTGTAGTTATTTGTATCTAGAGCGTCACCTTTACCTTTGTAGCAGTTGACTATTATGCTGCTACACCAGTCATTGGGTATGACTCCTTTGTGTATCACCTGATTAACTATACGGGTGACTAGGCTATAGCCGACACTACCAGACATTTTTAGCATCTCTGCAGTGATTCCTGATGGGCCTGGGGCTTTTCCTGTCTTCATGCTTCTAATTGCCTTAGCTACCACGGAACTATCAACTCGGATAGCTGGTCCCTCTGTTGGTTCAACATTCGGCAGACTCTCTTTATCCCATTCATTTTCTTTATTCAGCAACCTTTCATAGTGGCGTCTCCAAGCTTCTCTCTTTGCATCCTCATTTAGCGCAAGTGAACCATCTTCCATGCGAACACACTTCTCTCCTACCACATCACGATTCTCTCTCACACACTGTCTTGCAACGCGAAACACCTCCAGTCTTTGGTCCTCACGGCGCAGAACATTGGCAAATGTTTTCTTATCTGCTTCCACTCTGGCTAAATAAACCTGTCTCCTAGCTTCTCTTTTGACAGTCTGATACAATTCCCTGCTACCCCCATTTTTCCAGACCTTCCAAGCCTGTCTCTTTTCTCTAATAGCCCTGTCTACAATATTGTTCCACCACCACGTTATTCTAGGTCGAGAGGGGACTTTGCACCAGCCACAGATCTGGTTAGTGGCTCTCAGCAGGTTGTCCCTTAGAAACGTCCAGCTGTCTTCTACCCCCTGTGATGCTCTATCCCCTTCTACTTCGTCAGAGGCTTCAAGTAATATGTCCCTAAATCTCTGTCCATTTGCAGGATCTTTAAGCTTCCAGATCCTTCTTCTCCATATTGGTCGTCTTCTGGTTGTCCTCCTAGTCCTGTTCCTAAAGTCACTAACTACCAGCCTATGTTGTGGGGTACATTCTTCACCTGGGAAGGTTTTGGCATTTATAAGCAGCCATCTCTCCCTTTGCCTTGCAAGGATGTAGTCAATATATATATATATATATATATATATATATGGAAAAAGAAAAAAAGAAGAAGAAGAAGAAGAAGAAGAAGAAGAAAAAGAAGAAGAAGAAGAAGAAGAAGAAGAAGAAGAAGAAGAAGAAGAAGAAGAAGAAGAAGAAGAAGAAGAAGAAGAAGCTCTCTCAGCGAACGGAAACCTGCACCACGTCAGTACAAACGTCCTCTCAACGATTAGGTAGAGATAATTTTGAACATGCAAATATCTAAAATAAACTCAGCTCCTATCAAAAATGACAATAGTGAAAAGGAACAAGATTGCTCTCAAAAATTAATTAATAAAACAGAAAAATAATTTATACAATAGCGAAATATATACCCCAATCATTTTCCCGTACCGAATCGATTCCTAAATCTAGACACTTGGTGCGCGTCGTGATACTAAATATCCCTGGCATTTTCATTCGAAAACAACCAGCGTTTGTCTCTTTCATAGACATATAAAATAAACAACCACGACTGATAATAATACCGGAAAGGCGTGGTAATAACGTGTCTTAAATGGCAGAACATTGCGGAGTGGACTCTACGCCAGATTCAGGCCGAGTTCGCTAAGGGATTATTGAACCTTTCGCAGAAACATTCTAATCCAATCCTAGTGATATCTGAAGTAGAATTGTTTTTATATTACTAAATATTAATCTTATATTAGACTATTGGTAATTAAATTCTAGAAGTTATTATAGTCCACTCTGCTCGGTTGTGACATTCAAGACATATTATGGTTTCCGAAACAATACACAATGCCTGAAGTGAACTACAATACTCTCCTACACACACACACACACACACACATGTATATATATATATAGTAAAAGAAAAGAGGAATTTAGATTATCCCAACGTTGTGAGTTGTAATGTATATAAGAAATTAAGAAAGGAAAACACGCACACTTACATAGTTTTAATATCATTTTTAATATATCGACCGGTTTCGCTATCGTTATTTATGATATAATGCTTTACATAATGAATATGTATTTTTCTTAAGAAGAAAAATTTGTCCATGTTGTGTGTGATGAAATTCACAATTGAATGACTTCACAAGTAGATAAATAATGAGAGGTAATTGGCTGTCATTATTATGGTTATTGTTTTGGGTACGGGAGATAACTCTTCAGCTTTCAGTAATGTAAGGGGAATATATATGTGTACAGACAAAGGCATGTTTCGAAAACTTGTCTGTATATATGTGTGTGTGTATGTAAGTGTGTTTGTGTGTGTGTGTATGTGTTTTTGTTTTTTGTGTGTGTGTGTGTATGAATGTATAGGAAGGTTGTAGGAAAAGTTTTCAGCGTAACATTGAAACGATGCTGCTAGGTAGCGGAACCAATTTTTCTCATGACTACAGGCTTTGCGGAATATTCTTTACTTATTTTCATGATTCTGATATTTTAATTTTTTTTTCAAATTTTTGAATATACAAGTGTCGAGTTTCCTAGGAAAATGGAGAAAACTGAGTATCGTGTTGTCATAAAGTACGTTCATTTGAAAGGCTTCACTCCGTCAGAAGTCCATGATGATATGGTGAAAAATTTAACAGACACTATCCCTTCATATGCAACATTCAAATGCTGGGTAACTTAACTCAAAGTGACTGGTTAAGTGTGGAAGATGAACGAGACCAGTGAGACGTCCAACTGGAACAAACAAAGATAGCCGTCAACTTGTTACTGGTCTCATACCGCTAGATCGACGAAGATCCTGTCGTTGCATAGCCTAGAGACTAAGCATAGGCTTTGAAAGAGCAGGCAGCATTGTCACAAGAAATCATGGCTTTTCGCCTTTTGATCCCTAAACAGAAACGCCCCAGAGGCACACTGTCAACGAGGGATCTGAATCGCTTTGTAGCCGATGAAGAGAATTTTCTTGTTCGTTTCATTTCTATTGTGGAAAATTAGTTTCATCACGAACAGCATGAAAAGACGAACAATCAAAGCAGCGGAAGCACACAAATTCTCCAACACCAAAGAAAGCCTTGGTCATTCCTTCAGCTGGCAATGTCATGGCATCCGTGTTGTTTTTTTCGGTGGGGGATTCTCGATTATATCGAAAAATTGTCAAAATAAAATGACTGCGTTATTCTCAGCTAGAGAGACGCCTTCGAGAAGCAATCAAAGAAACATAGCTGAGAATGTTCATCAGAAGAGTTACTTTTCATCACGACGATGCTGCAGCCTACACTTTTGTGGTAGTCATGGCAAAAGTTCGTGATTGTGGATACGAACATGTTCCGCACCCGTCTAATTCGCCAGACTTCGCCCCCTCTGATTTTCAACAGTTCCCCCCAAAATGTAAAAAGCTCTGGCTGGTAGACATTTTGCCAGTGAAAATGGCGTCATAGAAATTTTTTGGCATCTCCAACAAAAGAGATCTTCTACGCCGGTATAATGGCGATTCATCATCGCTGGAGAAACTGTTCAGCCATCGCGTGGGGTGGGAGGGAGTATTTTGAGAAATTAATCATCAGCAGTTTCCTAACATGTTTTCCTTTTTTGAGGCTCAAGACTTTACATACACACCTCGTGTATATATATATATATATATATATATATATATATATATATATATATATATATCTGTATAAGTAATATATGACAATTATTCGATTTCCACCTCGGCATCCAAAACTCGGAGCTTTATCATAGCTACCGAATAATTGTCACATATTACTTTTACACATAAAATCGTCTATTTACATAATATCGAGGTCTCATTGTTTCTCTTGTTATCTTAACGTTGTTATCAATAAGTATGCACAACGTCTGATGTTTTGACATCTCCTTCACCTTCGTTGTCCTCCATCACTCAGAAAGTAAATTTGAAGTAGCTGTGCTTGCAACGTATTCATAGACCTGCCATTTATCTTTCAACGAGTATGTTAATCCATGTTCCAATATATCTTTAGATGCACCAAGCGATGACATCTGAAATGTGGCGTTGACTTCTGTGATACTGTTTAGAAAATCCTTTGATTGAATGGAAAGGCCTTCCAGACAATCTATAAGAGTTTCAGAAGGTCTTGCTTGTAGTGCTAATGTTACATTACCGTTTGAGTAGCGTGTGTCATTAATTTAATTTTAAAGTTTATAAGCTATGCTGAGATGTTAATTTCAATTTAGCACACGACTATCGACAAAAGTATCTTTTCACAGGAAGGGTTGGATCACATTTGAAAGCAGCTGTAGGAGTTGTGAAGAACGAATTTGTACGTGGTCATTATATGTAAGGTATCCTAATGGACCACTGACCAATCAGAAAAAAAAAACATATCGTTCAATAATCCAGCGTGAAGTGCTGCAGCATGCGTTTGCTGATCATTGGGAAGTCATTTCCTCTTTGCTGATCTTGGGAAAGTCTCATTTCTTTTGGAGAGCTTGTGAAAATGTCACCTTGCATCTCTTTTGAAACTCCATCCGATGTGCTGACCAATGCATTTGCTAACCTTGGTAAAGTCTCATCTCCCTCTCCCTTCACTAATGGTCCTCCATCTGACGTGCTGTAGCATGTCCAGCTGATCTTGAGCAACTCTCATCTCTCATCTGTCTTGAGATCCCATTTGATGTGGTGCTGGATGCCTTTTCTGATCTTCGGAAAACATCATCTCACCGCCATCTTCGGACTCTATTTCACGTGCTGCAGTATGAGCTTGGTGATCTTTAGTAAGTCTCACCACCTTTCTCTTTTGAGACTCTCGCCCTCGGTTTTCTACAATTCTCCTTGATTTATACTCCTTTCTTGACATATTACGTCTTTGCTTTGGGGACATACATTTTTCCATTGGACGGACACCTATAAATCTGTTCGCTTTATAAGGTGACACATCAGATTGAAATGGTTATACTAAGATCTTTATAAGTGCAAAGCCAATGGGGAATTTAGGAGACCGCATAACACTCAACTACCAAAAATATATTTTACTAAATCGCGTTGGTGTTTTGCAGTTACTAAAGTACGCTGGGAGTTCAATGTATCTGTGAAATCAAACGGATAATTTGGAAATTTATAGTTCCAAGAAGGTTAGGTCTGAGTAAACTGTGCTATGAAGCTATGCATGCCCTCGGTATAATTGCGTTCAATTCAAATGCTAAGTAAAAGAATTTCAAGAGTGGAAACAATTTATTGATATGAGAGGCGGTGTGTAAAATTCTCTAGGCTTTGTGTGAAATGAAGTAGTATGAATATCAGTTAATTATTTTGTTTTCATAGGATATACGTTTGTAAGATAATACACGTATTGCATCGGTCCTTTGTATGCTTTAAGCATTGTGAAGGAACTCGGAACGTTGAACATCTAGCGACCGCTTTGATGATTCACTAAAAGTAGGGATTTTTCACTACTATTCGTATATATCTATATTAGTATATGTTAGTTAGTTAGTTAGTTAGTTAATTATTTGGCTCAAAAAGCAAAAAGCAAGGCCATGTAGGGGGACATCGAGTCATGTACAGTGTGGTGTTCATGTAAAGAGTTCAGGCCACTTGTGGTCAAGGGAGACTTTGAAAAGAGCGATCGTCGGCATCTTCACTATCTCGTCCAGCAGCTTATTCCACGGATCTGCAACCCGGACGGAGAAAGCCCCTCTCCTTCGATTGAAATGAAATCGTCGCAGAGAGAGCTTTTCGGAGTGACCCCGCAGCCGACACTCTAGAACAGGTGTGAAGAACAGCTCTTTCGAGACGTTACACTTTCCGCTTATGATGTTATGAGCAAGAATGAGATCACCACGGCGTCGTCGTTTTTCTAGAGAATGAAGATGGAGCGTCTTTAGCCTTTCTTCATAAGACAAATGCTTGAGACCAAGAACCATGCAGGTAACCAGCTTCTGGACTCTTTCAAGATGCTGTATGTCTTTGAGGAGATAAGGAGAAGAGGCTTGAATCCCGTTCTTCAATATGGGTCACACCAGATGACACAGAGCGGTAGGAATAGGCTGCTGTGTGCATTCCGAATGACCGTCAAATCAAGAACAGATCTCCGCGTAATTTCTTGGCAGTTCGGACGCATTGGGCCGAAGGCGAAAAGTAAGAATCCACCAAGATACCCAGGTCCTTTACCTGGTCGGTCCTCTCCAGCAGCAGACGACCTATATATATAGACGCATAGGTACATACATAGCAAAATGTCATAGAAATATAAAGTTATGGATGATACTTTGATTTACTAAATTATGTAGAAACAGAAAATAATGAACAATGAAAATTAAA
Organism: Octopus sinensis; assembly: GCF_006345805.1. NCBI lineage: Eukaryota > Metazoa > Mollusca > Cephalopoda > Octopoda > Octopodidae > Octopus > Octopus sinensis. The sequence continues at coordinate 65,796,875 of NC_043011.1, read as the reverse complement.
ACAATATGACTAAATCTTTATCTAAAGTGACAAGGAAAATAAATTGTGAGAACTCCATCGGGGTGCTCGGCAATAAATTCGATGGAGACAAATTTAAATGCTCTTGGAATATTGTTCTATCTTAAATAAACAAATCCAGCGTAACATATGTGTTTGTACGTTATTAAGTCGTTCTTTATTCAATCTCAATAATTTAGCCAGCAAAATAATTTGCAACAAAATGTTTTTTTCTTATATAGACTCATATATTTAAAGAAATATTTTCCTGTTTCATATAAAAATTTACGTACAAACACAGGAACATACATACCTAACTACCTATATACACATGAGTGTATGTATGTATGGTTGTATATGCACTCTCTCTGTCTGTCTCTCTCACACACATACACACACAGACATGTATATACATATAAAGAGGGATAGATAGATGAATATATATATGCATATACATACACAGATATATATTTATATATATATATACTCATTCACACTCACAAATGTATATATATATATATATATCCGCACACACCTATATGCATATATATATATATACAGGCTTTGACAAAAATAATGGAAACACCTCATAATTTCAAACAAATTTATTTGAAGATGAGGTAGTGCCAACTTTGGCAGTAATTACACCTTAAATTGTGTGGACTCGTACGGAGTTTTAAGTGTTTACTAAGGAATTATTATGTATTCTTCAGCCAAAGCATTCTCTAATTCTTCTATTGATAACGGTGGATGACATCGACTCATTATTTGTGTATCTAAAATGCACCCTAGAAGTTCAATATTATTGAGGTCTAAAACCTGAAGACACCGAATACGTGGTTTACCTTCACTAGAATGTCCCTCGTGCCATTCAGTAACAACATTAGCTGTGTGAAATGGTGCATTATCACCCTGAATTATTTCGTTTCTCTCCAGGAACATTTTCGCAAACATAGGATGATATTAATAAGATAAAATGCTTAAATAGTCGTAATTATTAATTCTGCCATGACGCGAAACCACTGAGCCGGCGAATTTGCAATATATAGCGCCCACCCAACAATATCATCATGTTTCCTCCTGCATTTATAACAGTTGAAAGGAGGCAGTCTGCGTCAAAAGCTTCTTCTGGTTCCTTTAAGACGTTTAATTTGCCGGTCTTTGGAAGTATACTAAAGGTTGCCTCGTGAGAGAAAATAACATTCTTTCTCTTCTCTAGGGACCAATTCTGTAGGATTTCACACCACTAAAAAACGCTTTGCAACGTTTGTTTATGAAAGTAGTGGTTTATAGATTTCTATGATTTCTCTTGTGTTCGACGGTCCCATTCTGAAAGTTTGGGTGTTCTTCTGGATTTTTGTTTCTACTAGGATGTTGTCTCTCTTTGCCAAAGGCTGTCAGTAACTTCTGAGTATGTGGTACAAGGTATGGTTGTTAAATTGAGAGATTGGTGCATGACGAAATATATGAGAGAACCAAATTATATTTTAAATATATTTTGATTTTGTAATATGCATTATATTTAGATTACCGGATAATATAATGAAATTTATACAAAGGCATTATGGATTGCTACAGAGGAATTACCAAGAAGACATACGAATTTCAAGAGGATCAAACTAAAGCATATACAAATTTCACATTTCTCAACTAACTATATGAACTATACTTGGAACGATAATATGACGGATTTTAAATATGAATATTATGGATTATTGCAGAAGAATAACCAAGGAAGTATATATGGATTTAAAGAATCTCATCAAAAGCAGTAATTTTTAATTGTTAATTTATCCTTCAAACAAATAATATTTTATACATTTACTTCAAATTATAAAAAAAAAAAATCTATCATTCGATATGTTATACACAATTCTAATTTTATATCTCTGAAGAGCAGAAGCGTTGTCTATAAATGCTTATCACTATAGGAGTTCATTATAGGGAAAATTCTAATGTTAAACGATCGTAAAGTGCTTTAAATAATTAATTCAAAACTTGTAAACTGTAATATACTGTTACGAAACGGACGGAATCGCCCGCCGTCGTCGCTCGCCCCGAACGGCTCACAAGTTCCGCCACGGAACCCAAAGAGGAGGAGAGAGGAGAGATACAACAACAACCACAGCAGCACAGCACAGAGATACAGAGGCACAACCCGAGATACAACCCAAAGAGAGGCAAGGCAACAGAGACACTGGCTTATATTCAATCAACAGTTTATACGACAACTACAATTGTTACAACATCAAGATACATCAGAGCATGCACGTGACTACTCAATACATCATACAACAGATCAATGCATTTAACAACATCATGTAACAGATCAAAGCATAATACAACAGCATTTCAAGAGTACAATTCAAAGTTCACGTCCACAGACAACAGTTCTTTTAAAGTCTCTTTCTGAACATCACAGATAAAGTCACATCAACAAGTCCTTTACTCAATTCTGAACATAAATACCACAACTCCATAATCGACATATCGACAGAGTCTCTGACTATTCTCTTCACTGTTCAATACACAAATCTCATACCTCAATTCCTAATTGAATCTGCCAGTGTCCCATTCCTCTCAATCCTGCTAATTCCTCTGAATACTGCTAAATCCTTCTGTACATATCCCATCTGCATATATCCCAATCAGTGCCGCCAAGCTTTCGCATCCCAGCTCGCTCCTAAGAATTCCAACGCTTCCAATATTCCATCCACTCCCTCTGACCTCCAGAGTCCGTCTGTCTTCTTCGACAACCAACCACGAACTGCCAGACCTCACTTCGTCTCTGTCCTTCTTCCACTACCTCATCTCCCTCTGTCTATATCGCTCTTACCCTTTCTAACTGCTCTCTTAGCCTTATACTCTATCTCTATTCTCAATCTGTCCCTTACTGCTCTCTTAGCATTTCTATTTGCTATCTGATTCCTTACTCTATCTATATCGCCTCAATCTATTACCCTCTCCATCTGTTCTTAGATTCCCTTAATCTGTCCTCCTCTCTCACTCCACACTGACCCTCTTCTCAGCCGCACGATGTCACAGGTCATTACGAAACCCATCAGTCCTCCATTAGACAAAAGACTGTCACATTTTCACCAGACATGATGGTGCCATTATTCCTATGTGGGTCAGAAACACTGCACTAGTTAAACCCGTAACACTACGTTATATAATTTTACTTATACATATTTACATATATTTTTATACATATTTACATTTATTTATATATCTTTAATACAACAATCATTTTTTTCACACGTGTATATCTTTCTGATGTGTTCTGATATTGATTTTTTAATACTACTAATAATAATATAATATTAAGAAATATATATATATATATATATGTATATATACTCGCTCGTATTAATTATATAAATACTTTAATAGCATCAATACTTTGATACAATTGAGCACTCAATATTAATTCAATATATAATATTCTCACTGAATATAATTAACGAAAGACTTATGCAGATTGAAAGTTTCAAACACTGGAATATCATGTTCGCTATACATTTAAGAGGAATATATGATGTAGGTTCCATACAAGCACAGCTCCATCAAATTAGCCTTAACATGACGACACATAGAAAGTAAATCAATACTGAAATTAATAACTTCTCACGTATATAATACAAGCGTCAAATATAGAGCATTAATCACAAAGACGATGAAGTTACACTCTGACTAAACCATCTGTTACATTAAATTGCATAATATAAGATGAAGTAACGAGGAAGGGAAGTGAGGATACTAAAAAAGAAGTGAACCATACACCATAAGAACAAGCATTTTACAGGAAACGGCATTATGAAGATACTCATTTTTATTGCACTTCTCATATCCCGTGAGTAATATTATTTCCTTAACAGGAGCTCTAATAGCTACTATGCAATACATTCATTAATATATATATATATATATACATATTAGAATTTATGTTATCTAAGAGATATCACCACGCTTGAAATATGCATACTGCAATCAATGACGATTGGAATGTAAGCTTTATCAGTTACACATAACGGTTATTTTTAACATTTTCCATCCATCGTAAACCCTGACCGTGTCTCATATGTATCTCCCACTAAACTAATATGAAGAATCCAATGGTGTTATTTCATATTTAGAACATTTCATCTCACATTTTTTAAAAGTTTGTATTATCTTTTTATTTGTTTTAATACTTTATAAAAAATTTATACCTATTTATATTTTGTTTTATATTTTTTTATATTTTAGTGTTTTTACTCTCTTTTTATCTGCAGCTTACTTTTGAGTTTTTAAGGATACGTTATTTATTTAGTTGTATTATTTATCTGAATTCAAGTTAAAATTCATAGCATATAGTTTACTGTATGTTTACAAATATTCGAATCCCATCAAACAAATGCACTTTCAAAATTTAGGTTTTAACATTTTCCCCACTAATACTCTATACTGGTCACCTCACTATAATTAACTCAATATCAACCCTGATTAACTCCTCTCATCATACTGTTGGAATGTGACAGTTTTCCCTCAGAATTAAAGTAAACGATTCGAAACTTCCATCAATTAGGTGATGCGTTTAAAACATATATGAAGGTGTTTTTGTAATTAATTTATTTTTGAGATTTAATTTTATTTCTACTCTTATATCTTTAAATTTTATATTTTTGTAACATAGAAAGAAAATATTAATTACATCTATTCACTATCAATTTTCCTTCGCTTCCTTCTCCCAATATTGATAATTTCAATAATCCTGAACTTATATCAATGATTATCGTATTATATGTTACGGATAAAAGAAGTAAAATACTTTGGATTATACAATCCTAATGAGGTTAAAACTTCCTGAAAGTAACTACACATATACACGCATGCACAAACACACACACAAACAGACACACATAAATGTATATATATATATATACATAAATACATATACACACGCATATGTAGAAGTGTTAAGGAATGGAGTGGATAATGTCCAAGCTGTTGTTGTTTTATGGAAAGCAGAACATTCGGAGTGGTAAATATCCAAGCGACATGTGCACAGCAAGGTGTCTTTCTCGTCATGTCTACATTATTTAAGTTATATTTACAATGATGTAAAGAGATGCATTCCAACATGCACCCGATTCGATGTGAAAGATCATTGAATCTTCCATTTATGTCAATATGTTCTAATATGCATTTGTATATAACATGGAAAATGCTTAAATGGAAAGTAATATTTTTTCGATTATAAATCTGGGAAAGTACAGGACAAGTTAGTAAACCTGGAAGAGTATAGAACAAGCTATTAATTCTATTTAAATAAAGAATAAGAACATTTTTACTTCGAATATTGCAGCAAAGAATGCCATTTCTCATAACTGATCGTTCTTTACAGTTCTCATTTTAAAAACGTATTGTACAATACTGTTCAGTTAATTTGTACGTTTGTCTAAATAGTCACATTTGCCGGTATTTCAAGTATTAAATTAGCCAAATTCTAGAGCTATTTGTATCCTACAATAAAAAAATTTAATACTCAAAGTTTAATTTTAGCTATAATATTTTAAATAAAAATTTCCAGGCATTGCTTTTATACGATAATTAATAATTTGTTAATTAATAAATTAAAATATTTTTTCTTATATAATGCTGAAAGATAATATTTCAATGTTTCAATATGTGTATGTAGGTGAAAATAATATTTAAAGATTTTCATGTTCAATTTATATATATGTTATGATTGAATTATTTGATATTACTCATCCCACGCGAAATTAATGGCAGACATTTTTACCATGTTATCGGTTGCTCTATGACACCCCAGAAGTTACAAGGAACAAGGCACCAAAACCATCTGTTACCTAGTTCTTTATTTTAAAATACCCATAGGCTCACGTTAAGTAACCTAGATCTCGAGTTGGTGATAATAACACTGACTGCTGCTCATCTAGATATATAGATAATTATTCAATGCAAGAGAAATTATGAAAGCATATCTGATATACACAATTTAAAATTACCTACATCCCATTAATATAAATTTAATTTATGAAAAATCCCCTTCAATTATTCTTTAAATTTCAAAAATAAATTTGGAATATAATCACAGACCCAGCGAAAAGTGATTGTATTTCTGCCCCAATTAGGTTAGATACATATTGCTCAAGTATTAATGAATAAGACTGATTAAATAATTAAATAAAACAAAAGGAAATCAACTAAAAAGGAAAAGCAAAAGAGAGCAGAAAGCAAGTTAATTAAATGTGAAACATGATTAATAATAAAAGTTAAATTTACCCTATTTCAACAGCATATTGAAAATAACTATATTAAATATTTCATTTAAACAATAAAATATACGAAAGATAAAATGACCTTCGCGGAAATTGAACTCAGAACGTAAAGATGGGAAAAAATCCGTTAAGAATTTCGCCCGGTGTCGTAAAATTTGTGCCAGCATTTCTGCTACCCTACATTAAAGACATTCGTGTTTATAATTACAATTATTGCGTGGGGCGTTTTACATTTCATAACATTTCACCTCATAACATTTTCTCTACGGAGTTTTGTTAAATGCGTCTAACGATTCTCAATTCCTCCACTATTTTTCTATCATTTAAGCCTATGGAAAGTAGACATTTATTTAAAATTAAAAGATTTAGTTAAGTGAAAATGAAAACCTACATTCCTGCCCACCTTGAAGACTCACATATTTTCATATAGATTTTTTCTACTGAACCAAATCTCAAACTATTTATGCCATATTCTAACGTAGCTGAGGAGGTGTCCTCTTTAAAACTTTTCACACTTTGCAATTTAGCTGAGAATTGGATAAGTGGTGAAGCTTGGAACCAGCTGCAATTGATGAACTGTTGGACTATATTCAACCACGGCCTTGGTTAATGATATATACATATATATATATATATATATATATATATATATATATATATATATATATATATATATATATATATATATATATGTATATAACTACATATATATGCGTGTATGTGTGTGTGTACACACGCAAACACACAAACGCATAGACACTAGAATTTATATATGTATATATATATATATATATATATATGGAGAGAGAGAGAGAGAGAGAGAAAGTGAGAGATAGAGAAAGAGAGATAGAGCGAGTACTCATGTACAATATAGTTTTAGATTCACCAATCATATGCTGGTAAAATAATTTTGTCATTCCATAAATAATATGTATCCCTCAAACATGCAATAATCAGCTTAACATTTAGTGTATAAATGTGAACAAAATGCCGAAATTTGCTGTCATTTTGCAACGAAAATGTATCGGTTGATTCGCAAAGGAATTCAAAATAAATAATATACAACCATATAAATATAAATAATATAAATAAATAATATAAAACTCAAGATTATTGGGAGTCATAAGTAAGTACGAAATCACTATGTAGAATCGCAGCACGATATTGTCCTTATTCATTAAAAAAAACCTCTGGAATTATCTTTAGATATCGTAGCATTTCTTAGTATATTTATTCTTGCGACTGATTATATTTGTTCAATTACCCTTTATCAGTGCTATTAAAGTGAGAAACAGGCGTTTGTTTTTTTGTATAGCTAGCAATTTATATTACGTAATAAATAACTATAATTTGATTTTATCGTTTATAATATTTTCATCGTGATATATAACTACTGCTTTTATAATACTTTATAATTAATGTTATTTCTATGAACATTAATTAACGTATATAATAATTAGAGTGTGTTCAGTACATATTTCCAAAATTAAACGTAGATGTGAACGGGCTAGAAAGTGTGTTATCAGTCAGTTATGAGAATTTATAACACTATTCAAAATCTTATGTCTTCCTTTTCCTTTAGTAACGACAGGAAGTAAAGATCATTTCCAACATAACACGGCAGTCCTAGGTTAGGACGAATGTTGATGTAATTTAGCCCCAGGAGACATCTTCTCCAGATTTCTATAAAACTCTATCCTTGTCATTATATTTTCGAACAAGTGAATCTAGCACACCCACCCAGTTCGTAACAATATTCGACCGAACAATTATTCTTTGCTGATGAAGGGAAATAAACCAAGGATCGCGATACACAGATATAGTTTTCAGTTGAGGGGGGATGCTAAATTCCCTTGTTCGAAAACATAACGGCACTGATCGTGTGGCGTAGCCAGCTGGACATGATGTCTCCTGGAGCTAAATTACAGCAACATTCCTCCTAAACCAGGAAAGCCATGCTATGTCGGCAAATGATCTTTTCACCAAAGTACTGTTGCTGAATATCTCTCGTATTGAGATTTAGAAATAGTAACTTTCACAAGTAATGACATGTTGTAAATTTAATTTCCTAATAGGTTTCTAAAAAGTTTTGATGTTGGCCTATTCGCTATAAAAAAAATATTTCTTTTTCACTTTCTAGACCCTGTATCCCTTGGTCAGTATCCCGAATGTATCCCTTGGGGAGTATGCCATCGATTAGCGAATTATGCATGTCCTGAGGAATATAGATATTACATAGGCAGCAGGTTAACAGGTTGCAGGTAAGATATTTATTATTTCTAAAATACATACACAAACTTATTACAAAATAGGTAATTATAAATATAACAGTAAGTCTATCTATCAATCTCTCTCTCTCTCTCTTTCTATATATATATATATATATATTTATATAAATATATGCGTTGTGTGTATACACATATATACACATACATATGTATATATATACATATATGTATATATATATATATATATATATATAAATATATATATATATATATATATAAATATATATATATATATATATATATATATATATATATAAAATATATATATATATATATATATATATATATATGTACATATACATCACTATCAATCTATCAACATATTTATATATTTATCAACCTATCTGTCTCTGTCTTTCTATATATTACTGTAACTACCTACACCCATTAAACGTCCATCGATCTTTCAATCTCTGCCTGTATCTATCTATCTTTCTACTTAGCCGCCTCTCGATCAATATTTCTATCAACCTATATATCAATATACTTATAATCCTATAAGTCTATCTATAGACTTATAGATAGACTTATCTATCAATCTGCCTATTTGTCTGTCTAATCTTGCAATCCGTTTGTCTATTTATATATGTATATATATCTCTCTGTATATTTATATATACATAAACTATGTAATTACCTACCAACCTACATAACTACCTGCTTTTCTACCTACCTACCTACCTTCCTACCTACATACCTACATATATACGTACATATTTACATACATACTTACATACTTATCTTTCTGCATTTCTCTGTATCAAATGCATTTAGATATTTGAAGGACAGAGAATATGCGAAATGGACATTTTAAGGTGATTCAATAATGTTTGAACTACTTATGTATGTTTCATCATACGGGTAAAAAAAAAGGCCAGTCTATGGTATATTGTATAGGTCGATCTGGTGTATGAAATGCGTAGTGACACCAATAATGCATCTTTTGCTAGCAATAATATTAATGCTAACAGAATGAATAAGATCGCTTTGAATATCAAAATATCCAACTACAACAACGTCGATACACCTCCTCACAAATACTGTGATTAGCTTGAAAATCGCGCGCTAAGCCCTGAGATAACAGCAATCATTCATTGTTTGAAGTTCTAGGCAGGAGGCTAGCTGGCAGAATAGTGAGCACGTCGGCGAATTTCTTAGCAGTATTTCGCCCGTCGCTACGTTCTGAATTCAAGTTTCCTCGAGGTAGACTTTGCCTTTCATCTATTCGGGCCCGTTAGGATAAGTAGCAGTTTTGTACTGCGGTCGAGCTAATCGAATGGCCCCTTCCCAAAATTTTCAGGTCTTCCGCCTTGAGTAGAAAAGTTTCTTTTCTACTCAATGCAATGTTAATTGCATTCATACGGCACCATATTTAGAGGAATTACATGTCTCCTTAATGTGCATTCCCAACAACCAAGAACCAGAGGTTTGGCTTGTTACATCTTTCTTAAATTCCTTAAATTTCCGCTGTTATTTCTAGTCTCTGTACTTTGGAATACTTAATAAAATATCTCTATATTTAAAGGTAACATTTTCATCGTCTCAAAGTTTCAACTCTTGCTTTTTCTCTGGTTGTATATATAGATATATACATATATATTAGTTGATGTATTTAATGAATAGCATATACTTGATGTTCCTAATTACATTATTCGCTTAATTTCCTGTCAATATATATATATATATATATACTTTATTTTAAGCAGCAGAAAATTCAACAAAATCTGTTACTCTGAGTTTCTCGTTGCCGTTCATCAGAGTAACAGATTTTGTTGAATTTTCGGTATATATATATATATATATATATATATATATATATATATATATATTTAAAAAATGAGAAGTGGAACAAGAGTTGTGATATATAAACAAAGGAAATAAAGAAAATGCTGACGAAATAATCTAAGTAATTTAAGTAATTTAATTAGGTGAAAGTTCTTTTTACCGGTTGCGCATTTATTATGCTTATCAAGAGAGATAGATTTCCTTTCTGATAAGAGGAAAAAAATCTATCAGAAAGGAACTTTATCTCTCTTACGAAAATATATTTCAATAAGCATAACAAATGCGCAACCGGTAGTATCACCTAATTAAATTGCATAAATTACTTAAATTATTTTGTCAGCTTTTTCTTTATTTCCTTTATATATATATATATATATATATATATATATATATATATATATATATATATGTAACACATAATGATATAACACACGTACAGGTGCGCACACACGTGCACATTTACACACACACACAGACATATGATAACATTTTATATTATAATATAATATAAACCATATATGCTTGTCTGCAAGTAATAATGTGTAGGAAATGATTCCGAAACTGGTGGTCGTTATAAATTAATAACACACGTATTAGATATAATTGACATTTACTTGCCTTATATATCAAACTCTTTTAGGAGCTATTACACTTTTCGCTTTAGCATTTATCTTTACTGTTTGTACACAGTAGGTAAATTAATTCACTTGTGCGATATAGGATATTCACATATTTCAGATGTTTGATCATAGCTACGACTATGTAACATTAGTTCCGCTTGAGACGTATGGAGATTAGTGTTGATGTGAATGCTTACGTTCTCATTAGATTTTATAGATAAATTATGGAATCGTCTTAAGTGATCATATCGTAAATGAAATTTGAAAGCTTCGCTTTAAATTTTCAGTGGTTACAAAAACTTTTTGTCATGTTTCACTCGAGAGCTCCAATTGGAATGCCATACCAGCTTCAAGATTAATCACCGTTGCTACGATGTAAGTATCTTATTCTTCTTCCAAATATTTCTTCGATTATGCATAAATTTGAAACTGGTCTTAAACAAAATGAAACATTCGTCTATCAGCGCTCCTTATACATGGCACTGTAGAGAACTCTCTCCAACAAAAATGTATATGTATATATAAATTTATATATACATATATATACATTTATATATACATATATACATTTATATATACATATATATATATATGCACAGACATGCAGGAAGCAAATCGACATCCTTAATTTTCAGAATCTTTACTTTTGTACGCAAAACTAACAATTGCAATGTAGTCGATAGATAGGACGACATACTTTAGTATTTAGTTGACATACTTTTTTCAGTTTTTTATTCAGAAACTCTTTTGGCCGTTGAACTGATGATCTTTGGGCTTGTCTCTTGTGGAATTTCTATCCACTTTTCACGCAGCAATCGAAACAATTCATCTTTAGATTTAGGTTTCCTTTGTGTTTTCGTATAGCTCAATCTAGTATGCTACAGAAATTTTCAATTGGGTTCATGTCAGGAGATTGGCTCGGCCAAGGAAGCTTTCCGATCCTATTTTCAGTCACCCATTGATGATACCTTTCCGCTCTGCTTCGTGGAGCCGAATCGTCCATTAATAAAAATTCATTTTCCTTTGTGCAATCGTTTGAATAATTCGGAAGTAGCCGTTGCTGAATATTTTAAATGTATTTTTCAGTGTTTATGGTTCAAATACATTCGACCATCTCAGAACGACCATTGCTGGTGACAGCTCCACATACCATTACAGAGCTACCGCCATGTTTCACAGTTGGTTGGAGTCGTTTTAATAATCGAATTCTTGATTGGAAAACATCCAGACCCAAACACGTCCACTGTCTGAGAATAATGCAAATCTGGATTCATCTGAGAAAATCAGTCTAACCCAAAATTAACTGGATTTCTCTGACATATCCTTAGCCCATTTCATTTCTTTCTTGATATTAATTGTTTGAAGGGGAGGTTTTCTTCTAGATACTCGTCAATAATACTTAAGCTTATGCAGATATGTAACACACATTCTCTTGGAGTAACTTCTAGGTTTTTTTGTACTGTCAGAAGCCTTCGAAAGGGGTTCATTTGCCACAATTGTCTTCAAACACTGAATCATCCATTCCGAGTGCCTAGATTTGGCCGGGACGAAAATAAGTTGATTCTTCTCTTTGGCTTTTGATTTGCGCTATAAAACTATTAACATTCGAAAGAGCATTTTGAAGATTTTCGGCAATTGTTTGCTGGCTAAGACCAGTCTCAAATTGACGAACAATACGAACTCCTTGAAAACCTGGCAGTTCTGCTGAATGTTTGTGTGTAACATGGTAATTCTTCGGTAATGATTAATATAATGGCGCCTGGGACGAAAAACAAATAGTCACGTTGTCAATTGTACACCGTTGAAAATATATTAAGACGCTTAGGTCCGAAATTTTGAAAATTAAAGGTGTCTATTTACATCTAGCATGTCTAAACGTATGCGTATTTTTAACCCTAATTAGAAGATTGCATTATTTTACAACATGATATATTTGTGTGTGTGTTAGTGTGTTTGTGATAGTGTGTGTGTTTGTGAATATGTTCATATATACATATGTGTGTGTGTGTGTGTGCGAGTGTGTGTATATAAATATGTATACACACATATGTGTGAATGTGTTTTTGTCCCCATTACCGGTGTCCTTGTTTCAGGGCCCGTAAACTTGGTGTACAGCAAGATGCAATGTTTGATTAAATTCCAAGCATAAACTGCAAAATAAATTCGACTAACGTTTCTTGATGTGGTGACATGTCATAGACTGAGTCTAAAGACTGAAACAAAATAGAAGATACAAAAGCACAGCAAAGCAAATTTCTTCGCTCAGATGTTACAGCTTCAGATTTGAATAAACTTAATATCGCAAAAATATATTCAGTTCTGATATCTTAAAGAAAATTCTGAAAGATGTTTCTTATTGTTGTATCTTGCAGAATTTCATGATGTAGAGTTTACAAAAAGCCTAACAGGGTCGTTTATGTATAAACCCTAAATTTATTTTTAGTTTTTATGTATTCTCACACCATTGGATGAAACAAATCTAATTCAGGAAGTGCGTTACATTGAGCCTATTAATTTCTTCTAACGCAAATGGGATTATGATAACCCCAAACAAATCTGCTCTAGGTAAATAAAATGTTATTGGTAATAATTTCACATTCATCCTATTCGTATTTTCTTTCAGGGCAAATAAAAATTCCAGAAACAATGCTAAGGTACGTAATTTCATGTGATTCAATATTTATAACAATGATTAAAATCTTACAGTGGGTAGCCCAGCGGTAGATGTGTTTCAATATATAACACGTAGGTATCATCAGGGATGTACAGATTGGACCCAATTCGCACTGATTTACGGTACGGCATTCTCTGCCTTCTATCAAGCTAAAACTCTTTTAACTGGCCAGATGCTACATCTTTCTCTCATTTACCCACTTGTTTCTTCGGCAAATAATGCATAGTTTTGTTAGGCAAGCTCCGAAGCATTTGATAAATGTAAATATATTTTAAGGAAATATTTGCATAACTCTTACCACAATACTTTCCCCCCATTTCTACATAACCTTTTCCCTATTCATTTTATAGATGGTATCCCCGATATCGAAAATCCGTACTGCACTTCTGGTGATTTTACTTAAGAACTACTAAATAAAATAAATACCGTAATGAAGATTCCCTGTTTTAGTGTTGTATTTCTTTTGATATTCTAAATATCTGAAATATGTCTTCAATAAATTATACTTTCATATTTGCATTAAAATTGTTTGATATCTGAATATTTATCAAAATGTACGGATTAACACATATTAACGTTTGAGTTTCATTTCAAAGACAGAATGTATTAATTATTCTTTGCCATAGCATTTACTAGTTGCTGAAACAACACTTTATACATATTGAAATAAAGGTATCCAAATGAGTTTAGGTAAAGATAAGTTTGAAAATCTAAGCTGAGTTATTTTTTTATATTTAATGTGTAAAACTTCGTCACACATTTTCTGTTGTGATATCGGAATCTCACGAAATATGTTTCATAAGTATTTGTCAATTATACCGGAAGTATAATACACATTAATATCTGAGTATCATTTTCATGACTTTTGTTAAAGAACTCAAATATTCCCCGTTAGATTTTTAACACAACGTATCATACAGGAATAGGTTTATAATTCCACCACCTGCAAACTGAATACTTCAACTTAATAATGTAGGACAATTTTAAGATGATGTAATCAAATAATTCTGTTGTACACACACACTCACGCATCTACACATACATATATACACAGTATCATACACACACACCTACGTACACGGACACACATAAATGGGCACATACACAAACATTGTCATCAGGGAAAACTACAGTGGCCACAAAGGTTTAAATAACGGCAATATTAGTGGTAGGAGAGACACTTCAGAGAACAAATTTCGCTGGTGGCGAAAACAACGAATTACCTCACACTGTCTCTAATTAGCAACGAAGAAACTTAACACAAGCGAAGAAATTTATTTATGCAACGGTGAGGACAATGCAAGTTGCCTCGCAATCCTAGATTTTTGTTATAACTAGGAAGACGATGGCTATCTTTGGGCATGTCGGTAAAAACCGCACCCCTAGCAGCAACTGAGGCCTAGCTGGATCTTGCTCTAGAAGACATGTGGGTAGATGTAAGACATGTCACCAGAACGTGGAGATTTTCTCAATTACTCAAATAGCTACGGTTTACAACAGGCTGGAAGGTATATCAGCCGAAACGTTGTGATAACAACAAACAAGTTGAGGACAAATATCCGTCGAATGTAAATAATGTAAATGAGTGTAGAAACGTATCTTTTAGTAAACTTGGAACAGTTTGTATTCTCATCAAAATGTTGGAGGAAATAGGCCGTAGCCCGAAAAGATCTCAACGGAAAGTGATGCAAAGTAGAAATGGAAAGTAGCAAGTAGAGGAAGCTGAGAAAAGAGCAGCAAGGCAAAGGCCAATTCCAACCCCAACTACCGAGCATACAGCAGCAGCATGCACGACACACACACTAGTCAAAACAAAACAAAAATAACAGGGCAAAACTTTTAACAGTTTTTAGGAGCAACACAATTATGACAGCCTCAACTACAGCACACCGTACAATATGAAAAACAGGAAAATCCGGAACTCCACCACTTCCGACTACACTAACCTCAGCGAAAAGAAAACAAACACAGCAGACGACTATCAAAATAAAATAGCTTCAATAAATAAAAACACACTATCACGAAATTGCTTGCTGTTAAAGGGGACAAAAATATATTCTGATATCCTTAGAGGAAAAAGGGGGTAAAAATTTATTGGAAGGTTTCCTGAGGTCAGCCCTTTCTAGCTTTGAAATTTTCAAATAAATGAGACTGGAATACCGTACATCCAATTGTGTAAGTGTTCTGAGCATAAACTGTAAGCTCCTAAATGCTGTCCTCAATGTGTACCGTAAATCAATGAATGCCGAATGAAACTCTCTCCGACACTCCGTTTTGGCATCTGGTTTACTTTTCTCCTCTTTATCTTTCAGCAACTATAATGCATTTATCAAATAATGGCCTTGTGCGAGCTTGAATCCAATGAGGGTTGCTCAGTGGCCTCCGGTCGCTACATTTAGAACTGATTGCTACCAGATACACTAGGATTTCAGACACACACAGGCACAAACACACACAAACACTTATTTATACACGCATACACACACACACGGGCACATATATGTGTTTATTTTAAAGTCTCTATATACATATATGGATGCATAATCACGTTCGAAGTGCGATGTCGTTTCGGACTCTCATAAAACACTGATGGTCTTTCTAGAGGTGGAATTAAATTTAATAAAACTAAATGTCAATACGAGCGAATGTCGATGCCTGAAGTTTACATACCATGTAAGTCCACCTGAGGTGAGACAGCTGGAATTCCCCAGGTGATTGGTATCCTTCCTGAGTATCTCGCGCTACTTTATTTTTACCAGTCGATTAGGAAACCTAACTGCTTACTGGCTCAACTTCTCCATCATTTTAAACCAGCTTCAAGAGGTTATAAATTCCCTTGAAAAATCACTCATATGTTTACCAATTAGCTGTCATGTACCGACATAATTTCCCAAATGCGCCACTATAACTATGGGCAAAGAGTAATGTGAATATCCAGAAAGATTCTGTAAACTAATGAATCAATTGTGGTAGTAGAGTTGGTTCAGAATTCTAAAAACCTCGGTTTAATTGGTTGATTGTGCTCTCACGTTCGCTAATTGGTCAGATTTAATGGCCACCTGACCGAAACTCTCAGTATCATGCGGTCTCTCTACTAAATATGAATGCTAACATCTGTTTGGTTGGTAATGAATGAAGAGCTACCACTGCAGCAGCCAGAGATATCAACAAGCATTCCAAGAGAAGAACGATGAGAGGTCTGTGTTTTCGTATGCCGTAAGCATCATAATAATAATGCTAGGTACCATACAGTCCATGGTGATCGACACGAACGATAGAAAACGAAACAATGACAGGAGCGATGCTAGGCCTTGGATAGACTAACCATTTATATTACTCATGATTTAGTTTGGTTGAGATATTCAAGCGAAGAACAACAGAAAAGGGATGACCATCAGAGTGTTACACAGACATGTTTAATCTGAAATCCTATTCCTGAATAGATGATCGGTGAATGTCTGTATCACAACCGTCGACTGTATCACAACCATCATCATTATCATCGTCATCATCATCATCATTATCATGATCAGAACAATTAATATTTTATAAAAAATTCGCGTTCATTTCTAACAATTATTCTCTCGATAAATTTTTGACTAATGTGTTTTAATATGCAGATGCGAAAAGCGAAGCTATGGAATATTCTGTTTAGTATGAATTTACGAAGTACCTATGAAATAGCATTCATACTAGCTCAGCGCTATTACATTTAGATTTAGCATGGCCATACATCGACAGCAAATCAATTCTGAATATGGTACAATCTCACATAAACCGTACAAACGTCAAATATTGTGCAATATATATAAAAATACAAAACGGTTAGAAAGACCGTGCACTCTGAATAAAACACCTGTAACATTATATTGCATCATTTAAGATAAGGAGGAAGTGAATTGAGGAGAGACAAACAAACGAGGAAGTGAAACATACATAGTCGGAATTAGTATTTTACAGGAAAAGCCATGCTAAGTATATCTATCTTTATTGCTCTTCTCATATCTGTAAGTAATATTATTTCATTATCAGGAGGCGTAAGATCTAAAGTGCAATACATTCAAGAATATATATACATATATATATATATGTATAAATATATATATTTTGGGGAAAACAAGAATATCCTTGTGGAGAGCCTTACTACATGCTTTCAGATAGGCCCATAAAGACACAGCGAAATGTGATTGTATTCCTACCCCAATTCATTTAGATACATATTGCTCAAGTATTAATGAATAAGCCTGATAAATAATTAACAACAACAAAAGTAAATTAACTCAAAAGGAAAAAGAAGAAAAAGCCGAAATCAAGTTAATTAAAGGTGTAACATAATTTATAATAAAAGTTAAATTTACCCTATTTCAACAGAATTTTGAAAATAATTACATCAAATATTTCATTTAAACAACAAAATATACAAAATATAAAGATGACCTTCGCGGAAATTGAACTCAGAAAGTAGAGACAGGTACAAATCCGTAAAGAATTTCGCCCGGTGCCGTAGCATTTCTGCCAGCATTTCTTCCATTCTACATTAAAGACATTCGTTTTTATAATATAGAATTATTGCGTTAAGCGTTACTCTTTACTGACTTCATCACGTACATATTTTACATTTCATAACATTTTACCTCATAACATTATCTCTACTAAGTTTTGGTAAAAGCGTCGAGCGACTCTCAATTCCTCCTGTATTTTTCAATAATTTTAGCCTATGGAAATTAGACATTTATTTAGATTTGAAAAATTGATGTTAAATGAAAATGAAAACCTACATTACTGCCCACCTTGAAGACTCACATATTTTCATGTAGCCTTTGTACGGAACCAAATCTCAAACTATATATGCCAAATTTATAACGTAGCTAAGGAGGTGTCCTCTTTAAATATTTTAACACTTTTGCTGAGAAATGAATAAGTGGTGAATCTTGGAACCAGCTGCAATTGACGAAATTGTTGACTTAAGAATATATTCAACCACGGCCTTGGTTAATGATATGTACAAATACATATATACATATATATATATATATATATATATATATATATATATATATATATATATATATATATATATATATATATATATATATATATATATATATATATACATATATATATACATATATATATATATATATATATATATATATATAAAATATTATTAGAGACAAAACCACTATTTTGCAAAACAAACAAGGAAAGACTTAATCAATACATAAGATTTAATAAATAGTCAAAAAACCGCCACTACAATCGTTTCTTGTCTTGACCGACAATCTTCAGGTGGACTTCCAATCTAAAAAATCAATATTTTAAAATATAAAAATAATAATTTTAAAATAATTAAAGTATGAATGAAAAAATATAAGTATATAATCCATATATAACCTATATATAATCCATATATAATCAATATATAAACAATATATAAACTAAAAAAAACCTATCAACAATTAAATATAAAATATAAAATATAAAATATAAAATATAAAATATAAAACAAAACAAAAAAATAATAATAATATAATAATAAACAATATATACACCCATACACATATACCTAATTATATATAACCATATCTAACTACATACACTAAATCACACACCTATATATATATCCCTATACATACACATAAAAACGTCTAGGCAACTATAAATAAATAAAATAGCTAAATACTTCAACACAATACTTATTCATACTCCCAACCGCACACACATACACAAACAACCCACATTCACGCTCTAGAAAACGGACATCACTCAAAACTATGAACGGAGAAATGGAATAAATGGAATTAAAAATTATATTCACTTGGTAAAACGAACGCTACTTAAAAATTATGAATGAAACAATGCAATAAAACAACAGACATCGCAAATAGACACAAATTACTACGAATTCCTTAAGAAACCTACCATGATAAACCAAAACTCATAAAAACATATAATGATAAAATCTCCCTTTACTAAACTCTATAACAAACCTATATAGCAATCCCCCTAACCTAAACATTCACACACAAATACACACACGTAAACCACACACCCACGACATATACAAATACCCACACCACTTACACATACTAATACATACATATAAACATCAACATATACTCCAAAAACCCACTCAACCCCACACAGACAAATAAACACAAAAATTATGAATGGATTCTTTTATAAAACTACCATGATAAGCTAAAACTCACAAAACAGAAATGATAAAACCTCCCTTTACTAAACACTATAACATACTTATATAGCAATCCCTTTAACCTATACATTCACACACAAACCACACGTAAACCACACACCCATAACAAATACACACACCCACAAGTACAAATAAGCCTCAACATATACACCAAACAAAATTACTTTACCAAGGAACTTAACATATGTATAAAAAGTATAACCGCTCTGAAAACGAACATCTCTAAATTAATGAATGGAGAAATGGAATAAATGGAATTAAAAATAATATTCACGTGGCAAAACGAACACCACTCAAAAATTATGAATGAAACAATATAATAAAACTACCAACATCGAAAATAGACAAATTACCACGAATTCCCTAAAAAAACCATGATAAACCAAAACTCTTGAAAACATATAACGATAAAATCTCCCTTTGCTAAACTCTATAACAAACCTATATAGTAATCCCCCTAACCTAAACATTCACACACAAATACACACACGTAAACCACAGACCCACGACTTATACACATACCTATACTAACTTATAAACCTCAATATACACCAAAACCCACTCCCTCCCACACAGACAAATTAACACATACATCCCAAAACCTAAATAACAAACCCATATACACATTCACACACAAACACACACACACACGCAAAAAAGTTTTTAGTTGTATAATTTATTTATCTGTATGAGTGTGGGTGTGTAAATATTGTTGTATATATCGAGTTTAGTGAGTATGTATATGCCTATATATGTGAGGGAGTATATGTATCTGTTGTGTGTGTGTGTTTTGCGTGTGTGTGTGTTTGTGTGTGAATGTGTATATGGGTTTGTTATTTAGGTTTTGGGATGTATGTGTTAATTTGTCTGTGTGGGAGGGAGTGGGTTTTGGTGTATATTGAGGTTTATAAGTTAGTATAGGTATGTGTATAAGTCGTGGGTCTGTGGTTTACGTGTGTGTATTTGTGTGTGAATGTTTAGGTTAGGGGGATTACTATATAGGTTTGTTATAGAGTTTAGCAAAGGGAGATTTTATCTTATATGTTTTTAAGAGTTTTGGTTTATCATGGTTCTTTTAGGGAATTCGTGGTAATTTGTCTATTTTCGATGTTGGTAGTTTTATTACATTGTTTCATTCATAATTTTTGAGTGGTGTTCGTTTTGCCACGTGAATATTATTTTTAATTCCATTTATTCCATTTCTCCATTCATTAATTTAGAGATGTTCGTTTCCAGAGCGGTTATACTTTTTATACATATGTTAAGTTCCTTGGTAAAGTAATTGTGTTTGGTGTATATGTTGAGGCTTATTTGTACTTGTGGGTGTGTGTGAGTGGGGTGGGTGTTTGTATTTGTTATGGGTGTGTGGTTTACGTGTGGTTTGTGTGTAAATGTATAGGTTAAAGGGATTGCTATATAAGTATGTTATAGTGTTTAGTAAAGGGAGGTTTTATCATTTCTGTTTTGTGAGTTTTAGCTTATCATGGTAGTTTTATAAAAGAATCCATTCATAATTTTTGTGTTTATTTGTCTGTGTGGGGTTGAGTGGGTTTTTGGAGTATATGTTGAGGTTTATATGTATGTATTAGTATGTGTAAGTGGTGTGGGTATTTGTATATGTCGTGGGTGTGTGGTTTACGTGTGTGTATTTGTGTGTGAATGTTTAGGTTAGTGGGATTGCTATATAGGTTTGTTATAGAGTTTAGTAAAGGGAGATTTTTTCATTATATGTTTTTATGAGTTTTGGTTTATCATGGTAGGTTTGTTAAGGAATTCGTAGTAATTTGTGTCTATTTGCGATGTCTGTTGTTTTATTGCATTGTTTCATTCATAATTTTTAAGTAGTGTTCGTTTTACCAAGTGAATATAATTTTTAATTCCATTTATTCCATTTCTCCGTTCATAGTTTTGAGTGATGTCCGTTTTCTAGAGCGTGTATGTGGGTTGTTTGTGTATGTGTGTGTGTGTGGGAGTATGAATAAGTATTGTGTTGAAGTATTTAGCTATTTTATTTATTTATAGTTGCCTAGACGTTTTTATGTGTATGTATAGGGATATATATATAGGTGTGTGATTTAGTGTATGTAGTTAGATATGGTTATATATAATTAGGTATATGTGTATGGGTGTATATATTGTTTATTATTATATTATTATTATTTTTTTGTTTTGTTTTATATTTTATATTTTATATTTTATATTTTATATCTAATTGTTGATAGGTTTTTTTTAGTTTATATATTGTTTATATATTGATTATATATGGATTATATATAGGTTATATATGGATTATATACTTATATTTTTTCATTCATACTTTAATTATTTTAAAATTATTATTTTTATATTTTAAAATATTGATCTTTTAGATTGGAAGTCCACCTGAAGATTGTCGGTCAAGACAAGAAACGATTGTAGTGGCGGTTTTTTTGACTATTTATTAAATCTTATGTATTGATTAAGTCTTTCCTTGTTTGTTTTGCAAAATAGTGGTTTTGTCTCTAATAATATTTTATAATATTTTACTATAAAATTGGATTTAATCCTAAATCTGATTTTTTTCCCTGTAAATTTGGATTTATTCCCTAATATTTATTATTTATATATATATATATATATATATATATATATATATATATATATATATATATATATGTGCGTATGTGTGTGTGTGTGTGTGTGTGAGAGAGAGAGAGAGAGAGAGAACTCTTGTTCATTATTGTTTTAGATTTACCGATCATATGCTGGTTAAATAATTTTGTCATTCCATTTACAAGTATAAAATCGTCCATCCCTCAAACATGCAATGATGAACGTCACATTTCGTGTATGAATATGAACAAAATACCCAAATTTGCTGTCATTTTGCAACAAAATGTTATGAGTTAAATTGCAAGCGAATTATAATTATACAGGTACAATATATTATTAAATAAATAATATACAACAGAAGATTATTGGGAGTCATAAGTAAGTGCGCGATCGGTATGTTTAATCGCTGCACGATATTGTCCATATACATTTAAAAAAAAACTCTAGAACTATCTTTAGATATCCTAGCATTTCTTAATATATTTATTCCTGTGACTGATTATATTTGTTCAATTACCCTTTATCAGTACTATTAAAGTGAGAAACAGGCGTTTGTTATTTTGTATAGTGAACAATTTATATAACGTAATATGTAAGTATAATTTGCTTTTATCGTCTATAATATTTTCATCGTGGTATCTAACTAATGCTTTTATAATACGTTATAATTAACGTTATTTCTATGAACATTAATTAACATATATAATAATTAAAGTGAGTTTATTAAATATATCTAGAATTAAACGTAGATATGAACGGGCTTGAAAGTTTATTAACTGTCAGTTATGAGAATTTATAACACTATTCAAAATCTTATGTCTTCCTTTTCCTTTAGTAACGACAGGAAGTAAAGATCATTTCCAACATAACACGGCAGTCCTAGGTTAGTAAGAATGTTGATGTAATTTAGCCCAAGGATACTCCTTCTCCAGCTTTCTATAAAACTCGTTCCTTGTCATTATATTTTGGAACACACCCACTCAGCTCAAAACAAAATTCACCGGGGTTAACGTTAGGGTTCTGTGCTGATGAAGGGAAATAACCCAAGAATGGAGATGCACAGATATCATTTTCAACTGAGTGGGTATAATAAATTCCAATGTTCGAGAATATAAGGTCATAGAACGTGAGTTGTAACCAGCTGGAGACGATGTCTCCTGGAGTAAATTTCAGCAACATTCCTGCTAAACCAGGACTTCCATGTTATAACGGCAAATGATCTTTACTCCAAAGTGCTCTTGCTGAATATCTCTCGGTGTCAGATTTAGAAATAGTAACATTCACTAGTAATGACATATTGAAAAAAAATGAGTTAATATGTTTCTAAAAGGTTTTGATGTTGGCCTAAACGCTATAAAAAGAATTATAGTTTTACACTTTCTAGATGCTGCAACCTCATCGCTCACTTTGATAGAGTGCCAAGGTATAGGTAAACAAAGATGTAATACTCAATATCGTTAGTACATATCCAGCAGAAAAAATTGCGTGTATGAAATATATTACTTCTAAGATACATACACACAATTATTACAAAACATACAGATAATGATAAATATATGAATCAATTATCTATCCAAATCTCTGTCAATCTACATATGGATCTCCCACGCTCCCTATATACGTATCTATGTATGTATTTATCTATCTACTTCTATCTCTCACTCTCTCCCTCTCGCTCTCCCTATATATATATATATATATATATATATATATATATATATATATATATATATATATATATATATATACACATATATGTATATATATATTCATATATATATATATATATATATATATATATACATATATAAGTAATTAAAAAGGAAAATACGCACACTTACATAGTTTTAATATAATTTTTAATATATCGACCGGTTCCACTATCGCTATTCATGTATTTTTCAATAGAAAATATTCTTTATTTAAATGTTCTAGTTGAGAGATTGTGTCTTTGTACTGATAGAAAGGGATGACTGTGAAATTTGGTTTGATGTTACCTGCATATTTTTCTATATGTTCACTGAGAGAAATTCTTCTGTGTTGCGGGAAACGGATTTGCTTCTTATGTAGGTTGGTTCTCTTTCTCAATGTCATATTCGTTTGTCCAATATAGTGGTGTCCGCAATCCAAGCAGATTATTAAATAATCTCAGAGGCACAGTTGAAACTAGTTTTAATTGTGAACCTCTCTCCTTGTTTAAAAAGGAAATCCAAGTCTTCAAGCAGGTTGGGACATGTCCACATTTTGGGCGTACAAGTTTTGCAACATTGGTTTCGTGGTTGTTTTGTAAAACTTCGCATTTTTTAGTATTCTCCTTATCGATTTGTTTTATTTTTTGCATTTGATGAGTTTGTGGGTTTTCAGGATGTTATTCATTTTTGGATCTCTAGTTAGTAAAAGAAGTGTCTGCACAATAGTGTTGAATGCCTCACTGCTTCTGGGGTTGTGTGTTGATATAAATAGTATTGTTTATGTTTGAGGTGAGGTGCTATGTTTTTTTGTACTTAGTGTTTTTGTGTCTAGTTGTTTGGCACTCTTAATTCCCTCGTCGATAAGAGAGGGTGGATATTGTCTTTCAATAAGTGTTGTTTTGAGGACTTGACGACGGAGGTACCAAGTTTTTCTATCAGACACTATTGTGAGATCCTTTTTGCTAAGTTGAAAGGTATGTTTATTTTATGTGTTTCGGGTGGCATGAGTTAAAAATAAGATATTGTGTTGAATCAGTTGGTTTATAATATATGTCAGTTATGATTTCATTGTTAACATTTTTTATCATGATGTCTAAAAATGGAAGTTGTTCTTTGTTATATTCCATTGTGAATTGAATGTTACTATTTATGGCATTTAGTATTGTTTAGAAATCCAAAAAGTTAGTCGATGTTCTCCTTACAAATGATAAAGCAGTCATCCAGGTATCGCTTCAAATTTTCTCTTATGTAGAGGTAAAATGAGTAACACTATTTCTGAAGTGATACGTCATATAAGGTGAATTCAAAATAACCCCTTATTAGGTTCGCAAGAATAGGAGCTGCTTTCGTCCCCATCGCAAATCCGCATTTAATGCTTTACTTATTGAATATATATTTTTCTTTATAAGAAATTTTCTCCATGTTGTGTGGGATAAAATTCACGATTGAATGACTTCACAAGTAGATAAATAAAGGGAGGTAACATGCTGTCATAATTATGGTTTTTTGTGGGTACGGGAGATAACTCTTCAGCTTTCAGTAATGGGAGGAGAATATAAATGTGTACAAAGGCATGTTTCGAAAACCTGTCTGTATATATGTGTGCGTGTGTTTGTGTGTGTGTGTGTGTGTGTGTGTGTGTGTGTGTGTGTGTGTGTGTATGTGTATGTGTGTCTGTCTGTGTCTGTGTATGTATGTATAGAAAGGTCGTAAGAAAAGTTTTCAGCGTAACATTGAAACGCTGCTGGTAGGTAGCGGAAGCAATTTTTGTCTTAACTACAGGATTTGCGGAATATTTTTACTCATTTTCATGATTCTGATGTTTTAATTTCTTTTTCAAATTTTTGAATATACAACGCTCGAGTTTAAAAGGTATACGAGAAAATTGAGAATCGTGCTGTCATAAATTACCGTGTTGTTTTTTCGGTGGGGGATTCTCGATTATATTGAACATTGTCAAAATAAAATGGCTGCGTTATTCTCAGCTTGAGAAACGCCTTCGAGAAGCAATCAAAGAAACATAGCTGAGAATGTTCATCAGAAGATTTATTTTTCATCACGACGATGCTGCAGCCCACACTTTAGTGGTAGTCATGGCAACAATTCGTGATTGTGAATACGAACTTGTTCCCCACCCGTCTTATTCGCAAGACTTCGCCCCCTCTGATTTTCATCAGTTCCCCACAAAATGTAAAAAGCTCTGGCTGGTCGACAGTTTGCCAGTGAAAATGGCATCATAGAAATTTTTTGGCATCTCCAACAAAAGAGATCTTCTACGCCGGTATAATGGCGATTCATCATCGCTGGAGAAACTGTTCAGCCATCGCGTGGGGTGGGAGGGAGTATTTTGAGAAATTAATCATCAGCAGTTTCCTAACATGATTTCCTTTTTTGAGCCTCAAGGCTTTGCATACACACCTCGTGTTTGGCCTTATGTAAGTACATATTCCTTTAAATTTGATACGAATCTATAAGACTGTCGCTCTCTCCTACATTTCTCTGGATTTCACACTTTGCACTCTATTTGATCAGTCTCTTTCTCTCTCTCACACTCACTCCCTACTTCTCCTCCTGTTTTTCCAAATACGCCAGCTAAACTAAGTGGTACCGTCTATTAGTCGAAAGACACCCGCTGTTTTTGTCCTCTTTTTACTATTATAGTTTTTTGTATTTGATATTCGTGTGGCATCGCCCGTGTTTCTGTCCCAGTTTCGTATACATTCGATCCTTTTTCCAAGAAATCTAATGCTCGCAGCTTAGTACTCAAGATTAATAAGCCGACATTGCTAGGTTGATCCGGTTCCTGACTGAGGATTGAAGACTTCGAATGTCCAGTCCGTGTTTTTTGTATCGTCTTCTAAATGTTTTGCGTTCTTGTCCCAGTTTGTATTTTTCTACATATAATACATATATATATATATATATATATATATATATATATATATATATATATATATATATATATATATATATATATATATATATATATATATATATATATTTGTATATATATATGTAAAAGTAATATATGACAATTGTTCGATTTCCACATCGGCATCCGAAACTCGGAGTTTTATCATAGCTACCGAATAATTGTCACATATTACTTTTACACATAAAATCCTCTATTTACATAATATCGAGGTCTCATTGTTTCTCTTGTTATCTTAACGTTGTTATCAATATGTATGCACAACGTCTGATGTTTTGACATCTCCTTCACCTTCGTTGTCCTCCATCACTCATAAAGTAAATTTGAAGTAGCTGTGCTTGCAACGTATTCATAGAGCTGCCATTTATCTTTCAACGAGTATGTTAATCCATGTTCCAATATATCTTTAGATGCACCAAGCGATGACATCTGAAATGTGGCGTTGACTTCTGTGATACTGTTTAGAAAATCCTTTGATTGAATGGAAAGGCCTTCCAGAGAATCTATAAGAGTTTCAGAAGGTCTTGCTTGTAGTGCTAATGTTACATTACCTTTTGAGTAGCGCGTGCCATTAATTTAATTTTAAAGTTTATAAGCTATGCTGAGATGTTAATTTCAAATTAGCACGCGACTATCGACAACAGTATCTTTTCACAGGAATGTTTGGATCACATTTGAAAGCAGCTGTAGGAGTTGTGAAGAACGAATTTGTACGTGGTCACTTTATGTAAGGTATCCTAATGGACCACTGACCAATCAGAAAAAAAAAACATATCGTTCAATAATCCAGCGTGAAGTGCTGCAGCATGCGTTTGCTGATCATTGGGAAGTCATTTCCCCTTTGCTGATCTTGGGAAAGTCTCATTTCTTTTGATGATCTTGGAGAAGTCTCATTTCTTTTGGTGACCTTCTGAAAATGTCACCTTGCATCTCTCTTGAGACCATCTTATGTGCTGACTAATGCATTTGCTAACCTTGGTAAAGTCTCATCTCCCTCTCCCTTCACTAATGGTCCTCCATCTGACGTGCTGTAGCATGTCCAGCTGATCTTGAGCAACTCTCATCTCTCATCTGTCTTGAGATCCCATTTGATGTGGTGCTGGATGCCTTTTCTGATCTTCGGAAAACATCATCTCACCGCCATCTTCGGACTCTATTTCACGTGCTGCAGTATGAGCTTGGTGATCTTTAGTAAGTCTCACCACCTTTCTCTTTTGAGACTCTCGCCCTCGGTTTTCTACAATTCTCCTTGATTTATACTTCTTTCTTGACATATTACGTCTTTGCTTTGGGGACATACATTTTTCCATTGGACGGACACCTATAAATCTGTTCGCTTTATAAGGTGACACATCAGATTGAAATGGTTATACTAAGGTCTTTATAAGTGCAAAGCCAATGGGGAATTTAGGAGACCGCATAACACTCAACTACCAAAAATATATTTTACTAAATCGCGTTGGAGTTTTGCAGTTACTAAAGTACGCTGGGAGTTCAATGTATCTGTGAAATCAAACGGATAATTTGGAAATTTATAGTTCCAAGAAGGTTAGGTCTGAGTAAACTGTGCTATGAAGCTATGCATGCCCTTCGTATAATTACGTTCAATTCAAATGCTAAGTAAAAGAATTTCAAGAGTGGAAACAATTTATTGATACGAAAGTCGGTGTGTAAAATTCTCTAGGCTTTGTGTGAAATGAAGTAGTATGAATATCAGTTAATAATTTTGTTTTCATAGGATATAACTTTGTAAGACAATACACGTATTGCATCGGTCCTTTGTATGCTTTAAGCATTGTGAAGGAACTCGGAACGTTGAACATCTAGCGACCGCTTTGATGATTCACTGAAAGTAGGGATTCTTCACTACTATTCGTATATATCCATATAAGTATATGTTAGTTAGTTAGTTAGGTAATTATTTGGCTCAAAAAGCAAAAAGCAAGGCCATGTAGGGGGACATCGAGTCATGTACAGTGTGGTGTTCATGTAAAGAGTTCAGGCCACTGGTGGTCAATGGAGACTTTGAAACGAGCGATCGTCGTCATCTTCGCTATCTCGTTCGGTAGCTTATTCCACGGATCCGCAACACGGACGGAGAAAGACCCTCTCCTTCGATTGAAATGAAATCGTCGCAGATAGAGCATTTCGGAGTGACCCCGCAGCCGACGCTCTGGAGCAGGAGTGAAGAACAGCTCTTTCGAGAGGTTACACTTTCCGCTTATGATGTTGTGAGCAAGAATGAGATCACCACGGCGTCGTCGTTTTTCTAGAGAATGAAGATCGAGCGTCTTCAGTCTTTCTTCATAAGACAAATGCTTGAGACCAAGAACCATGCAGGTACCCAGCTTCTGGACTCTTTCAAGATGCTGTATGTCTTTGAAGAGATAAGGAGAAGAGGCTTAAATCCCGTACTCCAATATGGGTCTCACCAGCGTGACATAGAGCGGTAGGAATAGGCTGCTGTAAGAATTCCGAATGACCGTCGAATCAAGAACAAACTCCGCGTGATTTGTTGTTAATTCAGACGCATTGGGCCGAAGGCGAAAAGGAAAACTCCACTAAGATACAAAGTTCCTTTACCTGGTCGGTCCTCTCCAGCAGCAGACGACCTATATATATAGACGCATAGGTACATACATAGCTAAATGTCATAGAAATATAAATTTATGGATGATACTTAGATTTACTAAATTATTGAATTGTATTGGCATCCTTTCTGTCTCGGGAGACAATGGAGTTGCGCATTTTTTTTTCTAGGTCTAGTCCGGCTGTTATATTTTATTTCCTGATACATTTCCTGCTGTGGCTGTGTAGTCCTATCCTGGACAAACACTCCCTCTGGCAGGTACTGCAAATGTAGCGAAGACTGTTCCTGGTTGGTTGTAGTGCCATGGTCTCTTGTTTAAAGTTTCTTCCTTTCATTCCATATCTCCTCTCTCTCTCTCTGTCACTCCTTTGTACTCCCTCTTTTACTGTATGTCGCCATTCTCCACGGTTGCCGGCGACTGCCTTGTTCATTATTTTCTGTTTCTACATAATTTAGCTAAATTATTAACTAAATTATGTAGAAACAGAAAATAATGAACAATGAAAATTAAAAGAATATGACTAAATCTTTATCTAAAGTGACAAGGAAAATAAATTGTGAGAACTCCATCGGGGTGCTGGGCAATAAATTCGATGGAGACAAATTTAAATGCTCTTGGAATATTGTTCTATCTTAAATAAACAAATCCAGCGTAACATATGTGTTTGTACGTTATTAAGTCGTTCTTTATTCAATCTCAATAATTTAGCCAGCAAAATAATTTGCAACAAAATGTTTTTTTCTTATATAGACTCATATATTTAAAGAAATATTTTCCTGTTTCCTTTAAAAATTTACGTACAAACACAGGAACATACATACCTAACTACCTATATACATATGAGTGTATGTATGTATGGTTGTATATGCACTCTCTCTGTCTGTCTCTCTCACACACATACACACACAGACATATATATATACATATAAAGGGGGATAGATAGATGAATATATATATATATATACATATACATACACAGATATGTATTTATATATATATATACTCATCCACACTCACAAATGTATATATATATCATATATATATATATATATATATATATCCGCACACACCTATATGCATATATATATATATACAGGCTTTGACAAAAATAATGGAAACACCTCATAACTTCAAACAATGTTATTTGAAGATGAGGTAGTGCCAACTTTGGCAGTAATTACACCTTAAATTGTGTGGACTCGTACGGAGTTTTAAGGGTTTACTAAGGAATTATTATGTATCCTTCAGCTAAAATATTCTCTAATTCTTCTATTGATAACGGTGGATTACATCGACTCATTATTTGTGAATCTAAAGTGGACCCTAGAAGTTCAATATTATTGAGGTCTAAAACCTGAAGACACCGAATAAGTGGTTTACCTTCACTAGAATGTCCCTCGTGCCATTCAGTAACAACTTTAGCTGTGTGATTTGGTGCATTATCACCCTGAATTATTTCGTTTCTCTCCAGGAACATTTTCGCAAACATAGGATGATATTAATAAGATAAAATGCTTAAATAGTCGTAATTATTAATTCTGCCATGACGCGAAACCACTGAGCCGGCGAATTTGCAATATATAGCGCCCACCCAACAATATCATCATGTTTCCTCCTGCATTTATAACAGTTGAAAGGAGGCAGTCTGCGTCAAAAGCTTCTTCTGGCTCCTTTCAGAGGTTTAATTTGCCGGTCTTTGGAAGTATACTAAAGGATGCCTCGTGAGAGAAAATAACATTCTTTCTCTTCTCTAGGGACCAAATCTGTAGGATTTCACACCACTAAAAAACGCTTTGCAACGTTTGTTTATAAATAGTGGTTTATAGATTTCTATGATTTCTCTTGTGTTCGACGGTCCCATTCTGAAAGTTTGGGTGTTCTTCTGGATTTTTGTTTCGACTAGGATGTTGTCTCTCTTTGCCAAAGGCTGTCAGTAACTTCTGAGTATGTGGTACAAGGTATGGTTGTTAAATTGAGAGATTGGTGCATGACGAAATATATGAGAGAACCAAATTATATTTTAAATATATTTTGATTTTGTAATATGCATTATATTTAGATTACCAGATAATATAATGAAATTTATACAAAGGCATTATGGATTGCTACAGAGGAATTACCAAGAAGACATACGAATTTCAAGAGGATCAAACAAAAGTATATACAAATTTCACATTTCTCAACTAACTATATGAACTATACTTGGAACGATAATATGACGGATTTTAAATATGAATATTATGGATTATTGCAGAAGAATAACCAAGGAAGTATATATGGATTTAAAGAATCTCATCAAATGCAGTAATTTTTAATTGTTAATTTATCCTTCAAACAAATAATATTTTATACATTTACTTCAAATTATAAAAAAAAACAAAATCTATCATTCAATATGTTATACACAATTCTAATTTTATATCTCTGAAGAGCAGAAGCGTTGTCTATAAATGCTTATCACAATAGGAGTTCATTATAGGGACAATTCTAATGTTAAACGATCGTAAGGTGCTTTAAATAATTAATTCAAAACTTGTAAACTGTAATATACGTTATATAATCTTACTTATACATATTTACATATATTTTTATACATATTTACATTTATTAATATATCTTTAATACAACAATCATTTTTTTCACACATGTATATCTTTCTGATGTGTTTTGATATTGATTTCTTAATACTACTTATATTAATATATTATTAACAAATATATATGTATATATACTCGCTCGTATTAATTATATAAATACTTTAATAGCATCAATACGTTGATACAATTGAGCACTCAATATTAATTCAATATATTATATTCTCACTGAATATAATTAACGAAAGACTTATGCAGATTGAAAGTTTCAAACACTGGAATATCATGTTCGCTATACATTTAAGAGGAATATATGATGTAGGTTTCATACTAGCACAGCTCCATTAAATTAGCATTAACATGACGGCCACATAGAAAGCAAATCAATACTGAAATTAATAAATTCTCAGATATATTATACAAGCGTCAAATATAGAACGTTAATCACAAAGATGTTGAAACTACACTCTGACTAAACCATCTGTTACATTAAATTGCAAAATATAAATGAAGTAACGAGGAAGGGAATTGAAGATCCTAAAAAAGAAGTGAACCATACACCATCAGAACAAGCATTTTACAGGAATCGGCATTATGAAGATACTCATTTTTATTGCACTTCTCATATCCTGTGAGTAATATTATTTCCTTAACAGGAGCTCTAATAACTACTATGCAATACATTCATTAATATATCTATACATATACATATTAGAATGTATGTTATCTAAGAGATATCACCACGCTTGAAATATGCATACTGCAATCAATGACGATTGGAATGTAAGCTTTATCAGTTACACATAACGGTTATTTTTAATATATTTCATCCATCGTAAACCCAGACCGTGTCTCATATGTATCTCTCGCTAAACTAATATTAAGAATCCAATGGTGTTATTTCATATTCAGAACATTTCATCTCACATTTTAAAAAATTTTGTATTATCTTTTTATTTGTTTTAATACTTTATAAAAACATTATACCTATTTATATTTTGTTTTATATTTTTTATATTTTAGTATTTTTACTCTCTTTTTATCTGCAGCTTACTTTTGAGTTTTTAAGGATACGTTATTTATTTAGTATATCTGATATACACAATTTAAAATTACCTACATCCCATTAATATAAATTTAAATTATGAGAAATCCCCTTCAATTATTCTTTAAATTTCAAAAATAAATTTGGAATATAATCACAGACCTAGCGAAAAGTGATTGTATTCCTCCCCAATTAAGTTAGATACATATTAATCAAGTATATATGAATAAGACTGATTAAATAATTAAATAAAACAAAAGGAAATCAACTAAAAAGGAAAAGCAAAAAAAAAGCAGAAAGCAAGTTAATTAAATGTGAAACATGATTAATAATAAAAGATAACTTTACCCTATTTCAACAGAATTTTGAAAATAACTATATTAAATATTTCATTTAAACAATAAAATATACGAAAGATAAAATGACCTTCGCGGAAATTGAACTCAGAACGTAAAGATGGGAAAAAAATCCGTTAAGAATTTCGCCCGGTGTCGTAAAATTTCTGCCAGCATTTCCGCCACCCTACATTAAAGACATTCGTGTTTATAATTACAATTATTGCGTGGGGCGTTTTACATTTCATAACATTTCCCCTCATAACATTTTCTCTACTGAGTTTTGTTAAATGTGTCTAACGATTCTCAAATTCCTCCTCTATTTTTCTATCATTTAAGCCTATGGAAAGTAGACATTTATTTAAAATTTAAACATTTTGTTAAGTGAAAATGAAAACCTACATTCCTGCCCACCTTGAAGACTCACATATTTTCATATAGATTTTTTCTACTGAACCAAATCTCAAACTATTTATGCCAAATTCTAACGTAGCTGAGGACGTGTCCTCTTTAAAACTTTTCACACTTTGCAATTTTACTGGGAATTGAATAAGTAGTGACGCTTGGAACCAGCTGCAATTGATGAAATCTTGGACTATATTCAACCACGTCCTTGGTTAATGATATGTACATATATATATATATATATATATATGTATATATCTATATATATATATGCTTGTACGTGTGTGTGTACACACGCAAACACACAAACAAATATACACTAGAATTTATGTATGTATATATACATATATATATATATAAATATATATATATATATATATATATATATATATATATATATATATATATATATATAGAGAGAGAGAGAGAGAGAGAGTGAGAGAAAGAGAGATAGAGCGAGTACTGATGTACAATATTGTTTTAGATTCACCAATCTTATGCTGGTAAAATAAATTTGCCATTCCGTATATAATATGTATCCCTCAAACATGCAATATTCAGCGTAACATTTAGTGTATAAATGTGAACAAAATACCGAAATTTGCTGTCATTTTGCAACGAAAAGTTATCATTTGAGTCGCAAACGAATTCAAAATAAATAATATACAACCATATAAATATAAATAAAAAAATTAATAATATAAAACTCAAGATTATTGGGAGTCATAAGTAAGTACGAGATCACTATGTAGAATCACAGCACGATATTGTCCTTATTCATTAAAAAAAACCTCTGGAATTATATTTAGATATCGTAGCATTTCTTAATATATTTATTCTTGCGACTGATTATATTTGTTCAATTACCCTTTATCAGTGCTATTATAGTAAGAAACAGGCGTTTGTTTTTTTGTATAGCGAGCAATTTATATAACGTAACAATAAGTATAATTTGATTTTATCGGTTATAATATTTTCATCGTGATATATAACTACTGCCTTTATAATACTTTATAATTAATTTCATTTCTATGAACATTAATTAACATATATAATAATTAGAGTGTGTTCAGTACATATTTCCAAAATTAAACGTAGATGTGAACGGGCTTGAAAGTGTGTTATCAGTCAGTTATGAGAATTTATAACACTATTCAAAATCTTGTCTTCCTTTTCCTTTAGTAACGACAGGAAGTAAAGATCATTTCACACATAACACGGCAGTCCTAGGTTAGGACGAATGTTGATGTAATTTAGCCCCAGGAGACATCTTCTCCAGATTTCTATAAAACTCGATCCTTGTCATTATATTTTCGAACAAGTGAATCTAGCACACCCACCCAGTTCTTAACAATATTCGACCGAACAATTATTCTTTGCTTATGAAGGGAAATAAACCAAGGATCGCGATACACAGATATAGTTTTCAGTTGAGGGGGGATGCTAGATTCCCTTGCTCGAAAATATAACGGCACTGATCGTGTGGCGTAGCCAGCTGGAGACGATGTCTCCTGGAGCTAAATTACAGCAACATTCCTCCTAAACCAGGAAAGCCATGTTATGTCGGCAAATGATCTTTTCACCAAAGTACTGTTGCTGAATATCTCTCGTTTTGAGATTTAGAAATACTCTTTTACTCTTTTACTTGTTTCAGTCATTTGACTGCGGCCATGCTGGAGCACCGCCTTTAGTCGAGCAAATCGACCCCGGGACTTATTCTTTGTAAGCCCAGTACTTATTCTATCGGTCTTTTTTGCCGAACCGCTAAGTAACGGGGACGTAAACACACCAGCATCGGTTGTCAAGCAATGCTAGGGGGACAAACACAGACACAGAAGCACACACACATACATATATATATATACATATATACGACAGGCTTCTTTCAGTTTCTGTCTACCAAATCCACTCACAAGGCATTGGTCGGCCCAAGGCTATAGCAGAAGACACTTGCCCAAGATGCCACGCAGTGGGACTGAACCCGGAACCATGTGGTTGGTTAGCAAGCTACTTTATTTCAATAATTTGCCACTAGGGCAGCACACAGAGTAGCTACGGGCTGGACAAAGACATTAATGGATGATGGTGGTGGTGGATGAATATGGTGATGGGAGAAGTCAAAAAGCGCCCGCCGACTCTTGCTTCTCTAAAACAATGTTCAATAATTACAATTAATACAATGATTACAAATTACAAATTTTAGAGGAGGCAATAAACCACCCCTTCAACCTGTTGCAAAATGTTTAACTTAACATTGAATTACAATTTTTACAAATTTTTACAAATTTTAGAGGAGGCCATAAGCCTCCTCTTCCACATGTTACAAAGATGTTACAGCGCCTATGTGACCCGGCCGACCATTGCTCTTGCCTCATTGAGGCAATACTCGTTGGTCAGGCCGGTGTCCAATGGTATAGTCTGGAAGGAGTCCGCCGGGCAGGAACCCACGATCCTGTGTAGATCACCCCTTCCCACGACCCCCGCAGCTATCTGCGAAGGCCAC
This sequence comes from Octopus sinensis, assembly GCF_006345805.1. Classification (NCBI taxonomy): domain Eukaryota; kingdom Metazoa; phylum Mollusca; class Cephalopoda; order Octopoda; family Octopodidae; genus Octopus; species Octopus sinensis. Next base: position 65,760,322 of record NC_043011.1, on the reverse strand, counting down.
TCGGGGTTTTCCACACAGGACCGGATTACCTCCCAATGTCCTCTCTTTCTCACTTTTCTTACGGTGCTTTCCACCTTTTTTCCTTTGTAAATGAGGAGCACAAAATCTACCAGGAATTGTCCCTCAGGCGGCACACCCGCCTGAGAGGACCCGGGATACTCGGGAACCGCCGTCTGCGTGTAGCAATCTGCCGGCGGGGCTCCGTTTCTCTTTTTTTTCCTTTTCCACAGGAGGCTGAGTTTCCGGAGCTGTACACACCGGGTTCTCCTCTCCCGGAGCTTTCAGGTCTTTTGGTGGGTCGCCATTGCTCCCCACCTTTCTCTTTCTTTTGGAGGAAGATTTTTCCCCCTCCTCACTTTGCCTCTATCCCTCCATTGAGGAGGCAGGGAGAGGCTCCAATATCAGCCGCTCCAGGATGCTACTCTGGTCCCTGGGGCAGCTCTTCTTGATGTGGCCAGTCTCCAAACACAGGTGACACTTGGGGGGCCTCCCTCAGGCATCACCGGATACTTGGACCCGGCCATTCTCAAAAAGTCCGGTAAAACCAGACTTATGGTTGACTGGGTCCATAGGGTTAATGTTGCCTTAGACCCCTCCCAATCAGCCGCAGGCTGTACATTGACATTTAGGATTTTTGCGTCCCTGTCACCCAGACCCAAGCGGATAGAGTGTTCTATCCACTCGGGTTCAATGTCGGGTGGCAGGCCGCAGACCCACAGTCTTGTCAATTTTTCTCCCTTGTACCTAGGGAGAAGCAAGATTTATTTGCCCTCAATGGGCCTGCTTGCAGACTCGCAAGCATCTTTTGGGGAGTCAAACAGCAACCAAACCGTTGCGTATTTGGCTCCCCGTTGAATATATTTTACGGCTGGCATGTGGTCTGCCAGCTCTTCAATAATTTTCGCCTTCGGAAAAACCATGATAGCGTTGAGCGACCTTGAATAAGTCCTCAGTACCACGGTCTTATCCTCGAGCTGTTTGACATATTTTTTGGGATCTTCTAGCTCCCAAACAATCAGTTCCTTTGCCATTTTAAACAAAAAATGTAAATAAATTTCGAATAGGAAAAACACAAAAGTAATAGAAAGAGTGAAGAAAAAACAAAATGGAAACGAGAGTTACAATAAAAACAGTTCGGAGTTCAAATGAAGGATAGCTAGAGGAAGAAGTTCAACAGGCAGAAAAATATATCCGAGGCAAAGCGAAGTCCATTACCTGCAAAAAATTATTAACGCTTATTAACGTTGACGCCAAAAAGTATTAATGGCAGGCAATAAACCTCGCTGAACCTCTATCAATATTAAAAAAAAAAAAACCTACCTGCTGTTGCCAAACAGTTCAATATTCCACATGTGGTAATCCAAGTGTGAAAATTGGTACTCCAATGAGTCAAAAATATTTCTGAGGAGGGGCTACGCCTTCCTCAAAAAACACAATTTCTCTCTAAAAAGTGAGACTTTTAAATACGCCAACAGGTAGAAAAAATATATTCGAAGCAAGGTGAAGCTTATTACGCGCAAAAATTATTAACACTAAAGAACGTTGTTAATGCTAAAAAGTTTTAACGGCAGGCAATAAGCTTCACCAGGCTTCCGGCAATATTCGAACGTTCCACCCGTTGACGTAAAATGTTCAACAATTCACGTTAACACGTGACATCTGAAGCAGCGTCCCTCAAGCATCACCGGATACTTGGACCCGGCCATCTTCAAGAAGTCCGGCAAAACAAGACTCTTGGCCGACTGAGTCCACAGAGTCAAAGTAGCCTTTGACCCTTCCCAATCGGCCGATGGCTGCACTCTCACGTTCAGGATCTTGGCGCTACCACCACTCAGACCCCGTCGGATAGAATCTTCCACCCACTCGGGCTCAAAGCCGGGTGGCAGGCCGCAGACCCATAATCTTAATAATTTTTCTCCCTTGTAGCTTGGGAGAAACAAAATCTCTTCGCCCTCAATGGGCTTGCTTGCGAAATCGCAAGCTGCTTTGGGGGAGTCAAACAGCAACCAAATCGTTGCGTATTTGGCTACCCGTTGAATGTGTTTAACGGCTGGCATATAGTCTGCCAGCTCGTTAATAATAGTGTCTTTCGGAAAAACCATTATGGTGTCGAGAGACTTCGAATATCTCCTCAGCACCACGGTCCTTTCCTCGAGTTCGTTCAAATATTTTTTGGGAAGTGTCAATTCCCACACAGTGAATCTCTTTGCCATAACGTAAGAAAAAACAGTTCAAAATGTGAAAAATATAGTAAGACACAGAAAGGAGAATAAAAAATGCAACAGAAGGGAAGAAATAAAATTAGAAATAGCAGTTCAACAAAAAGTTCTGTTTTTTTTAAATATAAATGATAGACGGAGAAAAAGAGTTCAAATCCAGGCAAAGGAATTAATTTTTTTTTTCAATTATTTCGGACAAAAAGTTGTATTCCAGGCCAAATGCACAGTTGGTAAAACCCCTTGGTAAAATAATCCTTGGTACTCCTTGGTAATTACCGTGGATAACACATAGATAATTTCAAAAACAAATTTTTTTTTGCAGACGGACTACGCCGCTTTAAAAATATAATTCTCTTTACACTCGACAAAAGGCAGAGAAATTATATCTGGGGCAAAGTGGAGTTTTATTATCTGCTGAAAAATATTAAATGCTTAAAAACATTAAATGCAAGCAATAAAACTTCACTTCGCCCGCAAAAATACAAAACTCCTAGCTTTAGTCGAGTCTCAAAATTCAATATTTCACGTTAACACGTGACATCTGAAGCAGCTCCAAAAACCACGTCTGACTCAGACGAAAGTTAGCAAGGTACTTACCAACAGCCACTCCTTTCACAAGTAATGACATTTTGTAAATTTTATTTCCTAATACGTTTCTAAAAAGTTTTGATGTTGGCCTATACGCTATAAAAAGAAATATTTCTTTTTCACTTTCTAGACGCAGCATCCGAATGTGACATTTGGGGAATATGCAATCGTTTTGCGAGATATGCATGTCCTGAGCAATTAAGATATACCAAGGGCTACGGGTCAAGAGGTTGCGCGTATGATATTTATTATTTCTAAGATACATAGACAAACTTATTACAAAATGATAAATATAACGGTAAATCTATCTAAACAATCTCTCTATTACACTACATATCTATACCCTATCCAACTATTTATCTATTTATCTATTTATTCATCAATCTCTCTCTCTCCCTTTCTATATATATATATATATATATATATATATATATATATATATATATATATATATATATATATATATATATATATATTTATATAAACTTATGCGTGTGTGTGTATACACATATATACACATACATATATATATATATATATATGTATATGTACATCACTATCGATCTGTCAACATATTTATATATTTATCAACCTATCTGTCTCTGTCTTTCTATCTATTACTGTAACTACCTACACCCATTAAACGTCCAACGATCTTTCAATCTCTGCCTGTATTTATCTATCTTTCTACTTAGCCGCCTCTCGATCAATATTTCTATCAACCTATATATCAATATGCTTATAATCCTATAAGTCTATCTATAGACTTATAGATAGACTTATCTATCAATCTGCCTATTTGTTTGTCTAATCTTGCAAACTGTTTGTATATTTATATATGTATATATATCTATCTGTATATTTATCTATACATAAATTATTTAATTACCTACTGACCTACCTAACTACCTGCTTTTCTAACTACCTACCTACCTACATACATACATACCTACATATATACGTACACATTTACATGCATACTTACATACTTATCTTTCTGCATTTCTCTGTATCAAATGCATTTAGATATTTAAAGGACAGAGAATATGCAAAATGGACATTTTAAGGTGATTCAATAATGTTTGAACTACTTATGTATGTTTCATCATACGGGTAAAAAAAAAGGCCAGTCTATGGTATATTGTATAGGTCGATCTGGTGTATGAAATGCGTAGTGACACCAATAATGCATCTTTTGCTAGCAATAATATTAATGCTAACAGAATGAATAAGATCGCTTTGAATATCAAAATATCCAAATACAACAACGTCGATAAACCTCCTCACAAATACTGTGATTAGCTTGAAAATCGCGCGCTAAGCCCTGAGATAACAGCAATCATTCATTGTTTGAAATTCTACGCAGGAGGCAAGCTGGCAAAATAGTGAGCACGTCGGCGAATTTCTTAGCAGTATTTCGCCGCCCGTCGCTACGTTCTGAATTCTAGTTTCCCCAAGGTAGACTTTGCCTTTCATCTATTCGGGCCCGTTAGGATAAGTGGCAGTTTTGAACTGGGGTCGAGGTAATCGAATGGCCCCTTCCCAAAATTTTCAGGTCTTCCGCCTTGAGTAGAAAAGTTTCTTTTCTACTCAATGCAATGTTAATTGCATTCATACTGCACCATATTTAGAGGAATTACATGTCTCCTTAATGTGCATTCCCAACAACCTAGAAACAGAGGTTTGACTTGTTACATCTTTCTTAAACTCCTTTAATTTCCGCTGTTATTTCTAGTCTCTGTACTTTGGAATACTTAATAAAATATCTCTATATTTACAGGTACCATTTTCATCATCTCAAACTTTCAACTCTTGCTTTTTCTCTGGTTGTATATATAGATGTATACATATATTTTAGTTGATGTATTTAATGAATAGCATATACTTGATGTTCCTAATTTCATTATTCGCTTAATTTCCTGTCAGTATATATATATATATATATATATATATATATATATATATATATATATATATATATATATATACATTTAAAAAAGGAGAAGTGGAACACGAGTTGTGATATATAAAAAAAGTATATAAAGAAAATGCTGACGAAAAAATTTAAGTAATTTAAGTAATTTAATTAGGTGAAGTCCTTTTTAACGTTTGCGCATTTATTATGCTTATCAAGAGAGATAGATTTCCTTTCTGAGGAAAGAGGAAAAAAATTTATCAGAAGGGAACTGTATCTCTCTTAAAAAATAAAACTTTTGATAAGCATAACAAATGCGCAACCGGTAAAAAGAACTTCACGTAACTAAATTACTTAAATTACTTAAATTATTTTGTCAGCTTTTTCTTTATTTACTTTATATATATATATGTATATATATATATATATATATATATATATATATATATATATATGTAACACATAATGATATAACACACGTACAGGTGCGCACACACATGCACATTTACACACACACACAGACATATGATAACATTTTATAATATAATATAATATAAACCATATATGCTTGTCTGCAAGTAATAATGTGTAGGAAATGATTCCGAAACTGATGGTCGTTATAAATTAATAACACACGTATTAGATATAATTGACATTTACTTGCCTTATATATCAAACTCTTTTAGGAGCTATTACACTTTTCGCTTTAGCATTTATCTTTACTGTTTGTACACAGTAGGTAAATTAATTCACTTGTGCGATATAGGATATTCACATATTTCAGATGTTTGATCATAGCTACGACTATGTAACATTAGTTCCGCTTGAGACGTATGGAGATTAGTGTTGATGTGAATGCTTACGTTCTCATTAGATTTTATAGATAACTAATTGAATCGTCTTAAGTGATCATATCGTAAATGAAATTTGAATGCTTCGCTTTAAATTTTCAGTGGTTTCCAAGACTTGTTGGCATGTTTAACTAGAGATATCAGCTGGCAATGCCATGACGCTTTCAAGAAGCATAGCGGTTGCTACCAGGTAAGCATCTTATTCTTCCTCCAAATATTTCTTCGATTATGCATAAATATTTAACTTGTCTTAAACAAAATGAAACATTCGTCTATCAGCTCTCCTTATACATGGCACTGTAGAGAACTCTCTCCAACAAAAATGTATATGTATATATAAATTTATATATATATATATATATATATATATATATATATATATATATATATATTGTTATATTTCGGAATGGTCATTTTGCCAGTTTAGCCAATAAAATCTTGCACAACAAATATTTAAACGTATATATGCAGGAAGCAAATCGACATCCTTAATTTTCAGAATCTTTACTTTTGTACGCAAAGCGAACAATTGCAATGTAGTCGATAGATAGGACGACATATTTTAGTATTTAGTTGACATACATTTTGCAGTTTTTAATTCAGAAACTCTTTTGGCCATTGAACTGATGATCTTTGGGCTTGTCTCGTGTGGAATTTCTATCCACTTTTCACGCAGCAATCGAAACAATTCATCTTTAGATTTAGGATTCCTTTGTGTTTTCGTATAGCTCTATCTAGTATGCTCCAGAGATTTTCAATTGGGTTCATGTCAGGAGATTGGCTCGGCCAAGGAAGCTTTCCGAACCTATTTTCAGTCACCCATTGATGATTCCTTTCCGCTCTGCTACGTGGAGCCGAATCTTTCATTAATAAAAATTCATTTTCCTTTGTGCAATCGTTTGAATAAATCGGAAGTAGTCGTTGCTTAATATTTCGATGTATTTTTCAGTGATTATGGTTCCAATACATTCGACCATCTCAGAACGACCATTGCTGGTGACAGCTCCACATACCATTACAGAGCTACCGCCATGTTTCACAGTTAGTTGGAGTCGTTTAAAATCGAATTCTTGATTGGAAAACATCCAGACCCAAACACGTCCACTGTCTGAAAGTAATTCAAATCTGGAATCATCTGAGAAAATCAGTCTAACCCAAAATTAACTGGATTTCTCTGACATATCCTTAGCCCATTTCATTTCTTTCTTGATATTAATTGTTTAAAGGGGAGGTTTTCTTCTAGATATTCGTCCATAATACTTAAGCTTATGCAGATATGTAACACACATTCTCTTGGAGTAACTTCTAGGTTTTTTTGTACTGTCAGAAGCCTTCGAAAGGGGTTCATTTGCCACAATTGTCTTCAAACACTGAATCATCCATTCCGAGTGCCTAGATTTGACCGGGACGAAAATAAGTTGATTCTTCTCTTTGGCTTTTGATTTGCACTATAACACTATTAACATTCGAAAGAGCATTTTGAAGATTTTCGGCAATTTTTTAATGGCTAAGACCAGTCTCAAAATGACGAACAATACGAACTCCTTGAAAACCTGACAGTTCTGCTGAATGTTTGTGCGTAACATGGTAATTCTTCGGTAATGATTAATATAATGGCGCCTGGAACGAAAACCGAACTGTCACATTGTAAATTGTACACCGTTGAAAATATTTTAAGACGCTTAGGTCCGAAATTTTGAAAAATAAAGGTGTCTATTTACATCTAGCATGTCTGTGCATAAATGTATTCGTATTTTTACCGTAATTAGAAGATTGCATTTTTTTTACAACACGATATATATGTGTGTGTGTTTGTGATAGTGTGTGTGTTTGTGAATATGTTCATATATACATATGTGTGTGTGTGTGTGCATGTGTGTGTATATAAATATGTGTACACACATATGTGTGAATGTGTTTTTGTCCCCATTACCGGTGGACATGTGTCCTTGTTTCAGGGCCCGTAAACTTGGTGTACAGCAAGATGCAATGTTTGATTAAATTCCAAGCATAAACTGCAAAATAAATTCGACTAACGTTTCTTGATGTGGTGACATGTCATAGACTGAGTCTAAAGACTGAAACAAAATAGAAGATACAAAAGCACAGCAAAGCAAATTTCTTCGCTCAGATGTTACAGCTTCAGATTTGAATAAACTTAATATCGCAAAAATATATTCAGTTCTGATATCTTAAAGAAAATTCTGAAAGATGTTTCTTATTGTTGTATCTTGCAGAATTTCATGATGTAGAGTTTACAAAAAGGCTAACAGGGTCGTTTATGTATAAACCCTAAATTTATTTTTAGTTTTTATGTATTCTCACACCATTGGATGAAACAAATCTAATTCAGGAAGTGCGTTACATTGAGCCTATTAATTTCTTCTAACGCAAATGGGATTATGATAACCCCAAACAAATCTGCTCTAGGTAAATAAAATGTTATTGGTAATAATTTCACATTCGTCCTATTCGTATTTTCTTTCAGGGCAAATAAAAATTCCAGAAACAATGCTAAGGTACGTAATTTCATGTGATTCAATATTTATAACAATGATTAAAATCTTACAGTGGGTAGCCCAGCGGTAGATGTGTTTCAATATATAACACGTAGGTATCATCAGGGATGTACAGATTGGACCCAATTCGCACTGATTTACGGTACGGCATTCTCTGCCTTCTATCAAGCTAAAACTCTTTTAACTGGCCAGATGCTACATTTTTCTCTCACTTACCCACTTGTTTCTTCGGCAAATAATGCATAGTTTTGTTAGGCAAGCTCCGAAGCATTTGATAAATGTAAATATATTTTAAGGAAATATTTGCATAACTCTTACCACAATACTTTCCCCCCATTTCTACATAACCTTTTCCCTATTCATTTTATAGATGGTATCCCCGATATCGAAAATCCGTACTGCACTTCTGGTGATTTTACTTAAGAACTACTAAATAAAATAAATACCGTAATGAAGATTCCCTGTTTTAGTGTTGTATTTCTTTTGATATTCTAAATATCTGAAATATGTCTTCAATAAATTATACTTTCATATTTGCATTAAAATTGTTTGATATCTGAATATTTATCAAAATGTACGGATTAACACATATTAACGTTTGAGTTTCATTTCAAAGACAGAATGTATTAATTATTCTTTGCCATAGCATTTACTAGTTGCTGAAACAACACTTTATACATATTGAAATAAAGGTATCCAAATGAGTTTAGGTAAAGATAAGTTTGAAAATCTAAGCTGAGTTATTTTTTTATATTTAATGTGTAAAACTTCGTCACACATTTTCTGTTGTGATATCGGAATCTCACGAAATATGTTTCATAAGTATTTGTCAATTATACCGGAAGTATAATACACATTAATATCTGAGTATCATTTTCATGACTTTTGTTAAAGAACTCAAATATTCCCCGTTAGATTTTTAACACAACGTATCATACAGGAATAGGTTTATAATTCCACCACCTGCAAACTGAATACTTCAACTTAATAATGTAGGACAATTTTAAGATGATGTAATCAAATAATTCTGTTGTACACACACACTCACGCATCTACACATACATATATACACAGTATCATACACACACACCTACGTACACGGACACACATAAATGGGCACATACACAAACATTGTCATCAGGGAAAACTACAGTGGCCACAAAGGTTTAAATAACGGCAATATTAGTGGTAGGAGAGACACTTCAGAGAACAAATTTCGCTGGTGGCGAAAACAACGAATTACCTCACACTGTCTCTAATTAGCAACGAAGAAACTTAACACAAGCGAAGAAATTTATTTATGCAACGGTGAGGACAATGCAAGTTGCCTCGCAATCCTAGATTTTTGTTATAACTAGGAAGACGATGGCTATCTTTGGGCATGTCGGTAAAAACCGCACCCCTAGCAGCAACTGAGGCCTAGCTGGATCTTGCTCTAGAAGACATGTGGGTAGATGTAAGACATGTCACCAGAACGTGGAGATTTTCTCAATTACTCAAATAGCTACGGTTTACAACAGGCTGGAAGGTATATCAGCCGAAACGTTGTGATAACAACAAACAAGTTGAGGACAAATATCCGTCGAATGTAAATAATGTAAATGAGTGTAGAAACGTATCTTTTAGTAAACTTGGAACAGTTTGTATTCTCATCAAAATGTTGGAGGAAATAGGCCGTAGCCCGAAAAGATCTCAACGGAAAGTGATGCAAAGTAGAAATGGAAAGTAGCAAGTAGAGGAAGCTGAGAAAAGAGCAGCAAGGCAAAGGCCAATTCCAACCCCAACTACCGAGCATACAGCAGCAGCATGCACGACACACACACTTGTCAAAACAAAACAAAAATAACAGGGCAAAACTTTTAACAGTTTTTAGGAGCAACACAATTATGACAGCCTCAACTACAGCACACCGTACAATATGAAAAACAGGAAAATCCGGAACTCCACCACTTCCGACTACACTAACCTCAGCGAAAAGAAAACAAACACAGCAGACGACTATCAAAATAAAATAGCTTCAATAAATAAAAACACACTATCACGAAATTGCTTGCTGTTAAAGGGGACAAAAATATATTCTGATATCCTTAGAGGAAAAAGGGGGTACAAATTTATTGGAAGGTTTCCTGAGGTCAGCCCTTTCTAGGTTTGAAATTTTCAAATAAATGAGACTGGAATACCGTACATCCAATTGTGTAAGTGTTCTGAGCATAAACTGTAAGCTTCTAAATGCTGTCCTCAATGTGTACCGTAAATCAATGAATGCCGAATGAAACTCTCTCCGACACTCCGTTTTGGCATCTGGTTTACTTTTCTCCTCTTTATCTTTCAGCAACTATAATGCATTTATCAAATAATGGCCTTGTACGAGCTTGAATCCAATGAGGGTTGCTCAGTGGCCTCCGGTCGCTACATTTAGAACTGATTGCTACCAGATACACTAGGATTTCAGACACACACAAACACTTATTCATACACGCATACACACACACACGGGCACATATATGTGTTTATTTTAAAGTCTCTATATACATATATGGATGCATAATCACGTTCGAATTACGATGTCGTTTCGGACTCTCATAAAACACTGATGGTCTTTCTAGACGTGGAATTAAATTTAATAAAACTAAATGTCAATACGAGCGAATGTCGATGCCTGAAGTTTACATACCATGTAAGTCCACCTGAGGTGAGACAGCTGGAATTCCCCAGGTGATTGGTATCCTTCCTGAGTATCTCGCGCTACTTTATTTTTACCAGTCGATTAGGAAACCTTGCTGCTTACTGGCTCAACTTCTCCATCATTTAAACCAGCTTCAAGAGGTTATAAATTCCCTTGAAAAATCACTCATATGTTTACCAATTAGCTGTCATGTACCGACATAATTTCCCAAATGCGCCACTATAACTATGGGCAAAGAGTAATGTGAATATCCAGAAAGATTCTGTAAACTAATGAATCAATTGTGGTAGTAGAGTTGGTTCAGAATTCTAAAAACCTCGGTTTAATTGGTTGATTGTGCTCTCACGTTCGCTAATTGGTCAGATTTAATGGCCACCTGACCGAAACTCTCAGTATCATGCGGTCTCTCTACTAAATATGAATGCTAACATCTGTTTGGTTGGTAATGAATGAAGAGCTACCACTGCAGCAGCCAGAGATATCAACAAGCATTCCAAGAGAATAACGATGAGAGGTCTGTGTTTTCGTATGCCGTAAGCATCATAATAATAATGCTAGGTACCATACAGTCCATGGTGATCGACACGAACGATAGAAAACGAAACAATGACAGGAGCGATGCTAGGCCTTGGATAGACTAACCATTTATATTACTCATGATTTAGTTTGGTTGAGATATTCAAGCGAAGAACAACAGAAAAGGGATGACCATCAGAGTGTTACACAGACATGATTAATCTGAAATCCTATTCCTGAATAGATGATCGGTGAATGTCTGTATCACAACCGTCGACTGTATCACAACCATCATCATTATCATCGTCATCATCATCATCATTATCATGATCAGAACAATTAATATTTTATAAAAAATTCGCGTTCATTTCTAACAATTATTCTCTCGATAAATTTTTGACTAATGTGTTTTAATATGCAGATGCGAAAAGCGAAGCTATGGAATATTCTGTTTAGTATGAATTTACGAAGTACCTATGAAATAGCATTCATACTAGCTCAGCGCTATTACATTTAGATTTAGCATGGCCATACATCGACAGCAAATCAATTCTGAATATGGTACAATCTCACATAAACCGTACAAACGTCAAATATTGTGCAATATATATAAAAATACAAAACGGTTAGAAAGACCGTGCACTCTGAATAAAACACCTGTAACATTATATTGCATCATTTAAGATAAGGAGGAAGTGAATTGAGGAGAGACAAACAAACGAGGAAGTGAAACATACATAGTCGGAATTAGTATTTTACAGGAAAAGCCATGCTAAGTATATCTATCTTTATTGCTCTTCTCATATCTGTAAGTAATATTATTTCATTATCAGGAGGCGTAAGATCTAAAGTGCAATACATTCAAGAATATATATACATATATATATATATGTATAAATATATATATTTTGGGGAAAACAAGAATATCCTTGTGGAGAGCCTTACTACATGCTTTCAGATAGGCCCATAAAGACACAGCGAAATGTGATTGTATTCCTACCCCAATTCATTTAGATACATATTGCTCAAGTATTTATGAATAAGCCTGATAAATAATTAACAACAACAAAAGTAAATTAATTCAAAAGGAAAAAGAAGAAAAAGCCGAAATCAAGTTAATTAAAGGTGTAACATAATTTATAATAAAAGTTAATTTACCCTATTTCAACAGAATTTTGAAAATAATTACATCAAATATTTCATTTAAACAACAAAATATACAAAATATAAAGATGACCTTCGCGGAAATTGAACTCAGAACGTAGAGACAGGTACAAATCCGTAAAGAATTTCGCCCGGTGCCGTAGCATTTCTGCCAGCATTTCTTCCATTCTGCATTAAAGACATTCGTTTTTATAATATAGAATTATTGCGTTAAGCGTTACTCTTTACTGACTTCATCACGTACATATTTTACATTTCATAACATTTTACCTCATAACATTATCTCTACTAAGTTTTGGTAAAAGCGTCGAGCGACTCTCAATTCCTCCTGTATTTTTCAATAATTTTAGCCTATGGAAATTAGACATTTATTTAGATTTGAAAAATTGATGTTAAATGAAAATGAAAACCTACATTACTGCCCACCTTGAAGACTCACATATTTTCATGTAGCCTTTGTACGGAACCAAATCTCAAACTGTATATGCCAAATTTATAACGTAGCTAAGGAGGTGTCCTCTTTAAATATTTTCACACTTTTGCTGAGAAATGAATAAGTGGTGAATCTTGGAACCAGCTGCAATTGACGAAATTGTTGACTTAAGAATATATTCAACCACGGCCTTGGTTAATGATATGTACATATACATATATACATATATGTATATATATATATATATATATATATATATATATATATATATATATATATATATATATATATATATATATATATATATATATATATACATATATATATATACATATATATATATATATATATATATAAAATATTATTAGAGACAAAACCACTATTTTGCAAAACAAACAAGGAAAGACTTAATCAATACATAAGATTTAATAAATAGTCAAAAAACCGCCACTACAATCGTTTCTTGTCTTGACCGACAATCTTCAGGTGGACTTCCAATCTAAAAAATCAATATTTTAAAATTAAAAATAATAATTTTAAAATAATTAAAGTATGAATGAAAAAATATAAGTATATAATCCATATATAACCTATATATAATCCATATATAATCAATATATAAACAATATATAAACTAAAAAAACCTATCAACAATTAAATATAAAATATAAAATATAAAATATAAAATATAAAATATAAAACAAAACAAAAAAATAATAATAATATAATAATAAACAATATATACACCCATACACATATACCTAATTATATATAACCATATCTAACTACATACACTAAATCACACACCTATATATATATCCCTATACATACACATAAAAACGTCTAGGCAACTATAAATAAATAAAATAGCTAAATACTTCAACACAATACTTATTCATACTCCCAACCACACACACATACACAAACAACCCACATTCACGCTCTAGAAAACGGACATCACTCAAAACTATGAACGGAGAAATGGAATAAATGGAATTAAAAATTATATTCACTTGGTAAAACGAACACTACTTAAAAATTATGAATGAAACAATGCAATAAAACAACAGACATCGCAAATAGACACAAATTACTAAGAATTCCTTAACAAACCTACCATGATAAACCAAAACTCATAAAAACATATAATGATAAAATCTCCCTTTACTAAACTCTATAACAAACCTATATAGCAATCCCCCTAACCTAAACATTCACACACAAATACACACACGTAAACCACACACCCACGACATATACAAATACCCACACCACTTACACATACTAATACATACATATAAACCTCAACATATACTCGAAAAACCCACTCAACCCCACACAGACAAATAAACACAAAAATTATGAATGGATTCTTTTATAAAACTACCATGATAAGCTAAAACTCACAAAACAGAAATGATAAAACCTCCCTTTACTAAACACTATAACATACTTATATAGCAATCCCTTTAACCTATACATTCACACACAAACCACACGTAAACCACACACCCATAACAAATACACACACCCACAAGTACAAATAAGCCTCAACATATACACCAAACAAAATTACTTTACCAAGGAACTTAACATATGTATATAAAGTATAACCGCTCTGAAAACGAACATCTCTAAATTAATGAATGGAGAAATGGAATAAATGGAATTAAAAATAATATTCACGTGGCAAAACGAACACCACTCAAAAATTATGAATGAAACAATATAATAAAACTACCAACATCGAAAATAGACAAATTACCACGAATTCCCTAAAAAAACCATGATAAACCAAAACTCTTGAAAACATATAACGATAAAATCTCCCTTTGCTAAACTCTATAACAAACCTATATAGTAATCCCCCTAACCTAAACATTCACACACAAATACACACACGTAAACCACAGACCCACGACTTATACACATACCTATACTAACTTATAAACCTCAATATACACCAAAACCCACTCCCTCCCACACAGACAAATTAACACATACATCCCAAAACCTAAATAACAAACCCATATACACATTCACACACAAACACACACACACACGCAAAAAAGTTTTTAGTTGTATAATTTATTTATCTGTATGAGTGTGGGTGTGTAAATATTGTTGTATATATCGAGTTTAGTGAGTATGTATATGCCTATATATGTGAGGGAGTATATGTATCTGTTGTGTGTGTGTGTTTTGCGTGTGTGTGTGTTTGTGTGTGAATGTGTATATGGGTTTGTTATTTAGGTTTTGGGATGTATGTGTTAATTTGTCTGTGTGGGAGGGAGTGGGTTTTGGTGTATATTGAGGTTTATAAGTTAGTATAGGTATGTGTATAAGTCGTGGGTCTGTGGTTTACGTGTGTGTATTTGTGTGTGAATGTTTAGGTTAGGGGGATTACTATATAGGTTTGTTATAGAGTTTAGCAAAGGGAGATTTTATCGTTATATGTTTTTAAGAGTTTTGGTTTATCATGGTTTTTTTAGGGAATTCGTGGTAATTTGTCTATTTTCGATGTTGGTAGTTTTATTACATTGTTTCATTCATAATTTTTGAGTGGTGTTCGTTTTGCCACGTGAATATTATTTTTAATTCCATTTATTCCATTTCTCCATTCATTAATTTAGAGATGTTCGTTTCCAGAGCGGTTATACTTTTTATACATATGTTAAGTTCCTTGGTAAAGTAATTTTGTTTGGTGTATATGTTGAGGCTTATTTGTACTTGTGGGTGGGGGTGAGTGGGGTGGGTGTTTGTATTTGTTATGGGTGTGTGGTTTACGTGTGGTTTGTGTGTGAATGTATAGGTTAAAGGGATTGCTATATAAGTATGTTATAGTGTTTAGTAAAGGGAGGTTTTATCATTTCTGTTTTGTGAGTTTTAGCTTATCATGGTAGTTTTATAAAAGAATCCATTCATAATTTTTGTGTTTATTTGTCTGTGTGGGGTTGAGTGGGTTTTTGGAGTATATGTTGAGGTTTATATGTATGTATTAGTATGTGTAAGTGGTGTGGGTATTTGTATATGTCGTGGGTGTGTGGTTTACGTGTGTGTATTTGTGTGTGAATGTTTAGGTTAGGGGGATTGCTATATAGGTTTGTTATAGAGTTTAGTAAAGGGAGATTTTATCATTATATGTTTTTATGAGTTTTGGTTTATCATGGTAGGTTTGTTAAGGAATTCGTAGTAATTTGTGTCTATTTGCGATGTCTGTTGTTTTATTGCATTGTTTCATTCATAATTTTTAAGTAGTGTTCGTTTTACCAAGTGAATATAATTTTTAATTCCATTTATTCCATTTCTCCGTTCATAGTTTTGAGTGATGTCCGTTTTCTAGAGCGTGAATGTGGGTTGTTTGTGTATGTGTGTGTGTGTGGGAGTATGAATAAGTATTGTGTTGAAGTATTTAGCTATTTTATTTATTTATAGTTGCCTAGACGTTTTTATGTGTATGTATAGGGATATATATATAGGTGTGTGATTTAGTGTATGTAGTTAGATATGGTTATATATAATTAGGTATATGTGTATGGGTGTATATATTGTTTATTATTATATTATTATTATTTTTTTGTTTTGTTTTATATTTTATATTTTATATTTTATATTTTATATTTAATTGTTGATAGGTTTTTTTTAGTTTATATATTGTTTATATATTGATTATATATGGATTATATATAGGTTATATATGGATTATATACTTATATTTTTTCATTCATACTTTAATTATTTTAAAATTATTATTTTTATATTTTAAAATATTGATCTTTTAGATTGGAAGTCCACCTGAAGATTGTCGGTCAAGACAAGAAACGATTGTAGTGGTGGTTTTTTTGATATTTATTAAATCTTATGTATTGATTAAGTCTTTCCTTGTTTGTTTTGCAAAATAGTGGTTTTGTCTCTAATAATATTTTATAATATTTTACTATAAAATTGGATTTAATCCTAAATCTGATTTTTTTCCCTGTAAATTTGGATTTATTCCCTAATATTTATTATTTATATATATATATATATATATGTGCGTATGTGTGTGTGTGTGAGAGAGAGAGAGAACTCGTGTTCATTATTGTTTTAGATTTACCGATCATATGCTGGTTAAATAATTTTGTCATTCCATTTACAAGTATAAAATCGTCCATCCCTCAAACATGCAATGATGAACGTCACATTTCGTGTATGAATATGAACAAAATACCCAAATTTGCTGTCATTTTGCAACAAAATGTTATGAGTTAAATTGCAAGCGAATTATAATTATACAGGTACAATAGATTATTAAATAAATAATATACAACAGAAGATTATTGGGAGTCATAAGTAAGTGCGCGATCGGTATGTTTAATCGCTGCACGATATTGTCCATATACATTTAAAAAAAAACTCTAGAACTATCTTTAGATATCCTAGCATTTCTTAATATATTTATTCCTGTGACTGATTATATTTGTTCAATTACCCTTTATCAGTACTATTAAAGTGAGAAACAGGCGTTTGTTATTTTGTATAGTGAACAATTTATATAACGTAATATGTAAGTATAATTTGCTTTTATCGTCTATAATATTTTCATCGTGGTATCTAACTAATGCTTTTATAATACGTTATAATTAACGTTATTTCTATGAACATTAATTAACATATATAATAATTAAAGTGAGTTTATTAAATATATCTAGAATTAAACGTAGATATGAACGGGCTTGAAAGTTTATTAACTGTCAGTTATGAGAATTTATAACACTATTCAAAATCTTATGTCTTCCTTTTCCTTTAGTAACGACAGGAAGTAAAGATCATTTCCAACATAACACGGCAGTCCTAGGTTAGTAAGAATGTTGATGTAATTTAGCCCAAGGATACTCCTTCTCCAGCTTTCTATAAAACTCGTTCCTTGTCATTATAGTTTCGAACACACCCACTCAGCTCAAAACAAAATTCACCGGGGTTAACGTTAGGGTTCTGTGCTGATGAAGGGAAATAACCCAAGAATGGAGATGCACAGATATCATTTTCAACTGAGTGGGTATACTAAATTCCAATGTTCGAGAATATAAGGGCATAGAACGTGAGTTGTAACCAGCTGGAGACGATGTCTCCTGGAGTAAATTTCAGCAACATTCCTGCTAAACCAGGACTTCCATGTTATAACGGCAAATGATCTTTACTCCAAAGTGCTCTTGCTGAATATCTCTCGGTGTCAGATTTAGAAATAGTAACATTCACTAGTAATGACATATTGAAAAAAAAATGAGTTAATATGTTTCTAAAAGGTTTTGATGTTGGCCTAAACGCTATAAAAAGAATTATAGTTTTACACTTTCTAGATGCTGCAACCTCATCGCTCACTTTGATAGAGTGCCAAGGTATAGGTAAACAAAGATGTAATACTCAATATCGTTAGTACATATCCAGCAGAAAAAATTGCGTGTATGAAATATATTACTTCTAAGATACATACACACTATTATTACAAAACATACAGTTAATGATAAATATATGAATCAATTTATCTATCCAAATCTCTGTCAATCTACATATGGATCTCCCACGCTCCCTATAAATGTATCTATGTATGTATTTATCTATCTACTTCTATCTCTCACTCTCTCCCTCTCGTTCTCCCTATATATATATATAAATATATATATATATATATATATATATATATATATATATATATATATATATATATATATATGTATATATATATACACATATATGTATATATATATTCATATATATATATATATATATACATATATAAGTAATTAAAAAGGAAAATACGCACACTTACATAGTTTTAATATACTTTTTAATATATCGACCGGTTCCACTATCGCTATTCATGTATTTTTCAATAGAAAATATTCTTTATTTAAATGTTCTAGTTGAGAGATTGTGTCTTTGTACTGATAGAAAGGGATGACTGTGAAATTTGGTTTGATGTTACCTGCATATTTTTCTATATGTTCACTGAGAGAAATTCTTCTGTGTTGCGGGAAACGGATTTGCTTCTTATGTAGGTTGGTTCTCTTTCTCAATGTCATATTCGTTTGTCCAATATAGTGGTGTCCGCAATCCAAGCAGATTATTAAATAATCTCAGAGGCACAGTTGAAACTAGTTTTAATTGTGAACCTCTCTCCTTGTTTAAAAAGGAAATCCAAGTCTTCAAGCAGGTTGGGACATGTCCACATTTTGGGCGTACAAGTTTTGCAACCATTGGTTTCGTGGTTGTTTTGTAAAACTTCGCATTTTTTAGTATTCTCCTTATCGATTTGTTTTATTTTTTGCATTTGATGAGTTTGTGGGTTTTCAGGATGTTATTCATTTTTGGATCTCTAGTTAGTAAAAGAAGTGTCTGCACAATAGTGTTGAATGCCTCACTGCTTCTGGGGTTGTGTGTTGATATAAATAGTATTGTTTATGTTTGAGGTGAGGTGCTATGTTTTTTTGTACTTAGTGTTTTTGTGTCTAGTTGTTTGGCACTCTTAATTCCCTCGTCGATAAGAGAGGGTGGATATTGTCTTTCAATAAGTGTTGTTTTGAGGACTTGACGACGGAGGTACCAAGTTTTTCTATCAGACACTATTGTGAGATCCTTTTTGCTAAGTTGAAAGGTATGTTTATTTTATGTGTTTCGGGTGGCATGAGTTAAAAATAAGATATTGTGTTGAATCAGTTGGTTTATAATATATGTCAGTTATGATTTCATTGTTAACATTTTTTATCATGATGTCTAAAAATGGAAGTTGTTCTTTGTTATATTCCATTGTGAATTGAATGTTACTATTTATGGCATTTAGTATTGTTTAGAAATCCAAAAAGTTAGTCGATGTTCTCCTTACAAATGATAAAGCAGTCATCCAGGTATCGCTTCAAATTTTCTCTTATGTAGAGGTAAAATGAGTAACACTATTTCTGAAGTGATACGTCATATAAGGTGAATTCAAAATAACCCCTTATTAGGTTCGCAAGAATAGGAGCTGCTTTCGTCCCCATCGCAAATCCGCATTTAATGCTTTACTTATTGAATATATATTTTTCTTTATAAGAAATTTTCTCCATGTTGTGTGGGATAAAATTCACGATTGAATGACTTCACAAGTAGATAAATAAAGGGAGGTAACATGCTGTCATAATTATGGTTTTTTGTGGGTACGGGAGATAACTCTTCAGCTTTCAGTAATGGGAGGAGAATATAAATGTGTACAAAGGCATGTTTCGAAAACCTGTCTGTATATATGTGTGCGTGTGTTTGTGTGTGTGTGTGTGTGTGTGTGTGTGTGTGTGTGTATGTGTATGTGTGTCTGTCTGTGTCTGTGTATGTATGTATAGAAAGGTCGTAAGAAAAGTTTTCAGCGTAACATTGAAACGCTGCTGGTAGGTAGCGGAAGCAATTTTTGTCTTAACTACAGGATTTGCGGAATATTTTTACTCATTTTCATGATTCTGATGTTTTAATTTCTTGTTTCAAATTTTTGAATATACAACGCTCGAGTTTAAAAGGTATACGAGAAAATTGAGAATCGTGCTGTCATAAATTACCGTGTTGTTTTTTCGGTGGGGGATTCTCGATTATATTGAACATTGTCAAAATAAAATGGCTTGAGAAACGCCTTCGAGAAGCAATCAAAGAAACATAGCTGAGAATGTTCATCAGAAGATTTATTTTTCATCACGACGATGCTGCAGCCCACACTTTAGTGGTAGTCATGGCAACAATTCGTGATTGTGAATACGAACTTGTTCCCCACCCGTCTTATTCGCAAGACTTCGCCCCCTCTGATTTTCATCAGTTCCCCCCAAAATGTAAAAAGCTCTGGCTGGTCGACAGTTTGCCAGTGAAAATGGCATCATAGAAATTTTTTGGCATCTCCAACAAAAGAGATCTTCTACGCCGGTATAATGGCGATTCATCATCGCTGGAGAAACTGTTCAGCCATCGCGTGGGGTGGGAGGGAGTATTTTGAGAAATTAATCATCAGCAGTTTCCTAACATGATTTCCTTTTTTGAGCCTCAAGGCTTTGCATACACACCTCGTGTTTGGCCTTATGTAAGTACATATTCCTTTAAATTTGATACGAATCTATAAGACTGTCGCTCTCTCCTACATTTCTCTGGATTTCACACTTTGCACTCTATTTGATCAGTCTCTTTCTCTCTCTCACACTCACTCCCTACTTCTCCTCCTGTTTTTCCAAATACGCCAGCTAAACTAAGTGGTACCGTCTATTAGTCGAAAGACACCCGCTGTTTTTGTCCTCTTTTTACTATTATAGTTTTTTGTATTTGATATTCGTGTGGCATCGTCCGTGTTTCTGTCCCAGTTTCGTATACATTCGATCCTTTTTCCAAGAAATCTAATGCTCGCAGCTTAGTACTCAAGATTAATAAGCCGACATTGCTAGGTTGATCCGGTTCCTGACTGAGGATTGAAGGCTTTGAATGTCCAGTCCGTGTTTTTTGTATCGTCTTCTAAATGTTTTGCGTTCTTGTCCCAGTTTGTATTTTTCTACATATATAATACATATATATATATATATATATATATGTAAAAGTAATATATGACAATTGTTCGATTTCCACATCGGCATCCGAAACTCGGAGTTTTATCATAGCTACCGAATAATTGTCACATATTACTTTTACACATAAAATCCTCTATTTACATAATATCGAGGTCTCATTGTTTCTCTTGTTATCTTAACGTTGTTATCAATATGTATGCACAACGTCTGATGTTTTGACATCTCCTTCACCTTCGTTGTCCTCCATCACTCATAAAGTAAATTTGAAGTAGCTGTGCTTGCAACGTATTCATAGAGCTGCCATTTATCTTTCAACGAGTATGTTAATCCATGTTCCAATATATCTTTAGATGCACCAAGCGATGACATCTGAAATGTGGCGTTGACTTCTGTGATACTGTTTAGAAAATCCTTTGATTGAATGGAAAGGCCTTCCAGACAATCTATAAGAGTTTCAGAAGGTCTTGCTTGTAGTGCTAATGTTACATTACCTTTTGAGTAGCGCGTGCCATTAATTTAATTTGAAAGTTTATAAGCTATGCTGAGATGTTAATTTCAAATTAGCACGCGACTATCGACAAAAGTATCTTTTCACAGGAATGTTTGGATCACATTTGAAAGCAGCTGTAGGAGTTGTGAAGAACGAAGTTGTACGTGGTCACTTTATGTAAGGTATCCTAATGGACCACTGACCAATCAGAAAAAAAAACATATTGTTCAATAATTCAGCGTGAAGTGCTGCAGCATGCGTTTGCTGATCATTGGGAAGTCATTTCCCCATTGCTGATCTTGGGAAAGTCTCATTTCTTTTGATGATCTTGGAGAAGTCTCATTTCTTTTGGTGACCTTCTGAAAATGTCACCTTGCATCTCTCTTGAGACCATCTTATGTGCTGACTAATGCATTTGCTAACCTTGGTAAAGTCTCATCTCCCTCTCCCTTCACTAATGGTCCTCCATCTGACGTGCTGTAGCATGTCCAGCTGATCTTGAGCAACTCTCATCTCTCATCTGTCTTGAGATCCCATTTGATGTGGTGCTGGATGCCTTTTCTGATCTTCAGAAAACATCATCTCACCGCCATCTTCGGACTCTATTTCACGTGCTGCAGTATGAGCTTGGTGATCTTTAGTAAGTCTCACCACCTTTCTCTTTTGAGACTCTCGCCCTCGGTTTTCTACAATTCTCCTTGATTTATACTTCTTTCTTGACATATTACGTCTTTGCTTTGGGGACATACATTTTTCCATTGGACGGACACCTATAAATCTGTTCGCTTTATAAGGTGACACATCAGATTGAAATGGTTATACTAAGGTCTTTATAAGTGCAAAGCCAATGGGGAATTTAGGAGACCGCATAACACTCAACTACCAAAAATATATTTTACTAAATCGCGTTGGACTTTTGCAGTTACTAATGTACGCTGGGAGTTCAATGTATCTGTGAAATCAAACGGATAATTTGGAAATTTATAGTTCCAAGAAGGTTAGGTCTGAGTAAACTGTGCTATGAAGCTATGCATGCCCTTCGTATAACTACGTTCAATTCAAATGCTAAGTAAAAGAATTTCAAGAGTGGAAACAATTTATTGATACGAAAGTCGGTGTGTAAAATTCTCTAGGCTTTGTGTGAAATGAAGTAGTATGAATATCAGTTAATAATTTTGTTTTCATAGGATATAACTTTGTAAGATAATACACGTATTGCATCGGTCCTTTGTATGCTTTTAGCATTGTGAAGGAACTCGGAACGTTGAACATCTAGCGACCGCTTTGATGATTCACTGAAAGTAGGGATTCTTCACTACTATTCGTATATATCCATATAAGTATATGTTAGTTAGTTAGTTAGGTAATTATTTGGCTCAAAAAGCAAAAAGCAAGGCCATGTAGGGGGACATCGAGTCATGTACAGTGTGGTGTTCATGTAAAGAGTTCAGGCCACTGGTGGTCAAGGGAGACTTTGAAACGAGCGATCGTCGTCATCTTCGCTATCTCGTTCGGTAGCTTATTCCACGGATCCGCAACACGGACGGAGAAAGACCCTCTCCTTCGATTGAAATGAAATCGTCGCAGATAGAGCATTTCGGAGTGACCCCGCAGCCGACGCTCTGGAGCAGGAGTGAAGAACAGCTCTTTCGAGAGGTTACACTTTCCGCTTATGATGTTGTGAGCAAGAATAAGATCACCACGGCGTCGTCGTTTTTCTAGAGAATGAAGATCGAGCGTCTTCAGTCTTTCTTCATAAGACAAATGCTTGAGACCAAGAACCATGCAGGTACCCAGCTTCTGGACTCTTTCAAGATGCTGTATGTCTTTGAAGAGATAAGGAGAAGAGGCTTAAATCCCGTACTCCAATATGGGTCTCACCAGCGTGACATAGAGCGGTAGGAATAGGCTGCTGTAAGAATTCCGAATGACCGTCGAATCAAGAACAAACTCCGCGTGATTTGTTGTTAATTCAGACGCATTGGGCCGAAGGCGAAAAGGAAAACTCCACTAAGATACAAAGTTCCTTTACCTGGTCGGTCCTCTCCAGCAGCAGACGACCTGTATATATAGACGCATAGGTACATACATAGCTAAATGTCATAGAAATATAAATTTATGGATGATACTTAGATTTACTAAATTATTGAATTGTATTGGCATCCTTTCTGTCTCGGGAGACAATGGAGTTGCGCATTTTTTTTTCTAGGTCTAGTCCGGCTGTTATATTTTATTTCCTGATACATTTCCTGCTGTGGCTGTGTAGTCCTATCCTGGACAAACACTCCCTCTGGCAGGTACTGCAAATGTAGCGAAGACTGTTCCTGGTTGGTTGTAGTGCCATGGTCTCTTGTTTAAAGTTTCTTCCTTTCATTCCATTTCTCCTCTCTCTCTCTCTGTCACTCCTTTGTACTCCCTCTTTTACTGTACGTCGCCATTCTCCACGGTTGCCGGCGACTGCCTTGTTCATTATTTTCTGTTTCTACATAATTTAGCTAAATTATTAACTAATTTATGTAGAAACAGAAAATAATGAACGATGAAAATTAAAAGAATATGACTAAATCTTTATCTAAAGTGAAAAGGAAAATAAATTGTGAGAACTCCATCGGGGTGCTGGGCAATAAATTCGATGGAGACAAATTTAAATGCTCTTGGAATATTGTTCTATCTTAAATAAACAAATCCAGCGTAACATATGTGTTTGTACGTTATTAAGTCGTTCTTTATTCAATCCCAATAATTTAGCCAGCAAAATAATTTGCAACAAAATGTTTTTTTCTTATATAGACTCATATATTTAAAGAAATATTTTCCTGTTTCATATAAAAATTTACGTACAAACACAGGAACATACATACCTAACTACCTATATACATATGAGTGTATGTATGTATGGTTGTATATGCACGCTCTCTGTCTGTCTCTCTCACACACATACACACACAGACATATATATATACATATAAAGAGGGATAGATAGATATATATACATATACATACACAGATATGTATTTATATATATATATACTCATCCACACTCACAAATGTATATATATATGCATATATATATATATATATATATATATATCCGCACACACCTATATGCATATATATATATATATATACAGGCTTTGACAAAAATAATGGAAACACCTCATAACTTCAAACAATGTTATTTGAAGATGAGGTAGTGCCAACTTTGGCAGTAATTACACCTTAAATTGTGTGGACTCGTACGGAGTTTTAAGGGTTTACTAAGGAATTATTATGTATCCCTCAGCTAAAATATTCTCTAATTCTTCTATTGATAACGGTGGATTACATCGACTCATTATTTGTGTATCAAAAGTGCACCCTAGAAGTTCAATATTATTGAGGTCTAAAACCTGAAGACACCGAATTAGTGGTTTACCTTCACTAGAATGTCCCTCGTGCCATTCAGTAACAACTTTAGCTGTGTGAAATGGTGCATTATCACCCTGAATTATTTCGTTTCTCTCCAGGAACATTTTCGCAAACATAGAATGATATTAATAAGATAAAATGCTTAAATAGTCGTAATTATTAATTCTGCCATGACGCGAAACCACTGAGCCGGCGAATTTGCAATATATAGCGCCCACCCAACAATATCATCATGTTTCCTCCTGCATTTATAACAGTTGAAAGGAGGCAGGCTGCGTCAAAAGCTTCTTCTGGCTCCTTTCAGAGGTTTAATTTGCCCGTCTTTGGAAGTATACTAAAGGATGCCTCGTGAGAGAAAATAACATTGTTTCTCTTCTCTAGGGACCAAATCTGTAGGATTTCACACCACTAAAAAACGCTTTGCAACGTTTGTTTATAAGTAGTGGTTTATAGATTTCTATGATTTCTCTTGTGTTCGACGGTCCCATTCTGAAAGTTTGGGTGTTCTTCTGGATTTTTGTTTCGACTAGGATGTTGTCTCTCTTTGCCAAAGGCTGTCAGTAACTTCTGAGTATGTGGTACAAGGTATGGTTGTTAAATTGAGAGATTGGTGCATGACGAAATATATGAGAGAACCAAATTATATTTTAAATATATTTTGATTTTGTAATATGCATTATATTTAGATTACCAGATAATATAATGAAATTTATACAAAGGCATTATGGATTGCTACAGAGGAATTACCAAGAAGACATACGAATTTCAAGAGGATCAAACAAAAGTATATACAAATTTCACATTTCTCAACTAACTATATGAACTATACTTGGAACGATAATATGACGGATTTTAAATATGAATATTATGGATTATTGCAGAAGAATAACCAAGGAAGTATATATGGATTTAAAGAATCTCATCAAATGCAGTAATTTTTAATAGTTAATTTATCCTTCAAACAAATAATACTTTATACATTTACTTCAAAGTATAAAAAAAACAAAATCTATCATTCAATATGTTATACACAATTCTAATTTTATATCTCTGAAGAGCAGAAGCGTTGTCTATAAATGCTTATCACAATAGGAGTTCATTATAGGGACAATTCTAATGTTAAACGATCGTAAGGTGCTTTAAATAATTAATTCAAAACTTGTAAACTGTAATATACGTTATATAATCTTACTTATACATATTTACATATATTTTTATACATATTTACATTTATTAATATATCTTTAATACAACAATCATTTTTTTCACACATGTATATCTTTCTGATGTGTTTTGATATTGATTTCTTAATACTACTTATATTAATATATTATTAACAAATATATATGTATATATACTCGCTCGTATTAATTATATAAATACTTTAATAGCATCAATACGTTGATACAATTGAGCACTCAATATTAATTCAATATATTATATTCTCACTGAATATAATTAACGAAAGACTTATGCAGATTGAAAGTTTCAAACACTGGAATATCATGTTCGCTATACATTTAAGAGGAATATATGATGTAGGTTTCATACTAGCACAGCTCCATTAAATTAGCATTAACATGACGGCCACATAGAAAGCAAATCAATACTGAAATTAATAAATTCTCAGATATATTATACAAGCATCAAATATAGAACGTTAATCACAAAGATGTTGAAACTACACTCTGACTAAACCATCTGTTACATTAAATTGCAAAATATAAATGAAGTAACGAGGAAGGGAATTGAAGATCCTAAAACAGAAGTGAACCATACACCATCAGAACAAGCATTTTACAGGAAACGGCATTATGAAGATACTCATTTTTATTGCACTTCTCATATCCCGTGAGTAATATTATTTCCTTAACAGGAGCTCTAATAACTACTATGCAATACATTCATTAATATATCTATACATATACATATTAGAATGTATGTTATCTAAGAGATATCACCACGCTTGAAATATGCATACTGCAATCAATGACGATTGGAATGTAAGCTTTATCAGTTACACATAACGGTTATTTTTAATATATTTCATCCATCGTAAACCCAGACCGTGTCTCATATGTATCTCTCGCTAAACTAATATTAAGAATCCAATGGTGTTATTTCATATTCAGAACATTTCATCTCTCATTTTTAAAAATTTTGTATTATCTTTTTATTTGTTTTAATACTTTATAAAAAAATTATACCTATTTATATTTTGTTTTATATTTTTTATATTTTAGTATTTTTACTCTCTTTTTATCTGCAGCTTACTTTTGAGTTTTTAAGGATACGTTATTCATTTAGTATATCTGATATACACAATTTAAAATTACCTACATCCCATTAATATAAATTTAAATTATGAGAAATCCCCTTCAATTATTCTTTAAATTTCAAAAATAAATTTGGAATATAATCACAGACCTAGCGAAAAGTGATTGTATTCCTCCCCAATTAAGTTAGATACATATTAATCAAGTATATATGAATAAGACTGATTAAATAATTAAATAAAACAAAAGGAAATCAACTAAAAAGGAAAAGCAAAAAAAAGCAGAAAGCAAGTTAATTAAATGTGAAACATGATTAATAATAAAAGATAACTTTACCCTATTTCAACAGAATTTTGAAAATAACTATATTAAATATTTCATTTAAACAATAAAATATACGAAAGATAAAATGACCTTCGCGGAAATTGAACTCAGAACGTAAAGATGGGAAAAAATCCGTTAAGAATTTCGCCCGGTCTCGTAAAATTTCTGCCAGCATTTCCGCCACCCTACATTAAAGACATTCGTGTTTATAATTACAATTATTGCGTGGGGCGTTTTACATTTCATAACATTTCCCCTCATAACATTTTCTCTACTGAGTTTTGTTAAATGTGTCTAACGATTCTCAAATTCCTCCTCTATTTTTCTATCATTTAAGCCTATGGAAAGTAGACATTTATTTAAAATTTAAACATTTTGTTAAGTGAAAATGAAAACCTACATTCCTGCCCACCTTGAAGACTCACATATTTTCATATAGATTTTTTCTACTGAACCAAATCTCAAACTATTTATGCCAAATTCTAACGTAGCTGAGGAGGTGTCCTCTTTAAAACTTTTCACACTTTGCAATTTTACTGAGAATTGAATAAGTAGTGACGCTTGGAACCAGCTGCAATTGATGAAATCTTGGACTATATTCAACCACGTCCTTGGTTAATGATATGTACATATATATATATATATATGTATATATCTATATATATATATGCTTTTACGTGTGTGTGTACACACGAAAACACACAAACAAATATACACTAGAATTTATATATGTATATATACATATATATATATATAAATATATATATACATATATATATATATATATATATATATATATATATATATATATATATATATATATATATATATATATATATAGAGAGAGAGAGAGAGAGAGAGAGAGAGAGAGAGAGAGAGAGATAGAGAAAGAGAGATAGAGCGAGTACTGATGTACAATATTGTTTTAGATTCACCAATCTTATGCTGGTAAAATAAATTTGCCATTCCGTATATAATATGTATCCCTCAAACATGCAATATTCAGCGTAACATTTAGTGTATAAATGTGAACAAAATACCGAAATTTGCTGTCATTTTGCAACGAAAAGTTATCATTTGAGTCGCAAACGAATTCAAAATAAATAATATACAACCATATAAATATAAATAAAAAAATTAATAATATAAAACTCAAGATTATTGGGAGTCATAAGTAAGTACGAGATCACTATGTAGAATCACAGCACGATATTGTCCTTATTCATTAAAAAAAACCTCTGGAATTATCTTTAGATATCGTAGCATTTCTTAATATATTTATTCTTGCGACAAATTATATTTGTTCAATTACCCTTTATCAGTGCTATTATAGTAAGAAACAGGCGTTTGTTTTTTTGTATAGCGTGCAATTTATATAACGTAACAATAAGTATAATTTGATCTTATCGTTTATAATATTTTCATCGTGATATATAACTACTGCCTTTATAATACTTTATAATTAATTTCATTTCTATGAACATTAATTAACGTATATAATAATTAGAGTGTGTTCAGTACATATTTCCAAAATTAAACGTAGATGTGAACGGGCTTGAAAGTGTGTTATCAGTCAGTTATGAGAATTTATAACACTATTCAAAATCTTGTCTTCCTTTTCCTTTAGTAACGACAGGAAGTAAAGATCATTTCACACATAACACGGCAGTCCTAGGTTAGGACGAATGTTGATGTAATTTAGCCCCAGGAGACATCTTCTCCAGATTTCTATAAAACTCGATCCTTGTCATTATATTTTCGAACAAGTGAATCTAGCACACCCACCCAGTTCTTAACAATATTCGACCGAACAATTATTCTTTGCTTATGAAGGGAAATAAACCAAGGATCGCGATACACAGATATAGTTTTCAGTTGAGGGGGGATGCTAGATTCCCTTGCTCGAAAATATAACGGCACTGATCGTGTGGCGTAGCCAGCTGGAGACGATGTCTCCTGGAGCTAAATTACAGCAACATTCCTCCTAAACCAGGAAAGCCATGTTATGTCGGCAAATGATCTTTTCACCAAAGTACTGTTGCTGAATATCTCTTGTTTTGAGATTTAGAAATACTCTTTTACTCTTTTACTTGTTTCAGTCATTTGACTGCGGCCATGCTGGAGCACCGCCTTTAGTCGAGCAAATCGACCCCGGGACTTATTCTTTGTAAGCCCAGTACTTATTCTATCGGTCTTTTTTGCCGAACCGCTAAGTAACGGGGACGTAAACACACCAGCATTGGTTGTCAAGCAATGCTAGGGGGACAAACACAGACACAGAAGCACACACACATAAATATATATATATATACATATATACGACAGGCTTCTTTCAGTTTCTGTCTACCAAATCCACTCACAAGGCATTGGTCGGCCCAAGGCTATAGCAGAAGACACTTGCCCAAGATGCCACGCAGTGGGACTGAACCCGGAACCATGTGGTTGGTTAGCAAGCTACTTTATTTCAATAATTTGCCACTAGGGCAGCACACAGAGTAGCTACGGGCTGGACAAAGACATTAATGGATGATGGTGGTGGTGGATGAATATGGTGATGGGAGAAGTCAAAAAGCGCCCGCCGACTCTTGCTTCTCTAAAACAATGTTCAATAATTACATTTACTACAATGATTACAAATTACAAATTTTAGAGGAGGCAATAAACCACCCCTTCAACCTGTTGCAAAATGTTTAACTTAACATTGAATTACAATTTTTACAAATTTTTACAAATTTTAGAGGAGGCAATAAGCCTCCTCTTCCACATGTTACAAAGATGTTACAGCGCCTATGTGACCCGGCCGACCATTGCTCTTGCCTCATTGAGGCAATACTCGTTGGTCAGGCCGGTGTCCAATGGTATAGTCTGGAAGGAGTCCGCCGGGCAGGAACCCACGATCCTGTGTAGATCACCCCTTCCCACGACACCCGCAGCTATCTGCGAAGGCCACTCGGGGTTTTCCACACAGGACCGGATTACCTCCCAATGTCCTCTCTTTCTCACTTTTCTTACGGTGCTTTCCACCTTTTTTCCTTTGTAAATGAGGAGCACAAAATCTACCACGAATTGTCCCTCAGGCGGCACACCCGCCTGAGAGGACCCGGGATACTCGGGAACCGCCGTCTGCGTGTAGCAATCTGCCGGCGGGGCTCCGTTTCTCTTTTTTTTCCTTTTCCACAGGAGGCTGAGTTTCCGGAGCTGTACACACCGGGTTCTCCTCTCCCGGAGCTTTCAGGTCCTTTGGTGGGTCGCCATTGCTCCCCACCTTTCTCTTTCTTTGGAGGAGGATTTTTCCCCCTCCTCACTTTGCCTCTATCCCTCCATTGAGGAGGCAGGGAGAGGCTCCAATATCAGCCGCTCCAGGATGCTACTCTGGTCCCTGGTGCAGCTCTTCTTGATGTGGCCGGTCTCCAAACACAGGTGACACTTGAGGGGGCTCCCTCAAGCATCACCGGATACTTGGACCCGGCCATTCTCAAAAAGTCCGGTAAAACCAGACTTATGGCTGACTGGGTCCATAGGGTTAAGTTTGCCTTAGACCCCTCCCAATAAGCCGCAGGCTGTACATTGACATTTACGATTTTTGCGTCCCTGTCACCCAGACCCAAGCGGATAGAGTGTTCTATCCACTCGGGTTCAATGTCGGGTGGCAGGCCGCAGACCCACAGTCTTGTCAATTTTTCTCCCTTGTAACTAGGGAGAAACAAGATTTATTTGCCCTCAATGGGCCTGCTTGCAAACTCGCAAGCATCTTTTGGGGAGTCAAACAGCAACCAAACCGTTGCGTATTTGGCTCCCCGTTGGATATATTTTACGGCTGGCATGTGGTCTGCCAGCTCTTCAATAATTTTCGCCTTCGGAAAAACCATGATAGCGTTGAGCGACCTTGAATAAGTCCTCAGTACCACGGTCTTATCCTCGAGCTGTTTGACATATTTTTTGGGATCTTCTAGCTCCCAAACAATCAGTTCCTTTGCCATTTTTAACAAAAAATGTAAATAAAGTTCGAATAGGAAAAACACATTTACACACACACAGAGACATATGATAACATTTTATAATATAATATAATATAAACCATATATGCTTGTCTGCAAGTAATAATGTGTAGGAATTGATTCCGAAACTGATGGTCGTTATAAATTAATAACACACGTATTAGATATAATTGACATTTACTTGCCTTATATATCAAACTCTTTTAGGAGCTATTACACTTTTCGCTTTAGCATTTATCTTTACTGTTTGTACACAGTAGGTAAATTAATTCACTTGTGCGATATAGGATATTCACATATTTCAGATGTTTGATCATAGCTACGACTATGTAACATTAGTTCCGCTTGAGACGTATGGAGATTAGTGTTGATGTGAATGCTTACGTTCTCATTAGATTTTATAGATAAATTATTGAATCGTCTTAAGTGATCATATCGTAAATGAAATTTGAAAGCTTCGCTTTAAATTTTCAGTGGTTTCAAAGACTTGTTGGCATGTTTAACTAGAGATATCAGCTGGCAATGCCATGACGCTTTCAAAAAGCATAGCGGTTGCTACCAGGTAAGCATCTTATTCTTCCTCCAAATATTTCTTCGATTATGCATACATATTTAACTTGTCTTAAACAAAATGAAACATTCGTCTATCAGCTCTCCTTATACATGGCACTGTAGAGAACTCTCTCCAACAAAAATGTATATGTATATATAAATTTATATATATATATATATATATATATATATATATATATATATATATATATATATATATATATATATTGTTATATTTCGGAATGGTCATTTTGCCAGTTTAGCCAATAAATTCTTGCACAACAAATATTTAAACGTATATATGCAGGAAGCAAATCGACATCCTTAATTTTCAGAATCTTTACTTTTGTACGCAAAGCGAACAATTGCAATGTAGTCGATAGATAGGACGACATATTTTAGTATTTAGTTGACATACATTTTGCAGTTTTTAATTCAGAAACTCTTTTGGCCATTGAACTGATGATCTTTGGGCTTGTCTCGTGTGGAATTTCTATCCACTTTTCACGCAGCAATCGAAACAATTCATCTTTAGATTTAGGATTCCTTTGTGTTTTCGTATAGCTCTATCTAGTATGCTCCATGAGATTTTCAATTGGGTTCATGTCAGGAGATTGGCTCGGCCAAGGAAGCTTTCCGAACCTATTTTCAGTCACCCATTGATGATTCCTTTCCGCTCTGCTTCGTGGAGCCGAATCTTTCATTAATAAAAATTCATTTTCCTTTGTGCAATCGTTTGAATAAATCGGAAGTAGTCGTTGCTTAATATTTCGATGTATTTTTCAGTGTTTATGGTTCCAATACATTCGACCATCTCAGAACGACCATTGCTGGTGACAGCTCCACATACCATTACAGAGCTACCGCCATGTTTCACAGTTAGTTGGAGTCGTTTAAAATCGAATTCTTGATTGGAAAACATCCAGACCCAAACACGTCCACTGTCTGAAAGTAATTCAAATCTGGAATCATCTGAGAAAATCAGTCTAACCCAAAATTAACTGGATTTCTCTGACATATCCTTAGCACATTTCATTTCTTTCTTGATATTAATTGTTTGAAGGGGAGGTTTTCTTCTAGATATTCGTCCATAATACTTAAAGAGATATGTAACACACATTCTCTTGGAGTAACTTCTAGGTTTTTTTGTACTGTCAGAAGCCTTCGAAAGGGGTTCATTTGCCACAATTGTCTTCAAACACTGAATCATCCATTCCGAGTGCCTAGATTTGACCGGGACGAAAATAAGTTGATTCTTCTCTTTGGCTTTTGATTTGCACTATAACACTATTAACATTCGAAAGAGCATTTTGAAGATTTTCGGCAATTTTTTAATGGCTAAGACCAGTCTCAAAATGACGAACAATACGAACTCCTTGAAAACCTGACAGTTCTGCTGAATGTTTGTGCGTAACATGGTAATTCTTCGGTAATGATTAATATAATGGCGCCTGGAACGAAAACCGAACTGTCACATTGTAAATTGTACACCGTTGAAAATATATTAAGACGCTTAGGTCCGAAATTTTGAAAAATAAAGGTGTCTATTTACATCTAGCATGTCTGTGCATAAATGTATTCGTATTTTTACCCTAATTAGAAGATTGCATTACTTTACAACACGATATATATGTGTGTGTGTTTGTGATAGTGTGTGTGTTTGTGAATATGTTCATATATACAT
This sequence comes from Octopus sinensis, assembly GCF_006345805.1. Classification (NCBI taxonomy): domain Eukaryota; kingdom Metazoa; phylum Mollusca; class Cephalopoda; order Octopoda; family Octopodidae; genus Octopus; species Octopus sinensis. Next base: position 65,726,153 of record NC_043011.1, on the reverse strand, counting down.
ATGTGTGTGTGTGTGTGTGCGTGTGTGTGTATATAAATATGTATACACACATATGTGTGAATGTGTTTTTGTCCCCATTACCGGTTGACATGTGTCCTTGTTTCAGGGCCCGTAAACTTGGTGTACAGCAAGATGCAATGTTTGATTAAATTCCAAGCATAAACTGCAAAATAAATTCGACTAACGTTTCTTGATGTGGTGACATGTCATAGACTGAGTCTAAAGACTGAAACAAAATAGAAGATACAAAAGCACAGCAAAGAAATTTCTTCGCTCAGATGTTACAGCTTCAGATTTGAATAAACTTAATATCGCAAAGTTCTGATATCTTAAAGAAAATTCTGAAAGATGTTTCTTATTGTTGTATCTTGCAGAATTTCATGATGTAGAGTTTACAAAAAGGCTAACAGGGTCGTTTATGTATAAACCCTAAATTTACTTTTAGTTTTTATGTATTCTCACACCATTGGATGAAACAAATCTAATTCAGGAAGTGCGTTACATTGAGCCTATTAATTTCTTCTACGCAAATGAGATTATGATAACCCCAAACAAATCTGCTCTAGGTAAATAAAATGTTATTGGTAATAATTTCACATTCGTCCTATTCGTATTTTCTTTCAGGACGAAGTATAATTCCAGAAACCACGCTAAGGTACGTAATTTCATGTGATTCAATATTTATAACAATGATTAAAATCTTACAGTGGGTAGCCCAGCGGTAGATGTGTTTCAATATATAACACGTAGGTATCATCAGGGATGTACAGATTGGACCCAATTCGCACTGATTTACGGTACGGCATTCTCTGCCTTCTATCAAGCTAAAACTCTTTTAACTGGCCAGATGCTACATCTTTCTCTCATTTAACCACTTGTTTCTTCGGCAAATAATGCATAGTTTTGTTAGGCAAGCTCCGAAGCATTTGATAAATGTAAATATATTTTAAGGAAATATTTGCATAACTCTTACCACAATACTTTCCCCCATTCCTACATAACCTTTTCCCTATTCATTTTACAGATGGTATCCCCGATATCGAAAATCCGTACTGCACTTCTGGTGATTTTACTTAAGAACTACTAAATAAAATAAATACCGTAATGAAGATTCCCTGTTTTAGTGTTGTATTTCTTTTGATATTCTAAATATCTGAAATATGTCTTCAATAAATTATACTTTCATATTTGCATTAAAATTGTTTGATATCTGAATATTTAGCAAAATGTACGGATAAAAACATATTAACGTTTGAGTTTCATTTCAAAGACAGAATGTATTAATTATTCTTTGCCATAGCATTTACTAGTTGCTGAAACAACACTTTATACATATTGAAATAAAGGTATCCAAATGAGTTTAGGTAAAGATAAGTTTGAAAATCTAAGCTGAATTATTTTTTATATTTAATGTGTAAAACTTCGTCACACATTTTCTGTTGTGATATCGGAATCTCACGAAATATGTTTCATAAGTATTTGTCAATTATACCGGAAGTATAATACACATTAATATCTGAGTATCATTTTCATGACTTTTGTTAAAGAACTCAAATATTCGCTGTTAGGTTTTTTAACACAACGGATCATACAGGAATAGGTTTATAATTCCACCACCTGCAAACTGAATACTTCAACTTAATAATGTAGGACAATTTTAAGATGATGTAATCAAATAATTCTGTTGTACACACAAACTCACGCATCTACACATACATATATACACAGTATCATACACACACACACCTACGTACAAGGACACACATAAACGGGCACATACACAAACATTGTCATCAGGGAAAACTACAGTTGCCACAAAGGTTTAAATAACGGCAATATTAGTGGTAGGAGAAATTTATTTATGCAACGGTGAGGACAGTGCAAGTTGCCACGCAATCCTAGATTTTTGTTATAACTAGGAAGGCGATGGCCATCTTTGGGCATGTCGGTAAAAACCGCACCCCTAGCAGCAACTGAGGCCTAGCTGGATCTTGCTCTAGAAGACATAGGGGTAGATGTAAGACATGTCACCAGAACGTGGAGATTTTCTCAATTACTCAAATAGCTACGGTTTACAACAGGCTGGAGGGTACATCAGCCGAAACGTTGTGATAACAACAAACAAGATGAGGACAAATATCCGTCGAATGTAAATAATATAAATGAGTGTAGGAACGTATATTTTAGTAAACTTGGAACAGTTTGTATTCTCATCAAATTGGTGGAGGAAATAGGCCGTATCCCGAAAAGATCTCAACAGAAAGTGATGCAAAGTAGAAATGGAAAGTAGCAAGTAGAGGAAGCTGAGAAAAGAGCAGCAAGGCAAAGGCCAATTCCAACCCCAACTACCGAGCAAACAGCAGCAGCATGCACGACACACACACTTGTCAAAACAAAACAAAAATAACAGGGCAAAACTTTTAACAGTTTTTTGGAGCAACAAAATTATGTGAGCCTCAACTACAGCACACCGTACAATATGAAAAACAGGAAAATTCGCAACTCCTCCACTTCCGACTACACTAACCTCAGCCAAAAGAAAACAAACACAGCAGACTACTATCAAAATAAAATAGCTTCAATAAATAAAAACACACTATCACGAAATTGCTTGCTGTTAAAGGGGACAAAAATATATTCTGATATCCTTAGAGGAAAAAGGGGGGTCAAATTTATTGGAAGGTTTCTTGAGGTCAGCCCTTTCTAGGTTTTGAAGTTTTCAAATAAATGAGACTGGAATACCGTACATCCAATTGTGTAAGTGGTCTGAGCATAAACTGTAAGCTCCTAAATGCTGTCCTCAATGTGTACCGTAATTCAATGGATGCCGAATGAAACTCTCTCCCACACTCCGTTTTGGCATCTGGTTTACTTTTCTCCTCTTTATCTTTCAGCAACTATAATGCATTTATCAAATAATGGCCTTGTGCGAGATTGAATCCAATGAGGGTTGCTCAGTGGCTTCTGGTCGCTACATTTGGAACTGATTGCTAACAGAGACACTAGGATTTCAGACACACACAGGCACAAACACACACAAACACTTATTCATACACGCATACACACACACACGGACACATATATGTGTTTATTTTAAAGTCTCTATATACATAGAGGCGCAATGGCCTAGTGGTTAGGGCAGCGGACTTGCGGTCGGAGGATTGCGGTTTCGATTCCCAGACCGGGCGTTGTGTGTGTTTATTGAGCGAAAACACCTAAAAGCTCCACGAGGCTCCGGCAGGAGTTGGTGATCCCTGCTGTACTCTTTCACCACTCTAAAAGGTTGTGCTCCAGCATGGCCGCAGTCAAATGACTGAAAAAAAAAAAAAATATATATATATATGGATGCATAATCACGTTCGAAGTGAGATGTCGTTTCGGACTCTCATGGGACACCGATGGTCTTTCTCGAGGTGGAATTAAATTTAATGAAACTAAATGTCAATACGAGTGAATGTCGATGCCTAAAGTTTACATACCATGTAAGTCCACCTGAGGTGAGACAGCTGGAATTCCCCAGGTGATTGGTATCCTTCCTGAGTATCTCGCGCTACTTTATTTTTACCAGTCGATTAGGAAACCTTACTGCTTACTGGCTTAACTTCTCCATCATTTTAAACCAGCTTCAAGAGGTTATAAATTCCCTTGAAAAATCACTCATATGTTTACCAAGTAGCTGTCATGTACCGACATGATTTCCCAAATGCGCCACTATAACTATGGGCAAAGAGTAATGTGAATATCCAGAGAGATTCTGTAAACTAATGAATCAATTGTGGTAGTAGAGTTGATTCAGAATTCTAAAAACCTCGGTTTAACTGGTTGATTGTGCCGTCGTATTCGCTAATTGGTCAGATTTAATGGCCACCTGACCGAAACTCTCAGTATCATGCGGTCTCTCTACTAAATATGAATGCTAACATCTGTTTGGTTGGTAATGAATGAAGAGCTACCACTGCAGCAGCCAGAGATATCGACAAGCATTCCAAGAGAAGAACGATGAGAGGTCTGTGTTTTCGTATGCCGTAAGCATCATAATAATAACGCTAGGTGCCATACAGTCCATGGTGATCGAGACGAATGATAGAAAACGAAGCAATGACAGGAGCGATGCTAGGCCTTGGATAGACTAACCATTTATATTACTCATGATTTAGTTTGGTCGAGATATTCAAGCGAGGAACAACAGAAAAGGGATGACCATCAGAGTGTTACACAGACATGATTAATCTGAAATCCTATTCCTGAATAGATGATCGGTGAATGTCTGTATCACAACCGTCGACTACTCCCACCTGTCTGTCGTTCCCTACTTCACTTCATGCCAGACCAAAATACGTCCCTTTCAGCGAGACTCAGATGTGGATCAAGCGCATATTACGCCTTTCATCATGGTTTCTTCAGTGCAGACAGGTTCTCACAACCCCTTTCACCCATGCGGTTAGTGAGTGTTTCATCATGGTGTGATATAGAGGAGTAATGGTGGAGAAGATATAGGATCGAGAAAACATGCATAACGTATATGTATCCCCATCATCAACTGCTAAACGGATATCACATTGGTTTCGGCTCGTGATCAGCCTTGTTTAAAATGCTCAAGCAGGATGAATAGTAATCGGCATGAGCGAAACCTAAGTATAATCTTCAATTTCGCCTACACCTGCACTTTAAAGCTAGTAACACCATCAAAGCGAATATATTTAAATTAACTCAAAGGTGAAAGATTCGAAACAAACGAACTGAAAGTATTAAGGAACGACAATCGCCATAATAATATCTCTACACAAGTGAAAGAGGGCTTGTATTTACTCCTACTACCCAATTTTGTTTTCCAGCCAGATCTCATATACATTATTTACATTTCACAGATATTTGTCTTAATCTTGTTATATAACCTCCAGCCGTCATAAGGAGTGGCGGTGAAAATTTGAACGTGGGTTTACATTCCTAATGTATTTTCGATGTTATTATTGTTATTGTTGTTGTTGTTTTTCTTCTTCTTCATCTTCTTCTTCTTCTTCATCTTCTTCTTCTTCGTCTGCTTCTTCTTCTTCTTCTTCTTCTTCTTCTTCTTCTTCTTCTTATTATTATTATTATTATTATTATTATTGTTATTATCATTATTATAATTATTACTATTATTATTATTATTATAATTATTACTATTATTATTATTATTATTATTATTATTATTATTATTATTATTATTATCATTATTATTATTATTATTATTATTATCAATATTATTGTTAATATTATTATTATTATTATTAACATCATCATCATTATCATGATTATAACAATTAATATTTTATAAAAATTTCGCGTTCATTTCTAACAATTATTCTCTCGATTAATTTTTGACTAATGTGTTTTAATATTCCGAATGCGAAAAGCGAAGCTATGGAATATTCTGTTCAGTATGAATTTACGAAGTACCTATGAAATAGCATTCATACTAGCTCAGCCCTATTACATTTAGATTTAGCATGGCCATACATCGAAAGCAAATCAATACTGAATCTGGTACAATCTCACATAAACCGTACAATCGTCAAATATTGTGCAATATATATAAAAATACAAAACGGTTAGAAAGACTGTGCACTCTGAATAAAACACCTGTAACATTATATTCCATCATTTAAGAAAAGGAGGAAGTGAATTGAGGAGAGACAAACAAACGAGGAAGTGAAACATACATAGTCGGAATTAGTATTTTACAGGAAAAGCCATGCTAAGTATATCTATCTTTATTGCTCTTCTCATATCTGTAAGTAATATTATTTCATTATCAGGAGGCGTAAGATCTAAAGTGCAATAGATTCAAGAATATATATACATATATATGTATAAATATATATATTTTGGGGAAAACAAGAATATCCTTGTGGAGAGCCTTACTACATGCTTTCAGATAGGCCCATAAAGACACAGCGAAAAGTGATTGTATTCCTACCTCAATTCATTTAGATACATATTGCTCCAGTATTTATGAATAAGCCTGATAAATAATTAACAACAACAAAAGTAAATTCAAAAGGAAAAAGAAGAAAAAGCCGAAATCAAGTTAATTAAAGGTGTAACATAATTTATAATAAAAGTTAAATTTACCCTATTTCAACAGAATTTTGAAAATAATTACATCAAATATTTCAATTAAACAACAAAATATACAAAATATAAAGACGACCTTCGCGGAAATTGAACTCAGAACGTAAAGACAGGTACAAATCCGTAAAGAATTTCGCCCGGTGCCGTAACATTTCTGCCAGCATTTCTTCCATTCTACATAAAAGACATTCGTTTTTATAATATAGAATTATTGCGTTAAGCGTTACTCTTTCCTGACTTCATCACGTACATATTTTACATTTCATAACATTTTACCTCATAACATTATCTCTACTAAGTTTTGGTAAAAGTGTCGAGCGACTCTCAATTCCTCCTGTATTTTTCAATAATTTTAGCCTATGGAAATTAGACATTTATTTAGATTTGAAAAATTTATGTTAAATGAAAATGAAAACCTAACTTACTGCCCACCTTGAAGTCTCACATATTTTCATGTAGCCTTTGTACGGAACCAAATCTCAAACTATATATGCCAAATTCTAACGTAGCTAAGGAGGTGTCCTCTCTAAATATTTTCACACTTTTGCTGAGAAATGAATAAGTGGTGAAGCTTGGAACCAGCTGCAATTGACGAAATTGTTGACTTAAGAATATATTCAACCACGGCCTTGGTTAATGATATGTACATATACATATATACATATATGTATATATATATAAATATATATATATATATATGTGTGTGTGTGTGTGTGTGTATGTGAGAGAGAACTCGTGTTCATTATTGTATTAGATTCACCAATCATATGCTGGTTAAATAATGTTGTCTTTCCATTTACAAGTATAAAATCGTCCATCCCTCAAACATGCAATAATGGACGTCACATTTCGTCTATGAATATGAACAAAATACCCAAATTTGCTGTCATTTTGCAACAAAATGTTATGAGTTAAATTGCAAGCGAATTATAATTATACAGGTACAATAGATTATTAAATAAATAATATACAACAGAAGATTATTGGGAGCCATTTAGTAAGTGCGCGATCGGTATGTTTAATCGCCGCACGATATTGTCCGTATTCATTTAAAAGAAACTCTGGAATTATCGTTAGATATCCTAGCATTTCTTAATATATTTATTCTTGCGACTGATTATATTTGTTCAATTACCCTTTATCAGTACTATTAAAGTGAGAAACAGGCGTTTGTTATTTTGTATAGTGAACAATTTATATAACGTAATATGTAAGTATAATTTGCTTTTATCGTCTATAATATTTTCATCGTGGTATCTAACTAATGCTTTTATAATACGTTATAATTAACGTTATTTCTATGAACATTAATTAACATATATAATAATTAGAGTGTCTTTATTAATTATATCTAGAATTAAACGTAGATGTGAACGGGCTTGAAAGTGTGTTATCAGTCAGTTATGAGAATTTATAACACTATTCAAAATCTTATGTCTTCCTTTTCCTTTAGTAACGACAGGAAGTAAAGATCATTTCCAACATAACACGGCAGTCCTAGGTTAGTAAGAATGTCGATATAATTTAGCCCAAGGATACTCCTTCTCCAGCTTTCTATAAAACTCGTTCCTTGTCATTATATTTTCGAACACACCCACTCAGCTCAAAACAAAATTCACCGGGGTTAACGTTAGGGTTCTGTGCTGATGAATGGAAATAACCCAAGAATGGAGGTGCACAGATATCATTTTCAACTGAGTGGGGATACTAGATTCCAATGTTCGAGAATATAAGGACATAGAACGTGAGGTGTAGCCAGCTGGAGACGATGTCTCCTGGAGTAAATTTCAGCAACATTCGTGCTAAACCAGGACTTCCATGTTATAACGGCAAATGATCTTTACTCCAAAGTGCTCTTGCTGAATATCTCTCGGTGTCAGATTTAGAAATAGTAACATTCACTAGTAATGACATATTGAAAAAAAATATGAGTTAATATGTTTCTAAAATGTTTTGATGTTGGCCTATACGCTATAAAAAGAATTATAGTTTTACACTTTCTAGATGCTGCAACCTCATCGCTCACTTTGATAGAGTGCCAAGGTATAGGTAAACAAAGATGTAATACTCAATATCGTTAGTACATATCCAGCAGAAAAAATTGCGTGTATGAAATATATTACTTCTAAGATACATGCACACAATTATTACAAAACATACAGATAATGATAAATATTTGAACCAATTTATCTATCCAAATCTCTGTCAATCTACATATGGATCTCCCACGCTCCCTATAAATGTATCTATGTATGTATTTATCTATCTACTTCTATCTCTCACTCTCTCCCTCTCGCTCCCCCTATATATATATATATATATATATATATATATATATATATATATATGTATATATATACACATATATGTATATATATATTCATATATATATATATATATATATATATATATATATATATATATATATACATATATAAGTAATTAAAAAGGAAAATACGCACACTTACATAGTTTTAATATAATTTTTAATATATCGACCGGTTCCACTATCGCTATTCATGTATTTTTCAATAGAAAATATTCTTTATTTAAACGTTCTAGTTGAGAGATTGTGTCTTTGTACTGATAGAAAGGGATGACTGTGAAATTTGGTTTGATGTTACCTGCATATTTTTCTATATGTTCACTGAGAGAAATTCTTCTGTGTTGCGGGAAACGGATTTGCTTCTTATGTAGGTTGGTTCTCTTTCTCAATGTCATATTCGTTTGTCCAATATAGTGGTGTCCGCAATCCAAGCAGATTATTACATAATCTCAGAGGCACAGTTGAAACTAGTTTTAATTGTGAACCTCTGTCCTTGTTTAAAAATGAAATCCATGTCTTCAAGCAGGTTGTGATATGTCCACATTTTGGGCGTACAAGTTTTGCAACCATTGGTTTCGTGGTTGTTTTGTAAAACTTCGCATTTTTCAGTATTCTCCTTATCGATTTGTTTTATTTTTTGCATTTGATGAGTTTGTGGGTTTTCAGGATGTTATTCATTTTTGGATCTCTAGTTAGTAAAAGAAGTGTCTGCACAATAGTGTTGAATGCCTCACTGCTTCTGGGGTTGCGTGTTGATATAAATAGTATTGTTTATGTTTGAGGTGAGGTGCTATGTTCTTTTGTACTTAGTGTTTTTGTGTCTAGTTGTTTGGCACTCTTAATTCCCTCGTCGATAAGAGAGGGTGGATATTGTCTTTCAATAAGTGTTGTTTTGAGGACTTGAAGACGGAGGTACCAAGTTTTTCTATCAGACACTATTGTGCAGATCCTTTTTGCTAAGTTGAAAGGTATGTTTATTTTATGTGTTTCGGGTGGCATGAGTTAAAAATAAGATATTGTGTTGAATCAGTTGGTTTATAATATATGTCAGTTATGATTTCATTGTTAACATTGTTTATCATGATGTCTAAAAATGGAAGTTGTTCTTTGTTATATTCCATTGTGAATTGAATGTTACTATTTATGGCATTTAGTGTTGTTTAGAAATCCAAAAAGTTAGTCGATGTTCTCCTTACAAATGATAAAGCAGTCATCCAGGTATCGCTTCAAATTTTCTTTTATGTAGAGGTAAAATGAGTAACACTAATTCTGAAGTGATACGTCATATAAGGGGAATTCAAAATAACCCCTTATTAGGTGTTGTGTGGGATGAAATTCACGATTGATTGACTTCACAAGTAGATAAATAAAGGGAGGTAACATGCTATCATAATTATTGCTTTTTGTGAGTACGGGAGATAACTCTTCAGCTTTCAGTAATGGGAGGAGTATATAAATGTGTAAAAAGGCATGTTTCGAAAACCTGTCTGTATATATGTGTGTGTGTGTGAGTGTGTTTGTGTGTGTGTGTATGTGTGTGTGTTTGTGTGTGTGTGTGTGTGTGTGTGTGTGTGTGTGTGTTGTGTGTGTCTGTCTGTCTGTGTCTGTGTATGTATGTATAGAAAGGTCGTAAGAAAAGTTTTCAGCGTAACATTGAAACGCTGCTGGTAGGTAGCGGAAGCAATTTTTCTCGTAACAACTGGCTTGGCGGAATATTTTTTACTCATTTTCATGATTCTGAGGTTTTAATTTTTTGTTTCAAATTTTTGAATATACAACGCTCGAGTTTAAAAGGAATACGAGAAAATTGAGAATCGTGCTGTCATAAATTACCGTGTTGTTTTTTCGGTGGGGGATTCTCGATTATTTTGAACATTGTCAAAATAAAATGGCTGCGTTATTCTCTGCTTGGGAAACGCCTTCTAGAAGCAATCAAAGAAACATGGTAGTCATGGCAACAATTCGTGATTGTGAATACGAACTTGTTCCCCATCCGTCTTATTCGCAAGACTTCGTCCCCTCTGATTTTCATCAGTTCTCCCCAACAATGTAAAAAGCTCTGGCTGGTCGACATTTTGCCAGTGAAAATGGCGTTATAGAAATTTTCTGGCATCTCCAACAAAAGATATCTTCTACGCCGGTATAATGGCGATTCATCATCGCTGGAGAAACTGTTCAGCCATCGCGTGGGGTGGGAGGGAGTATTTTGAGAAATTTGTCATCAGCAGTTTCCTAACATCTTTTCCTTTTTTGAGGCTCAAGACTTTGCGTTCACACCTCGTGTTTGGCCTTATGTAAGTTCATATTCCTTTAAATTTGATATGACTCTATAAGACTGTCTCTCTCTCCTACATTTCTCTGGCTTTCACACTTTGCACTCTATTTGATCAGTCTCTTTCTCTCTCTCACACTCTCTCCCTACTTCTCCTTCTCCTTTTCTCTTTTCTGGCCTCTGATTCTTTGGTCTACTCTTCCCCACACTCTCTCTTTTCTCTGTCTTTCTCACTTTGCACTCGCTGATTCTTTCACCAAACCAATCCTTGGCACGCTCTCTTTCTTCTCCCCTCTTCAATTCCTTCTTTCTCTCTCTTCTCCCCCCTTTGTTGCCTCCGTCCCTCTTTTTCTCTATCTCTTTGATTCCTTTGCCCCCTTTTTTCTCTCTCTTCTCCTCTCACGTGACAGCTGGTCAACCAGACTTTCGGAATCTAACCAGCGCCATGAATCTAACCAGCGTCTGCCGAAAAAGGCATTTTTTTTCAAATGCGCCAGCTAAACTAAGTTGTACCTTCTATTAGTCGAAAGACACCCGCTGTTTTTGTCCTCTTTTTACTATTATTGTTTTCTGTATTTGATATTCGTGTGGCATCGTCACACACATATATATATATGATATTCGTGTGGCATCTACACACACACACACATATATATATGTATATATATATATATATATATATATATATATATATATATATATATATATATATATATATATCTGTATAAGTAATATATGACAATTCTTCGATTTCCACCTCGGCATCCGAAACTCAGAGTTCTATCATAGCAACCGAATAATTTTACTTTTACACATATTACTTTTACACATAAAATCCTCTATTTACATAAAATCGAGGTCTCATTGTTTCTCTTGTTATCTTAACGTTTTTATCAATATGTATGCACAACGTCTGATGTTTTGACATCTCCTTCACCTTCGTTGTCCTCCATCACTCAGAAAGTAAATTTGAAGTAGCTGTGCTTGCAACGTATTCATAGAGCTGCCATTTATCTTTCAACGAGTATGTTAATCCATGTTCCAATATATCTTTAGATGCACCAAGCGATGACATCTGAAATGTGGCGTTGACTTCTGTGATACTGTTTAGAAAATCCTTTGATTGAATGGACAGGCCTTCCAGAGAATCTATAAGAGTTTCAGAAGGTCTTGCTTGTAGTGCTAATGTTACATTACCGTTTGAGTAGCGCGTGCCATTAATTTAATTTGAAAGTTTATAAGCTAAGCTGAGATGTTAATTTCAAATTAGCACGCGACTATCGACAAAAGTATCTTTTCACAGGAATGGTTGGATCACATATGAAAGCAGCTGTAGGAGTTGTGAAGAACGAATTTGTACGTGGTCACTTTATGTAATGTATCCTAATGGACCACTGACCAATCAGAAAAAAAAAACATATTGTTCAATAATTCAGCGTGAAGTGCTGCAGCATGCGTTTGCTGATCATTGGGAAGCCACTTCCCCTTTGCTGATCTTGGGAAAGTCTCATTTCTTTTGATGAACTTGGAGAAGTCTCATTTCTTTTGGTGACCTTCTGAAAATGTCACCTTGCATCTCTCTTGAGACCATCTTATGTGCTGACCAATGCATTTGCTAACCTTGGTAAAGTCTCATCTCCCTCTCCCTTCACTAATGGTCCTCCATCTGACGTGCTGTAGCATGTCCAGCTGATCTTGAGCAACTCTCATCTCTCATCTGTCTTGAGATCCCATTTGATGTGGTGCTGGATGCCTTTTCTGATCTTCGGAAAACATCATCTCACCGCCATCTTCGGACTCTATTTCACGTGCTGCAGTATGAGCTTGGTGATCTTTAGTAAGTCTCACCACCTTTCTCTTTTGAGACTCTCGCCCTCGGTTTTCTACAATTCTCCTTGATTTATACTCCTTTCTTGACATATTACGTCTTTGCTTTGGGGACATACATTTTTCCATTGGACGGACACCTATAAATCTCTTCGCTTTGTAAGGTGACACATCAGATTGAAATGGTTATACTAAGGTCTTTATAAGTGCAAAGCCAATGGGGAATTTAGGAGACCGCATAACACTCAACTACCAAAAATATATTTTACTAAATCGCGTTGGTGTTTTGCAGTCACTAAAGTACGCTGGGAGTTCAATGTATCTATGAAATCAAACGGATAATTTGGAAATTTATAGTTCCAAGAAGGTTAGGTCTGAGTAAACTGTGCTATGAAGCTATGCATGCCCTTCGTATAATTACGTTCAATTCAAATGCTAAGTAAAAGAATTTCAAGTGTGGAAACAATTTATTGATACGAGAGTCGGTGTGTAAAATTCTCTAGGCTTTGTGTGAAATTAAGTAGTATGAATATCAGTTAATTATTTTGTTTTCATAGGATATCAACTTTGTAAGATAATACACGTATTGCATCTGTCCTTTGTATGCTTTAAGCATTGTGAAGGAACTCGGAACGTTGAACATCTAGCGATCGCTTTGATGATTTACTAAAAGTAGGGATTTTTCTCTACTATTCGTATATATCTATATACGTATATGCTAGTTAGTTAGTTAGTTAATTAATTGGCTCAAAAAGCAAAATGCAAGGCCATGTAGGGGGACATCGAGTCATGTACAGTGTGGTGTTCATGTAAAGAGTTCAGGCCACTTGTGGTCAAGGGAAACTTTGAACCGAGCGATCGTCGGCATCTTCAATATCTCGTCCAGCAGCCTATTCCACGGATCCGCAACCCGGACGGAGAAGGACCCTCTCCTTCGATTGAGATGAAATCGTCGCAGATAGAGCTTTACGGAGTGACCCCGCAGGCGACGATCTAGAGCAGGAGTGAAGAACAGCTCTTTCGAGAGGTTACACTTTAGGCTTATGATGTTATGAGCAAGAATGAGATCACCACGGCGTCGTCGTTTTTCTAGAGAATGAAGGTCGAGCGTCTTCAGTCTTTCTTCATAAGACAAATACTTGAGACCAATAACCATGCGGGTAGCCAGCTTCTGGGCTTTTCAAGATGTTGTATGTCTTTGAGGAGATAAGGAGAAGAGGCTTGAATCCCGCCCTCCAATATGGGCCACACCAGATGACACAGAGCGGTAGGAATAGGCTGCTGTGAGCATTCCGAATGGCCGTTGAATCAAGAACAGATCGCGTAATTTCTTGGCAGTTCGGACGCATTGGGCCGAAGGCGAAAAGTAAGAATCCACCAAGATACCCAGGTCCTTTACCTGGTCGGTCCTCTCCAGCAGCAGACGACCTATATATATAGACGCATAGGTACATACATAGCTAAATGTCATAGAAATATAAAGTTATGGATGATACTTTGATTTACTAAATTATGTCGAAACAGAAAATAATGAACAATGAAAATTAAAAGAATATGATTAAATCTTTATCTAAAGTGACTAGGAAAATAAATTGTGAGAACTCCATCGGAGTGCTGGGCAATAAATTCGATGGAGACAAATTTAAATGCTCTTGGAATATTGTTCTATCTTAAATAAGCAAATACAGCGTAACATATGTGTTTGTACGTTATTAAGTCGTTCTCTATTCAATCTCAATAATTTAGCCTGCAAAATAGTTTGCAACAAAATGATTTTTCTTATATAGACTCATATATTTAAAGAAATATTTTCCTGTTTCATATAAAAATGTACGTACACACACAGGAACATACATACCTAACTACCTATATACACATGAGTGTATGTATGTATGGTTGTATATGCACTCTCTCTGTCTGTCTCTATCACACACATACACACACAGACATATATATACATATAAAGAGTGATAGATAGATGAATATATATATGCATATACATACACAGATATTTATTTATGTATATATATACTCATCCACACTCACAAATGTATATATATATATATTCGCACACACATATATGCATATATATATATACAGGCTTTGACAAAAATAATGGAAACACCTCATAATTTCAAACACAGTTATTTGAAGATGAGGTAGTGCCAACTTTGGCAGTAATTACACCTTAAATTGTGTGGACTCGTACGGAGTTTTAAGTGTTTACTAAGGAATTATTATGTATTCTTCAACTAAAATATTCTTCAAATCTTCTATTGATAACGGTGGATGACATCGACCCATTAATTGTTTATCTAAAATGCACCCTAAATGTTCAATATTATTGAGGTCTAAAACCTGAAGACACCGAATAAGTTGTTTACCTTCACTAGAATGTCCCTCGTGCCATTCAGTAACAACTTTAACTGTGTGAAATGGTGCATTATCACCCTGAATTATTTCGTTTCTCTCCAGGAACATTTTCGCAAACATTGGTTGATATTAATAAGATAAAATGCTTAAATAGTCGTAATTATTAATTCTGCCATGACGTGAAACCACTGAGCCGGCGAATTTGCAATATATAGCGCCCACCCAACAATATCATCATGTTTCCTCCTCCATTTATAACAGTTGAAAGGAGGCAGTCTGCGTCAAAAGCTTCTTCTGGCTCCTTTCAGTCGTATAATTTGCCGGTCTTTGGAAGTATATTAAATGATGCCTCGTCCGGAAAAAAACATTGTTTCTCTTCTCTAGGGACCAATTCTGTAGGATTTCACACCATTAAAAAACGCTTTGCAACGTTTTTTTATGAAAGTAGTGGTTTTTAGATTGCAGCCCTCCCATGAAATCTGATTTTATGCAGCTCCTGGTGAAGAGATTTTGTAAAAACTCGGTTCTGGGGTCGTTCATTAAGATCTACAATATTTTTGGTTGTTGTGAATTTGTGATCCTTTCTCATGTGTCCGACGGTCCCAGTCTGAAAGTTTGGGTGTTCCTCTGGATTTTTGTTTCGGCTAAGAAGTTGTCTCTCTTTGTCAAAGGATTTTATATGACGTATTTTAAATATGAATATTATGGATTATTGCAGAAGAATAACCAAGGAAGTATATATGGATTTAAAGAATCTCATCAAAAGCAGTAATTTTTAATTGTTAATTTATCATTCAAACAAATAATATTTTATACATTTACTTCAAATTATAAAAAAAAAAAAATCTATCATTCGATATGTTATACGCAATTCTAATTTTATATCTCTGAAGAGCAGAAGCGTTGTCTATAAATGCTTATCACTATAGGAGTTCATTATAGGGAAAATTCTAATGTTAAACGATCGTAAAGTGATTTAAATAATTAATTCAAAACTTGTACACTGTAATATACGTTATATAATTTTATTTATTCGTATTTACATATATTTGTATACATATTTACATTTATTAATATATCTTTAATACAACAATCATTTTTTTCACACATGTATATCTTTCTGATGTGTTTTGATATTGATTTCTTAATACTACTTATATTAATATATTATTAACAAATATATATGTATATATACTCGCTCGTATTAATTATATAAATACTTTAATAGCATCAATACTTTGATACAATTGAGCACTCAATATTAATTCAATATATAATATTCTCACTGAATATAATTAACGAAAGACTTATGCAGATTGAAAGTTTCAAACACTGGAATATCATGTTCACTATAATTTTAAGAGGAATATATGATGTAGGTTCCATACTAGCACAGCTCCATTAAATTAGCCTTAGCATGACGGCCACAAAGAAAGCAAATCAATACTGAAATTAATAAATTCTCAGATATATTATACAAGCGTCAAATATAGAACGTTAATCACAAAGATGTTGAAACTACACTCTGACTAAACCATCTGTTACATTAAATTGCAAAATATAAGATGAAGTAACGAGGAAGGGAAGTGAGGATACTAAAAAAGAAGTGAACCATACACCATAAGAACAAGCATTTTACAGGAAACGGCATTATGAAGATACTCATTTTTATTGCACTTCTCATATCCCGTGAGTAATATTATTTCCTTAACAGGAGCTCTAATAACTACTATGCAATACATTCATTAATATATATATATATTAGAATTTATTTTATCTAAGAGATATCACCACGCTTGAAATATACATGGTGCAATCAATGACGATTGGAATGTAAGCTTTATCAGTTACACATAACGGTTATTTTTAATATTTTTCATCCATCGTAAACCCTGACCGTGTCTCATATGTATCTCCCACTAAACTAATATGAAGAATCCAATGGTGATATTTCATATTCAGAAAATTTCATCTCACACTTTGCTGTTATAAGATAATTAAAAATTTGTTAATTAATAAATTAAAATATTTTTTCTTATATAATGCCGAAAGATAATATTTCAATGTTTCAATATGTGTATGTAGGTGAAAATAATATTTAAATCTTTTTCATGTTCAATTAATATATATGTTCTGATTGAATTATTTGATAATGTTCATCCCACGCGAAATTAACGTCAGACATTTTTACCATGTTATCGGTTGCTCTATGACACCCCAGAAGTTACAAGGAACAAGACACCAAAACCATCTGTTACCTAGTTCTTTATTTTAAAATACCCATAGGCTCACGTTAAGTAACCTAGATCTCGAGTTGGTGATAATAATACTGCTGCTCATCTAGATATATAGATAATTATTCAATGCAAGAGAAATTATGAAAGCATATCTGATATACACAATTTAAAATTACCTACATCCCATTAATATAAATTTAATTTATGAAAAATCCCCTTCAATTATTTTTTAAATTTCAAAAGTAAATTGGGAATATAATTACAGACACAGCGAAAAGTGATTGTATTCCTGCCCCAATTATGTTAGATACATATTGCTCAAGTATTTATGAATAAGACTGATTAAATAATTAAATAAAACAAAAGGAAATCAACTAAAAAGGAAAAGCAGAAAAGAGCAGAAAGCAAGTTAATTAAATGTGAAACATAATTAATAATAAAAGTTAAATTTACCTTATTTCAACAGCATATTGAAAATAACTATATTAAATATTTCATTTAAACATTAAAATATACGAAAGAAAAGATGACCTTCGCGGAAATTGAACTCAGAACGCAAAGAATTTCGCCCGGTGCCGTAAAATTTCTTCCAGCATTTCTTCCATTCTACATTAAAGACATTCGTTTTTATAATATAGAATTTAGCCCCAGGAAACATCTTCTCCAGATTTCTATAAAACTCGATCCTTGTCATTATATTTTCGAACAAGTGAATCTAGCACACCCACCCAGTTCGTAACAATATTCGACCGAACAATTATTCTTTGCTGATGAAGGGAAATAAACCAAGGATCGCGATACACAGATATAGTTTTCAGTTGAGTGGGGATGCTAGATTCCCTAGCTCGAAAACATAACGGCACTGATCGTGTGGCGTAGCCAGCTGGACACGATGTCTCCTGGAGCTAAATTACAGCAACATTCCTCATAAACCAGGAAAGCCATGTTATGTCGGCAAATGATCTTTTCACCAAAGTACTGTTGCTGAATATCTCTCGTTTTGAGATTTAGAAATAGTAACTTTCACAAGTAATGACATGTTGTAAATTTTATTTCCTAATAGGTTTCTAAAAAGTTTTGATGTTGGCCTATACGCTATAAAAAGGAATATTTCTTTTTCACTTTCTAGATGCTGCAACCTCATCGCTCAGCTGGAGAGAATGCCAACGTTTAGGTAAACAAAGATGTTATGTTGAATATAGCCAGTACATATCCAGCAGGAGAGATTGTGGGTAGATATTTATTATTTCTAAGATACGTACACAAAGTTATTACAAAATAGGTAATGATAAATATAACAGCAAATCTATTTATCAATCTCTCTATTACTACACATATCTATCTCCCATATACCATATCCATCTATTTATCTATTTATCTATCAATATCTCTCTTTCTCTCTCACTCTCTCTCTCTCTCTCTCTATATATATATATATATATATATATATATATATGTGTGTGTGTGTGTGTGTACACATATATACACATACATATATATGTATATATATATATATATATATATGTACATCACTATCAATCTATCAACATATTTATATATTTATCAACCTATATGTCTCTGTCTTTATATCTATTACTGTAACTACCTACACCCATTAAACGTCCATCGATCTTTCAATCTCTGCCTGTATCTATCTATCTTTCTACTTAGCCGCCTCTCGATCAATATTTCTATCAACCTATATATCAATATACTTATAATCCTATAAGTCTATCTATAGACTTATAGATAGACTTATCTATCAATCTGCCTATTTGTCTGTCTAATCTTGCAATCCGTTTCTCTATTTATATATGTATATATATCTCTCTGTATATTTATATATACATAAACTATGTAATTACCTAACAACCTACATCACTACCTGCTTTTCTACCTACCTACCTACCTACCTACCAACATACCTACATATATACGTACACATTTACATACATACTTACATACTTATCATTCTGCATTTCTCTATATCAAATGCATTTAGATATTTAAAGGACAGAGAATATGCGAAATGAGAATTTTAAGCTGATTCAATAATGTTTGAACTACTTATGTATGTTTCATCATACGGCTAAAAAAAAGGCCAGTCTAGGTCAATGTATAGGTCGATCCGCTGCATGAAATTCGTAGTGACACAAAAAATGCATCTTTTGCTAGCAATAATATTAATGCTAACAGAATGAATAAGATCGCTTTGAATATCAAAATATCCAACTACAACAACGTCGATACACCTCCTCACAAATACTGTGATTAGCTTGAAAATCGCGCGCTAAGCCCTGAGATAACAGCAATCATTCATTGTTTGAAGTTCTAGGCAGGAGGCTAGCTGGCAGAATAGTGAGCACGTCGGCGAATTTCTTAGCAGTATTTCGCCCGTCGCTACGTTCTGAATTCAAGTTTCCTCGAGGTAGACTTTGCCTTTCATCTATTCGGGCCCATTAGGATAAGTAGCAGTTTTGTACTGCGGTCGAGCTAATCGAACGGCCCCTTCCCAAAATTTTCAGGTCTTCCGCCTTGAGTAGAAAAGTTTCTTTTCTACTCAATGCAATGTTAATTGCATTCATACGGCACCATATTTTGAGGAATTGCATGTCTCCTTAAGGTGCATTCTCAACAACCAAGAACCAGAGGTTTGACTTGTTACATCTTTCTTAAATTCCTTTAATTTCCGCTGTTATTTCTAGTCTCTGTACTTTGGAATACTTAATAAAATATCTCTATATTTACAGGTAACATTTTCATCATCTCAAACTTTCAACTCTTGCTTTTTCTCTGGTTGTATATATAGATATATACATATATTTTAGTTGATGTATTTAATGAATAGCATATACTTGATGTTCCTAATTTCATTAATCGCATAATTTCCTGTCAATATATATATATATATATATATATATATATATATATATATATATATATATAAATACATTAAAAGGCTTCCAAATAAAGAAGCGAGTGCAAGATACACAAAAATGGGATGAATTCATGAAAAGGAATGAAAATCAAAAACGTTTACCAAACCAGCAAATCCTGTATTGCAGTTTCATCTTTTTTTGAGAAAATTAATAGAATCTATCTGCCAAGGCGAGAATCATCAGCAGGAAGCCTTTATGATTCTGGCCTTGCCAGATAAATTCTATTCATTTGCTAAAAAAAAGTCGAAACCGCAGTACAGGATTTGCTGGTTTGGTAAACGTTTTTGATTTTCATTCCTTTTCATGAATTTATCCCCTTTTTGTGTATCTTGCACTCGCTTCTTTATTTGGAAGCCTTTTAATGTATTTATATATGGATAACGTATTGTCTAATGACCTATTCATCTTTTGTGCTAGGTCACTGTTAATAATAATTTATTTTTAATACCCTATTTACTATGTATATATATATATATATATATATATATATATATATATATATATATATATATATATATATAACGGGAAGCTTACGAAAATAAACAAAAGACGAAGGCAGGTGGAGTACAAACAAACAATTGTATTAGTATGGTGCTCAGGAATAGAAATAAAACAAGTCTTATACGTTTCGAGCCTACGCTCTTCGACAGAAAGATACACAGAAAAGAAACACGGCGAGAAACAAGGAGAAAAAATACATGCAGGAGCTAACGATTTAACATGGCGGTCTGATTTCGGCCAGAAGTTAGAGATCAGACGTTAGACGCAAGACGGATAGTAGGGGAGATAACAAGGGGAAATGACCTCGAATCAACATAAGTGATCTTATGTGTATGAGAGAGTATGTATGTGCGTATGAAAGGTCTGGACGTGTGTATGTATGTATGACGTGATGTGTAATGTCGTATGGTGTAGTGTAGTGTGGTAGGAGTTGGGAAAAGCCCATGTAGGTTGTGGGTTCGGCTGGGGGTTGGGGCAGAGTGGGGGTTGTGGGGAGAGTGAAAGGGGGAGAGAATAGAGAGGGAGAAGTGGAGGAGGGAAGAGAGATGGGGGAGATAGGAGATGAGGGGAAGAGGGGAGGAGGAGGGAGGTGAGATGAGGGTGAGGGGAGAGATTTAGCACACGTACAGGTGCGCACACACATGCATATTTACACACAGGCACATACATATGATAACATTTTATAATATAATATAATATAAACCATATATGCTTGTTTGCAAGTAATAATGTGTAGGAAATGATTCCGAAACTGATGGTCGTTATAAATTAATAACACACGTATTAGATATAATTGACATTTACTTGCCTTATATATCAAACTCTTTTAGGAGCTATTACACTTTTCGCTTTAGCATTTATCTTTACTGTCTGTACACAGTAGGTAAATTAATTCACTTGTGCGATATAGGATATTCACATATTTCAGATGTTTGATCATAGCTACGACTATGTAACATTAGTTCCGCTTGAGACGTATGGAGATTAGTGTTGATGTGAATGCTTACGTTCTCATTAGATTTTATAGATAAATTATTGAATCGTCTTAAGTGATCATATCGTAAATGAAATTTGAAAGCTTCGCTTTAAATTTTCAGTGGTTACAAAGACCTCTTGTCATGTTTCACTTCTGATGTCGAACGCCAATGCTATAGGCGCTTCAAGAAGAATCACTGGTGCTTCCACGTAAGTTTCTTATTCTTCCTATAAATATTTCTTCGATTATGCATAAATTTGAAACTGGTCTTAAACAAAGAGAAACGTTCGTCTATCAGACGATGATAGTAAAATATCTTTTGTCTGCAAAAAATGAAATAACAATACGAAATATGTAATATGCTATTTAATTGCAAAGTACATAACATAGATGGTTTCAAACAATTTCTAACGAGTTTCAATATAACTCCAATGATCATTGCGAAGTTTTAGCAAAACATTTGTTGCTGAAATCATGAAATGCATGTTGCAGATTATCATTCCATTCGATGGACGTGGAAGTGGTCTGAATTTCATTATTTAACACTCATATATCGGTTATATTCTACATATATTATAGACACGCTTCTCCTCCACAGTTAGGGGCACTGTAGGGAATTCTCTCCAACTATAATGTATATGCATATATATATATATATATATATATATATATATATATATATATATATATATATATATATATATATATATATATATATATATATATATATATATATATATATATATATATATGCACAGAGATGCAGGAAGCAAATCGACATCCTTAATTTTCAAAATCTAAGCTTTTATACGCAAAGCGAACAATTGCAATGTAGTCGATAGATAGGACGACATACTTTAGTATTTAGTTGACATACATTTTGCAGTTTTTAATTCAGAAACTCTTTTGGCCATTGAACTGATGATCTTTGGGCTTGTCTCTTGTGGAATTTCTATCCACTTTTCACGCAGCAATCGAAACAATTCATCTTTAGATTTAGGATTCCTTTACGATTTCGTATAGCTCTATCTAGTATGCTCCAGGGATTTTCCATTGGGTTCATGTCAGGAGATTGGCCCGGCCAAGGAAGCTTTCCGATCCTATTTTCAGTCATCCATTGATGATTCCTTTCCGCTCTGCTTCATGGAGCCGAATATTTCATTAATAAAAATTCATTTTCCTTTGTGCAATCGTTTGAATAAATCGGAAGTAGCCGTTGCTGAATATTTCAATGTATTTTTCAGTGTTTATGGTTCCAATACATTCGACCATCTCAGAACGACCATTGCTGGTGACAGCTCCACATACCATTACAGAGCTACCGCCATGTTTCACAGTTGGTTGGAGTCGTTTTAATAATCGAATTCTTGATTGGAAAACATCCAGACCCAAACACGTCCACTGTCTGAGAATAATGCAAATCTGGATTCATCTGAGAAAATCAGTCTAACCCAAAATTAACAGGATTTCTCTGACATATCCTGAGCCCATTTCATTTCTTTCTTGATATTAATTGTTTGAAGGGGAGGGTTTCTTCTAGATACTCGTCAATAATACTTTAGCTTATGCAGATATGTAACACACATTCTCTTGGAGTAACTTCTAGGTTTTTTTGTACTGTCAGAAGCCTTCGAAAGGGGTTCATTTGCCACAATTGTCTTCAAACACTGAATCATCCATTCCGAGTGCCTAGATTTGGCCGGGACGAAAATAAGTTGATTCTTCTCTTTGGCTTTTGATTTGCGCTATAAAACTATTAACATACGAAAGAGCATTTTGAAGATTTTCGGCAATTGTTTGCTGGCTAAGACCAGTCTCAAATTGACGAATAATACGAACTCCTTGAAAACCTGGCAGTTCTGCTGAATGTTTGTGTGTAACATGGTAATTCTTCGCTAATGATTAATATAATGGCGCCTGGAACGAAAAACGAATTGTCACATTGTAAATTGTACACCGTTGAAAATATATTAAGACGCTTAGATCCGAAATTTTGAAAATTAAAGGTGTCTATTTACATCTAGCATGTCTAAATGTATTCGTATTTTTACCCTAATTAGAAGATTGCATTATTTTACAACACGATATATATGTGTGTGTGTTTGTGATAGTGTGTGTGTTTGTGAATATGTTCATATATACATATGTGTGTGTGTGTGTGCGTGTGTGTGTATATAAATATGTATACACACATATGTGTGAATGTGTTTTTGTCCCCATTACCGGTTGACATGTGTCCTTGTTTCAGGGCCCGTAACCTTGGTGTACAGCAAGATGCAATGTTTGATTAAATTCCAAGCATAAACTGCAAAATAAATTCGACTAACGTTTCTTGATGTGGTGACATGTCATAGACTGAGTCTAAAAACTGAAACAAAATAGAAGATACAAAAGCACAGCAAAGCAAATTTCTTCGCTCAGATGTTACAGCTTCAGATTTGAATAAACTTAATATCGCAAAAATATATTCAGTTCTGATATCTTAAAGAAAATTCTGAAAGATGTTTCTTATTGTTGTATCTTGCAGAATTTCATGATGTAGAGTTTACAAAAAGGCTAACAGGGTCGTTTATGTATAAACCCTAAATTTATTTTTAGTTTTTATGTATTCTCACACCATTGGATGAAACAAATCTAATTCAGGAAGTGCGTTACATTGAGCCTATTAATTTCTTCTACGCAAATGAGATTATGATAACCCCAAACAAATCTGCTCTAGGTAAATAAAATGTTATTGGTAATAATTTCACATTCGTCCTATTCGTATTTCCTTTCAGGGCAAATAAAAATTCCAGAAACAATGCTAAGGTACGTAATTTCATGTGATTCAATATTTATAACAATGATTAAAATCTTACAGTGGATAGCCCAGCGGTAGATGTGTTTGAATATATAACACGTAGGTATCATCAGGGATGTACAGATTGGACCCAATTCGCACTGATTTACGGTACGGCATTCTCTGCCTTCTATCAAGCTAAAACTCTTTTAACTGGCCAGATGCTAAATCATTCTCTCATTTACCCACTTGTTTCTTCGGCAAATAATGCATAGTTTTGTTAGGCAAGCTCCGAAGCATTTGATAAAGGTAAATATATTTTAAGGAAATATTTGCATAACTCTTACCACAATACTTTCCCCCATTTCTACATAACCTTTTCCCTATTCATTTTACAGGTGGTATCCCCGATATCGAAAATCCGTATTGCACTTCTGGTGATTTTACTTAAGAACTACTAAATAAAATAAATACCGTAATGAAGATTCCCTGTTTTAGTGTTGTATTTCTTTTGATATTCTAAATATCTGAAATATGTCTTCAATAAATTATACTTTCATATTTGCATTAAAATTGTTTGATATCTGAATATTTAGCAAAATGTACGGATTAACACATATTAACGTTAGAGTTTCCTTTCAAAGACAGAATGTATTAATTATTCTTTGCCATAGCATTTACTAGTTGCTGAAACAACACTTTATACATATTGAAATAAAGGTATCCAAATGAGTTTAGGTAAAGATAAGTTTGAAAATCTAAGGTGAATTATTTTTTTATATTTAATGTGTAAAACCTCGTCACACATTTTCTGTTGTGATATCGGAATCTCACGAAATATGTTTCATAAGTATTTGTCAATTATACCGGAAGTATAATACACATTAATATCTGAGTATCATTTTCATGACTTTTGTTAAAGAACTCAAATATTCCCCGTTAGATTTTTAACACAACGTATCATACAGGAATAGGTTTATAATTCCACCACCTGCAAACTGAATACTTCAACTTAATAATGTAGGACAATTTTCAGATGATGTAGTCAAATAATTCTGTTGTACACACACACTCACGCATCTATACATACATATATACACAGTATCATACACACAAACCTACGTACACGGACACACATAAACGGGCACATACACAAACATTGTCATCAGGGAAAACTACAGTGGCCACAAAGGTTTAAATAACGGCAATATTAGTGGTAGGAGAGACACTTCAGAGAACAAATAATTAAGCTGGTGGCGAAAACAACGAATTACCTCACACTGTCTCTAATTAGCAACGAAGAAACTTAACACAAGCGAAGAAATTTATTTATGCAACGGTGAGGACAATGCAAGTTGCCACTCAATCCTAGATTTTTGTTATAACTAGGAAGACGATGGCTATTTTGGGCATGTAAAAACCGCACCCCTAGCAGCAACTGAGGCCTAGCTGGATCTTGCTCTAGAATATATGTGGGTAGATGTAAGACATGTCACCAGAACGTGGAGATTTTCTCAATTACTCAAATAGCTACGGTTTACAACAGGCTGGAAGGTATATCAGCCGAAACGTTGTGATAACAACAAACAAGATGAGGACAAATATCCGTCGAATGTAAATAATGTAAATGAGTGTAGAAACGTATCTTTTAGTAAACTTGGAACAGTTTGTATTCTCATCAAAATGTTGGAGGAAATAGGCCGTAGCCCGAAAAGATCTCAACGGAAAGTGATGCAAAGTAGAAATGGAAAGTAGCAAGTAGAGGAAGCTGAGAAAAGAGCAGCAAGGCAAAGGCCAATTCCAACCCCAACTACCGAGCATACAGCAGCAGCATGCACGACACACACACTTGTCAAAACAAAACAAAAATAACAGGGCAAATCAATAACAGTTTTTTGGAGCAACACAATTATGTCAGCCTCAACTACAGCACACCGTACAATATGAAAAACAGGAAAATTCGCAACTCCTCCACTTCCGACTACACTAACCTCAGCCAAAAGAAAACAAACACAGCAGACTACTATCAAAATAAAATAGCTTCAATAAATAAAAACACACTATCACGAAATTGCTTGTTATTAAAGGGGACAACAATATATTCTGATATCCTTAGAGGAAAAAGGGGGGACAAATTTATTGGAAGTTTTCCTGAGGTCAGCCCTTTCTAGGTTTCAAATTTTCAAATAAATGAGACTGGAATACCGTACATCCAATTGTGTAAGTGTTCTGAGCATAAACTGTAAGCTCCTAAATGCTGTCCTCAATGTGTACCGTAAATCAATGGATGCCGAATGAAACTCTCTCCGACACTCCGTTTTGGCATCTGGTTTACTTTTCTCCTCTTTATCTTTCAACAACTATAATGCATTTATCAAATAATGGCATTGTGCGAGCTTGAATCCAATGAGGGTTGCTCAGTGGCTTCTGGTCGCTACATTTAGAACTGATTGCTACCAGATACACTAGGATTTCAGACACACACAGGCACAAACACACACAAACACTTATTCATACACGCATACACACACACACGGGCACATATATGTGTTTATTTTAAAGTCTCTATATACATATATGGATGCATAATCACGTTCGCAGTGCGATGTCGTTTCGGACTCTCATAAAACACTGATGGTCTTTCTAGACGTGGAATTAAATTTAATAAAACTAAATGTCAATACGAGCGAATGTCGATGCCTGAAGTTTACATACCATGTAAGTCCACCTGAGGTGAGACAGCTGGAATTCCCCAGGTGATTTGTATCCTTCCTGAGTATCTCGCGCTACTTTATTTTTACCAGTCGATTAGGAAACCTTACTGCTTACTGGCTCAACTTCTCCATCATTTTAAACCAGCTTCAAGAGGTTATAAATTCCCTTGAAAAATCACTCATATGTTTACCAATTAGCTGTCATGTACCGATATAATTTCCCAAATGCGCCACTATAACTATGGGCAAAGAGTAATGTGAATATCCAGAAAGATTCTGTAAACTAATGAATCAATTGTGGTAGTAGAGTTCGTTCAGAATTCTAAAAACCTCGGTTTAATTGGTTGATTTTGCTCTCACGTTCGCTAATTGGTCAGATTTAATGGCCACCTGACCGAAACTCTCAGTATCATGCGGTCTCTCTACTAAATATGAATGCTAACATCTGTTTGGTTGGTAATGAATGAAGAGCTACCACTGCAGCAGCCAGAGATATCGACAAGCATTCCAAGAGAAGAACGATGAGAGGTCTGTGTTTTCGTATGCCGTAAGCATCATAATAATAATGTTAGGTGCCATACAGTCCATGGTGATCGACACGAATGATAGAAAACGAAGCAATGACAGAAGCGATGCTAGGCCTTGGATAGACTAACCATTTATATTACTCATGATTTAGTTTGGTTGAGATATTCAAGCGAGGAACAACAGAAAAGGGATGACCATCAGAGTGTTACACAGACATGATTAATCTGAAATCCTATTCCTGAATAGATGATCGGTGAATGTCTGTATCACAACCGTCGACTGTATCACAACCATCATCATTATCATCGTCATCATCATCATCATTATCATGATCAGAACAATTAATATTTTATAAAAATTTCGCGTTCATTTCTAACAATTATTCTCTCGATAAATTTTTGACTAATGTGTTTTAATATGCAGATGCGAAAAGCGAAGCTATGGAATATTCTGTTTAGTATGAATTTACGAAGTACCTATGAAATAGCATTCATACTAGCTCAGCGCTATTACATTTAGATTTAGCATGACCATACATCGAAAGCAAATCAATTCTGAATATGGTACAATCTCACATAAACCGTACAACCGTCAAATATTGTGCAACATATATAAAAATACAAAACGGTTAGAAAGACTGTGCACTCTGAATAAAACACCTGTAACATTATATTGCATCATTTAAGATAAGGAGGAAGTGAATTGAGGAGAGACAAACAAACGAGGAAGTGAAACATACATAGTCGGAATTAGTATTTTACAGGAAAAGCCATGCTAAGTATATCTATCTTTATTGCTCTTCTCATATCTGTAAGTAATATTATTTCATTATCAGGAGGCGTAAGATCTAAAGTGCAATAGATTCAAGAATATATATATATATATATGTATAAATATATATATTTTGGGGAAAACAAGAATATCCTTGTGGAGAGCCTTACTACATGCTTTCAGATAGGCCCATAAAGACACAGCGAAAAGTGATTGTATTCCTACCCCAATTCATTTAGATACATATTGCTCAAGTATTAATGAATAAGCCTGATAAATAATTAACAACAACAAAAGTAAATTAATTCAAAAGGAAAAAGAAGAAAAAGCCGAAATCAAGTTAATTAAAGGTGTAACATAATTTATAATAAAAGTTAAATTTACCCTATTTCAACAGAATTTTGAAAATAATTACATCAAATATTTCATTTAAACAACAAAATATACAAAATATAAAGATGACCTTCGCGGAAATTGAACTCAGAACGTAGAGACAGGTACAAATCCGTAAAGAATTTCGCCCGGTGCCGTAGCATTTCTGCCAGCATTTCTTCCATTCTACATTAAAGACATTCGTTTTTATAATATAGAATTATTGCGTTAAGCGTTACTCCTTACTGACTTCATCACGTACATATTTTACATTTCATAACATTTTATCTCATAACACTATCTCTACTAAGTTTTGGTAAAAGCGTCGAGCGACTCTCAATTCCTCCTGTATTTTTCAATAATTTTAGCCTATGGAAATTAGACATTTATTTAGATTTGAAAAATTGATGTTAAATGAAAATGAAAACCTACATTACTGCCCAACTTGAAGACTCACATATTTTCATGTAGCCTTTGTACGGAACCAAATCTCAAACTATATATGCCAAATTTATAACGTAGCTAAGGAGGTGTCCTCTTTAAATATTTTAACACTTTTGCTGAGAAATGAATAAGTGGTGAAGCTTGGAACCAGCGGCAATTGACGAAATTGTTGACTTAAGAATATATTCAACCACGGCCTTGGTTAATGATATGTACATATACATATATACATATATGTATATATATATATATACATATATGTATATATATATATATATATATATATATATATATATATATATATATATATGTGCGTGTGTGTGTGTGTGTGAGAGAGAGAGAGAGAGAACTCGTGTTCATTATTGTTTTAGATTTACCGATCATATGCTGGTTAAATAATTTTGTCATTCCATTTACAAGTATAAAATCGTCCATCCCTCAAACATGCAATAATGAACGTCACATTTCGTCTATGAATATGAACAAAATACCCAAATTTGCTGTCATTTTGCAACAAAATGTTATGAGTTGAATCGCAAGTGAATTAAAATTATACAAGTACAATAGATTATTAAATAAATAGTATACAACTGAAGATTATTGGGAGTCATAAGTAAGTGCGCGATCGGTATGTTTAATCGCTGCACGATATTGTCCATATACATTTAAAAAAAAACTCTAGAACTATCTTTAGATATCCTAGCATTTCTTAATATATTTATTCCTGTGACTGATTATATTTGTTCAATTACCCTTTATCAGTACTATTAAAGTGAGAAACAGGCGATTGTTATTTTGTATAGTGAACAATTTATATAACGTAATATGTAAGTATAATTTGCTTTTATCGTCTATAATATTTTCATCGTGGTATCTAACTAATGCTTTTATAATACGTTATAATTAACGTTATTTCTATGAACATTAATTAACATATATAATAATTAGAGTGTCTTTATTAATTATATCTAGAATTAAACGTAGATGTGAACGGGCTTGAAAGTGTGTTATCAGTCAGTTATGAGAATTTATAACACTATTCAAAATCTTATGTCTTCCTTTTCCTTTAGTAACGACAGGAAGTAAAGATCATTTCCAACATAACACGGCAGTCCTAGGTTAGTAAGAATGTTGATGTAATTTAGCCCAAGGATACTCCTTCTCCAGCTTTCTATAAAACTCGTTCCTTGTCATTATATTTTCGAACACACCCACTCAGCTCAAAACAAAATTCACCGGGGTTAACGTTAGGGTTCTGTGCTGATGAAGGGAAATAACCCAAGAATGGAGATGCACAGATATCATTTTCAACTGAGTGGGTATACTAGATTCCAATGTTCGAGAATATAAGGGCATAGAACGTGCGTTGTAACCAGCTGGAGACGATGTCTCCTGGAGTAAATTTCAGCAACATTCGTGCTAAACCAGGACTTCCATGTTATAACGGCAAATGATATTTACTCCAAAGTGCTCTTGCTGAATATCTCTCGGTGTCAGATTTAGAAATAGTAACATTCACTAGTAATGACATATTGAAAAAAAATATGAGTTAATATGTTTCTAAAAGGTTTTGATGTTGGCCTAAACGCTATAAAAAGAATTATAGTTTTACACTTTCTAGATGCTGCAACCTCATCGCTCACTTTGATAGAGTGCCAAGGTATAGGTAAACAAAGATGTAACACTCAATATCGTTAGTACATATCCAGCAGAAAAAATTGCGTGTATGAAATATATTACTTCTAAGATACATGCACACAATTATTACAAAACATACAGATAATGATAAATATATGAATCAATTTATCTATCCAAATCTCTGTCAATCTACATATGGATCTCCCACGCTCCCTATAAATGTATCTATGTATATATTTATCTATCTATTTCTATCTCTCACTCTCTCCCTCTCGCTCTCCGTATATATATATATATATATATATATATATATATATATATATATATATATATGTATATATATATACACATATATATATATATATATATATTCATATATATATATATATATATACCTATATAAGTAAATAAAAAGGAAAATACGCACACTTACATAGTTTTAATATAATTTTTAATATATCGACCGGTTCCACTATCGCTATTCATGTATTTTTCAATAGAAAATATTCTTTATTTAAATGTTCTAGTTGAGAGATTGTGTCTTTGTACAGATAGAAAGGGATGACTTTGAAATTTGGTTTGATGTTACCTGCATATTTTTCTATATGTTCACTGAGAGA
This sequence comes from Octopus sinensis, assembly GCF_006345805.1. Classification (NCBI taxonomy): domain Eukaryota; kingdom Metazoa; phylum Mollusca; class Cephalopoda; order Octopoda; family Octopodidae; genus Octopus; species Octopus sinensis. The sequence goes on along the minus strand of NC_043011.1, from coordinate 65,694,722 downwards.
AATTCTTCTGTGTTGCGGGAAACGGATTTGCTTCTTATGTAGGTTGGTTCTCTTTCTCAATGTCATATTCGTTTGTCCAATATAGTGGTGTCCGCAATTCAAGCAGATTATTACATAATCTCAGAGGCACAGTTGAAACTAGTTTTAATTGTGAACCTCTCTCCTTGTTTAAAAAGGAAATCCAAGTCTTCAAGCAGGTTGGGACATGTCCACATTTTGGGCGTACAAGTTTTGCAACCATTGGTTTCGTGGTTGTTTTGTAAAACTTCGCATTTTTTAGTATTCTCCTTATCGATTTGTTTTATTTTTTTGCATTTGATGAGTTTGTGGGTTTTCAGGATGTTATTCATTTTTGGATCTCTAGTTAGTAAAAGAAGTGTCTGCACAATAGTGTTGAATGCCTCACTGCTTCTGGGGTTGTGTGTTGATATAAATAGTATTGTTTATGTTTGAGGTGAGGTGCTATGTTTTTTTGTACTTAGTGTTTTTGTGTCTAGTTGTTTGGCACTCTTAATTACCTTGTCGATAAGAGAGGGTGGATATTGTCTTTCAAGAAGTGTTGTTTTGAGTACTTGAAGACGGAGGTACCAAGTTTTTCTATCAGACACTATTGTGCAGATATTTTTGCTAAGTTGAAAGGTATGTTTATTTTTATGTGTTTCGGGTGGCATGAGTTAAAAATAAGATATTGTGTTGAATCAGTTGGTTTATAATATATGTCAGTTATGATTTCATTGTTAACATTTTTTTATCATGATGTCTAAAAATGGAAGTTGTTCTTTGTTATATTCCATTGTGAATTGAATGTTACTATTTATGGCATTTAGTATTGTTTAGAAATCCAAAAAGTTTGTCGATGTTCTCCTTACAAATGATAAAGCAGTCATCCAGGTATCGCTTCAAATTTTCTCTTATGTAGAGGTAAAATGAGTAACACTATTTCTGAAGTGATACGTCATATAAGGTGAATTCAAAATAACCCCTTATTAGGTTCGCAAGAATAGGAGCTGCTTTCGTCCCCATCGCAAATCCGCATTTAATGCTTTACTTATTGAATATATATTTTTCTTTATAAGAAATTTTCTCCATGTTGTGTGGGATGAAATTCACGATTGAATGACTTCACAAGTAGATAAATAAAGGGAGGTAACATGCTGTCATAATTATGGTTTTTTGTGGGTACCGGAGATAACTCTTCAGTTTTCAGTAATGGGAGGAGAATATAAATGTGTACAAAGGCATGTTTCGAAAACCTGTCTGTATATATGTGTGCGTGTGTGAGTGTGTTTGTGTGTGTGTGTGTGTGTGTGTGTGTGTGTGTGTGTGTGTGTGTGTGTATGTGTATGTGTGTCTGTCTTTGTCTGTGTATGTATGTATAGAAAGGTCGTAAGAAAAGTTTTCAGCGTAACATTGAAACGCTGCTGGTAGGTAGCGGAAGCAATTTTTGTCTTAACTACAGGATTTGCGGAATATTTTTACTTATTTTCATGATTCTGATGTTTTAATTTTTTGTTTCAAATTTTTGAATATACAACGCTCGAGTTTAAAAGGAATACGAGAAAATTGAGAATCGTGCTGTCATAAATTACCGTGTTGTTTTTTCGGTGGGGGATTCTCGATTATATTGAACATTGTCAAAATAAAATGGCTGCGTTATTCTCAGCTTGAGAAACGCCTTCGAGAAGCAATCAAAGAAACATAGCTGAGAATGTTCATCAGAAGATTTATTTTTCATCACGACGATGCTGCAGCCCACACTTTAGTGGTAGTCATGGCAACAATTCGTGCTTGTGAATACGAACTTGTTCCCCACCCGTCTTATTCGCAAGACTTCGCCCCCTCTGATTTTCATCAGTTCCCCACAAAATGTAAAAAGCTCTGGCTGGTCGACATTTTGCCAGTGAAAATGGTATCATAGAAATTTTTTGGCATCTCCAACAAAAGAGATCTTCTACGCCGGTATAATGGCGATTCATCATCGCTGGAGAAACTGTTCAGCCATCGCGTGGGGTGGGAGGGAGTATTTTGAGAAATTAATCATCAGCAGTTTCCTAACATGATTTCCTTTTTTGAGCCACAAGGCTTTGCATACACACCTCGTGTTTGGCCTTATGTAAGTACATATTCCTTTAAATTTGATACGAATCTATAAGACTGTCTCTCTCTCCTACATTTCTCTGGCTTTCACACTTTGCACTCTATTTGATCAGTCTCTTTCTCTCTCTCACACTCACTCCCTACTTCTCCTCCTGTTTTTCCAAATACGCCAGCTAAACTAAGTGGTACCGTCTATTAGTCGAAAGACACCCGCTGTTTTTGTCCTCTTTTTACTATTATAGTTTTTTGTATTTGATATTCGTGTGCCATCGTCCGTGTTTCTGTCCCAGTTTCGTATACATTCGATCCTTTTTCCAAGAAATCTAATGCTCGCAGCTTAGTACTCAAGATTAATAAGCCGACATTGCTAGGTTGATCCGGTTCCTGACTGAAGATTGAAGGCTTCGGATGTCCAGTCCGTGTTTTTTGTATCGTCTTCTAAATGTTTTGCGTTCTTGTCCCAGTTTGTATTTTTCTACATATATAATATATATATATATATATATATATATATATATATATATATATATATATATATATATATTTGTATATATATGTAAAAGTAATATATGACAATTGTTCGATTTCCACATCGGCATCCGAAACTCGGAGTTTTATCATAGCTACCGAATAATTGTCACATATTACTTTTACACATAAAATCCTCTATTTACATAAAATCGAGGTCTCATTGTTTCTCTTGTTATCTTACCGTTTTTATCAATATGTATGCACAACGTCTGATGTTTTGACATCTCCTTCACCTTCGTTGTCCTCCATCACTCAGAAAGTAAATTTGAAGTAGCTGTGCTTGCAACGTATTCATAGAGCTGCCATTTATCTTTCAACGAGTATGTTAATCCATGTTCCAATATATCTTTAGATGCACCAAGCGATGACATCTGAAATGTGGCGTTGACTTCTGTGATACTGTTTAGAAAATCCTTTGATTGAATGGACAGGCCTTCCAGAGAATCTATAAGAGTTTCAGAAGGTCTTGCTTGTAGTGCTAATGTTATATTACCTTTTGAGTAGCGCGTGCCATTAATTTAATTTGAAAGTTTATAAGCTAAGCTGAGATGTTAATTTCAAATTAGCACGCGACTATCGACAAAAGTATCTTTTCACAGGAATGGTTGGATCACATTTGAAAGCAGCTGTAGGAGTTGTGAAGAACGAATTTGTACGTGGTCACTTTATGTAAGGTATCCTAATGGACCACTGACCAATCAGAAAAAAAAAACATATTGTTCAATAATTCAGCGTGAAGTGCTGCAGCATGCGTTTGCTGATCATTGGGAAGTCATTTCCTCTTTGCTGATCTTGGGAAAGTCTCATTTCTTTTGATGATCTTGGAGAAGTCTCATTTCTTTTGGTGACCTTCTGAAAATGTCACCTTGCATCTCTCTTGAGACCATCATATGTGCTGACCAATGCATTTATTAACCTTGGTAAAGACTCATCTCCCTTCACTAATGGTCCTCCATCTGACGTGCTGTAGCATGTCCAGCTGATCTTGAGCAACTCTCATCTCTCATCTGTCTTGAGATCCCATTTGATGTGGTGCTGGGTGCCTTTTCTGATCTTCGGAAAACATCATCTCACCGCCATCTTCGGACTCTATTTCACGTGCTGCAGTATGAGCTTGGTGATCTTTAGTATGTGTCACCACCTTTCTCTTTTGAGACTCTCGCCCTCGGTTTTCTACAATTCTCCTTGATTTATACTTCTTTCTTGAAATATTACGTCTTTGCTTTGGTGACATACATTTTTCCATTGGACGGACACCTATAAATCTCTTCGCTTTGTAAGGTGACACATCAGATTGAAATGGTTATACTAAGATCTTTATAAGTGCAAAGCCAATGGGGAATTTAGGAGACCGCATAACACTCAACTACCAAAAATATATTTTACTAAATCGCGTTGGTGTTTTGCAGTTACTAAATTACGCTGGGAGTTCAATGTATCTGTGAAATCAAACGGATAATTTGGAAATTTATAGTTCCAAGAAGGTTAGGTCTGAGTAAACTGTGCTATGAAGCTATGCATGCCCTTCGTATAATTACGTTCAATTCAAATGCTAAGTAAAAGAATTTCAAGAGTGGAAACAATTTATTGATACGAAAGTCGGCGTGTAAAATTCTCTAGGCTTTGTGTGAAATGAAGTAGTATGAATATCAGTTAATAATTTTGTTTTCATAGGATATAAATTTGTAAGATAATACACGTATTGCATCGGTCCTTTGTATGCTTTAAGCATTGTGAAGGAACTCGGAACGTTGAACATCTAGCGACCGCTTTGTGATTCACTGAAAGTAGGGATTCTTCACTACTATTCGTATATATCTATATAAGTATATGTTAGTTAGTTAGTTAGTTAATTATTTGGCTCAAAAAGCAAAAAGCATGGCCATGTAGGGGGACATCGAGTCATGTACAGTGTGGTGTTCATGTAAAGAGTTCAGGCCACTGGTGGTCAAGGGAGACTTTGAAACGAGCGATCGTCGTCATCTTCGCTATCTCGTTCGGCAGCTTATTCCGCGGATCCGCAACACGGACGGAGAAAGACCCTCTCCTTCGATTGAAATGAATTCGTCGCAGATAGAGCATTTCGGAGTGACCCCGCAGTCGACGCTCTGGAGCAGGAGTGAAGAACAGCTCTTTCGAGAGGTTACACTTTCCGCTTATGATGTTGTGAGCAAGAATGAGATCACCACGGCGTCGTCGTTTTTCTAGAGAATGAAGGTCGAGCGTCTTCAGTCTTTCTTCATAAGACAAATGCTTGAGACCAATAACCATGCAGGTACCCAGCTTCTGGACTCTTTCAAGTTGCTGTATGTCTTTGAAGAGATAAGGAGAAGAGGCTTAAATCCCGTACTCCATTATGGGTCTCACCAGCGTGACATGGAGCGGTAGGAATAGGCTGCTCTAAGAATTCCGAATGACCGTCGAATCAAGAACAGAACTCCGCGTGATTTGTTGTTAACTTAGACGCATTGACCCGAAGGCGAAAAGGAAAACTCCACTAAGATGCAAAGGTCCTTTACCTGGTCGGTCCTCTCCAGCAGCAGACGACCTATATATATAGACGCATAGGTACATACATAGCTAAATGTCATAGAAATATAATGTTATGGATGATACTTAGATTTACTAAATTATTGAATTGTATTGGCATCCTTTCTGTCTCGGGAGACAATGGAGTTGCGCATTTTTTTTTTCTAGGTCTAGTCCGGCTGTTATATTTTATTTCCTGATACATATCCTGCTGTGGCTGTGTAGTCCTATCCTGGACAAACACTCCCTCTGGCAGGTACTGCAAATGTAGCGAAGACTGTTCCTGGTTGGTTGTAGTGCCATGGTCTCTTGTTTACGTTTCTTCCTTTCATTCCATTTCTCCTCTCTCTCTCTGTCACTCCTTTGTACTCCCTCTTTTACTGTACGTCGCCATTCTCCACGGTTGCCGGCGACTGCCTTGTTCATTATTTTCTGTTTCTACATAATTTAGTTAAATTATAGAAACAGAAAATAATGAACAATGAAAATTAAAAGAATATGACTAAATCTTTATGTAAAGTGACTAGAAAAATATTTCTAAATCTAAATAAACAAATACAGCGTAATATATGTGTTTGTACGTTATTAAGTCGTTCTCTATTCAATCTCAATAATTTAGCCTGCAAAATAGTTTGCAACAAAATGATTTTTCTTATATAGACTCATATATTTAAAGAAATATTTTCCTGTTTCATATAAAAATTTACGTACAAACACAGGAACATACATACCTAACTACCTATATACATATGAGTGTATGTATGTATGGTTGTATATGCACTCTCTCTGTCTGTCTCTCTCACACACATACACACACAGACACATATATATACATATAAAGAGGGATAGATAGATGAATATATATATACATATACATACACAGATATGTATTTATATATATATATATACTCATCCACACTCACAAATGTATATAAATATGCATATATATATATATATATATCCGCACACACCTATATGCATATATACATATACAGGCTTTGACAAAAATAATGGAAACACCTCATAACTTCAAACAAAGTTATTTGAAGATGAGGTAGTGCCAACTTTGGCAGTAATTACACCTTAAATTGTGTGGACTCGTACGGAGTTTTAAGGGTTTACTAAGGAATTATTATGTATCCTTCAGCTAAAATATTCTCTAATTCTTCTATTGATAACGGTGCATTACATCGACTCATTATTTGTGTATCTAAAATGCACCCTAGAAGTTCAATATTATTGAGGTCTAAAACCTGAAGACACCGAATAAGTGGTTTACCTTCACTAGAAAGTCACACAACTTTAGCTGTGTGAAATGGTGCATTATCACCCTGAATTATTTCGTTTCTCTCCAGGAACATTTTCGCAAACATAGGATGATATTAATAAGATAAAATGCTTAAATAGTCGTAATTATTAATTCTGCCATGACGCGAAACCACTGAGCCGGCGAATTTGCAATATATAGCGCCCACCCAACAATATCATCATGTTTCCTCCTGCATTTATAACAGTTGAAAGGAGGCAATCTGCGTCAAAAGCTTCTTCTGGTTCCTTTCAGACGTTTAATTTGCCGGTCTTTGGAAGTATACTAAAGGATGCCTCGTGAGAGAAAATAACATTCTTTCTCTTCTCTAGGGACCAAATCTGTAGGATTTCACACCACTAAAAAACGCTTTGCAACGTTTGTTTATAAGTAGTGGTTTATAGATTTCTATGATTTCTCTTGTGTTCGACGGTCCCATTCTGAAAGTTTGGGTGTTCTTCTGGATTTTTGTTTCGACTAGGATGTTGTCTCTCTTTGCCAAAGGCTGTCAGTAACTTCTGAGTATGTGGTACAAGGTATGGTTGTTAAATTGAGAGATTGGTGCATGACGAAATATATGAGAGAACCAAATTTTATTTTAAATATATTTTGATTTTGTAATATGCATTATATTTAGATTACCAGATAATATAATGAAATTTATACAAAGGCATTATGGATTGCTACAGAGGAATTACCAAGAAGACATACGAATTTCAAGAGGATCAAACAAAAGTATATACAAATTTCACATTTCTCAACTAACTATATGAACTATACTTTGAACGATATTATAACGGATTTTAAATATGAATATTATGGATTATTGCAGAAGAATAACCAAGGAAGTATATATGGATTTAAAGAATCTCATCAAATGCAGTAATTTTTAATTGTTAATTTATCCTTCAAACAAATAATATTTTATACATTTACTTCAAATTATAAAAAAAAAAAATCTATCATTCAATATGTTATACACAATTCTAATTTTATATCTCTGAAGAGCAGAAGCGTTGTCTATAAATGCTTATCACAATAGGAGTTCATTATAGGGACAATTCTAATGTTAAACGATCGTAAGGTGCTTTAAATAATTAATTCAAAACTTGTAAACTGTAATATACGTTATATAATCTTACTTATACATATTTACATATATTTTTATACATATTTACATTTATTAATATATCTTTAATACAACAATCATTTTTTTCACACATGTATATCTTTCTGATGTGTTTTGATATTGATTTCTTAATAATACTTATATTAATATATTATTAACAAATATATATGTATATATACTCGCTCGTATTAATTATATAAATACTTTAATAGCATCAATACTTTGATACAATTGAGCACTCAATATTAATTCAATATATAATATTCTCACTAAATATAATTAACGAAAGACTTATGCAGATTGAAAGTTTCAAACACTGGAATATCATGTTCACTATAATTTTAAGAGGAATATATGATGTAGGTTCCATACTAGCACAGCTCCATTAAATTAGCCTTAACATGACGGCCACATAGAAAGCAAATCAATACTGAAATTAATAAATTCTCAGATATATTATACAAGCGTCAAATATAGAACGTTAATCACAAAGATGATGAAACTACACTCTGACTAAACCATCTGTTACATTAAATTGCATAATATAAATGAAGTAACGAGGAAGGGAATTGAAGATCCTAAAAAAGAAGTGAACCATACACCATCAGAACAAGCATTTTACAGGAAACGGCATTATGAAGATACTCATTTTTGTTGCACTTCTCATATCCCGTGAGTAATATTATTTCCTTAACAGGAGCTCTAATAACTACTATGCAATACATTCATTAATATATATATATATACATATTAGAATGTATGTTATCTAAGAGATATCACCACGCTTGAAATATGCATACTGCAATCAATGACGATTGGAATGTAAGCTTTATCAGTTACACATAACGGTTATTTTTAATATTTTTCATCCATCGTAAACCCAGACCGTGTCTCATATGTATCTCCCGCTAAACTAATATTAAGAATCCAATGGTGTTATTTCATATTCAGAACATTTCATCTCACATTTAAAAAAAATTTGTATTATCTTTTTATTTGTTTTAATACTTTATAAAAAAATTATACCTATTTATATTTTGTTTTATATTTTTTATATTTTAGTATTTTTACTCTCTTTTTATCTGCAGCTTACTTTTGAGTTTTTAAGGATACGTTATTTATTTAGTATATCTGATATACACAATTTAAAATTACCTACATCCCATTAATATAAATTTAAATTATGAGAAATCCCCTTCAATTATTCTTTAAATTTCAAAAATAAATTTGGAATGTAATCACAGACCTAGCGAAAAGTGATTGTATTCCTCCCCAATTAAGTTAGATACATATTAATCAAGTATATATGAATAAGACTGATTAAATAATTAAATAAAACAAAAGGAAATCAACTAAAAAGGAAAAGCAAAAAAAAGCAGAAAGCAAGTTAATTAAATGTGAAACATGATTAATAATAAAAGATAACTTTACCCTATTTCAACAGAATTTTGAAAATAACTATATTAAATATTTCATTTAAACAATAAAATATACGAAAGATAAAATGACCTTCGCGGAAATTGAACTCAGAACGTAAAGATGGGAAAAAATCCGTTAAGAATTTCGCCTGGTGTCGTAAAATTTCTGCCAGCATTTCCGCCACCCTACATTAAAGACATTCGTGTTTATAATTACAATTATTGCGTGGGGCGTTTTACATTTCATAACATTTCACCTCATAACATTTTCTCTACTGAGTTTTGTTAAATGCGTCTAACGATTCTCAAATTCCTCCTCTATTTTTCTATCATTTAAGCCTATGGAAAGTAGACATTTATTTAAAATTTAAACATTTTGTTAAGTGAAAATGAAAACCTACATTCCTGCCCACCTTGAAGACCCACATATTTTCATGTAGATTTTTTTCTACTGAACCAAATCTCAAACTATTTATGCCAAATTCTAACGTAGCTGAGGAGGTGTCCTCTTTAAAACTTTTCACACTTTGCAATTTTACTGAGAATTGAATAAGTAGTGACGCTTGGAACCAGCTGCAATTGATGAAATCTTGGACTATATTCAACCACGTCCTTGGTTAATGATATGTACATATATATATATATATATATATACATATATGTATATATCTATATATATATGCTTGTACGTGTGTGTGTACACACGCAAACACACAAACAAATATACACTAGAATTTATATATGTATATATACATATATATATATATATATATATATATATATTTATAGAGAGAGAGAGAGAGAGAGAGTGAGAGATAGAGAAAGAGAGATAGAGCGAGTACTGATGTACAATATTGTTTTAGATTCACCAATCTTATGCTGGTAAAATAATTTTGCCATTCCGTAAATAATATGTATCCCTCAAACATGCAATATTCAGCGTAACATTTAGTGTATAAATGTGAACAAAGTACCGAAATATTCTGTCATTTTGCAACGAAAAGTTATCATTTGAGTCGCAAACGAATTCAAAATAAATAATATACAACCATATAAATATAAATAAAAAAAATAATAATATAAAACTCAAGATTATTGGGAGTCATAAGCAAGTACGAGATCACTATGTAGAATCACAGCACGATATTGTCCTTATTCATTAAGAAAAACCTTTGGAATTATCTTTAGATATCGTAGCATTTCTTAATATATTTATTCTTGCGACTGATTATATTTGTTCAATTACCCTTTATCAGTGGTATTATAGTAAGAAACAGGCGTTTGTTTTTTTGTATAGCGAGCAATTTATATAACGTAACAATAAGTATAATTTGATTTTATCGTTTATAATATTTGTATCGTGATATATAACTACTGCCTTTATAATACTTTATAATTAATTTCAATTCTATGAACATTAATTAACTTATATAATAATTAGAGTGTGTTTAGTACATATTTCTAAAATTAAACGTAGATGTGAACGGGCTTGAAAGTGTGTTATCAGTCAGTTATGAGAATTTATAACACTATTCAAAATCTTATGTCTTCCTTTTCCTTTAATAACGACAGGAAGTAAAGATCATTTCCAACATAACACGGCAGTCCTAGGTTAGGACGAATGTTGATGTAATTTAGCCCCAGAAGACATCTTCTCCAGATTTCTATAAAACTCGATCCTTGTCATTATATTTTCGAACAAGTGAATCTAGCACACCCACCCAGTTCTTAACAATATTCGACCGAACAATTATTCTTTGCTGATGAAGGGAAATAAACCAAGGATCGCGATACACAGATATAGTTTTCAGTTGAGGGGGGATGCTAGATTCCCTTGTTCGAAAACATAACGGCACTGATCGTGTGGCGTAGCCAGCTGGAGACGATGTCTCCTGGAGCTAAATTGCAGCAACATTCCTCCTAAACCAGGAAAGCCATGTTATGTCGGCAAATGATCTTTTCACCAAAGTACTGTTGCTGAATATCTCTCGTTTTGAGATTTAGAAATACTCTTTTACTCTTTTACTTGTTTCAGTCATTTGACTGCGGCCATGCTGGAGCACCGCCGTTAGTCGAGCAAATCGACCCGGGACTTATTCTTTGTAAGCCCAGTACTTATTCTATCGGTCTTTTTTGCCGAACCGCTAAATGACGGGGACGTAAACACACCAGCATCGGTTGTCAAGCAATGCTAGGGTGACAAACACAGACACAGAAGCACACACACATACATATATATATATACATATATACGACAGGCTTCTTTCAGTTTCCGCCTACCAAATCCACTCACAAGGCATTGGTCGGCCCAAGGCTATAGCAGAAGACACTTGCCCAAGATGCCACGCAGTGGGACTGAACCCGGAACCATGTGGTTGGTTAGCAAGCTACTTTATTTCAATAATATTTCTTAATAATTTTTCTCCCTTGTAGCTTGGGAGAAACAAAATCTCTTCGCCCTCAATGGGCTTGCTTGCGAAATCGCAAGCTGCTTTGGGGAGTCAAACAGCAACCAAATCGTTGCGTATTTGGCTCCCCGTTGAATGTGTTTAATGGCTGGCATATAGTCTGCCAGCTCGTTAATAATAGTGTCTTTCGGAAAAACCATTATGGTGTCGAGAGACTTCGAATATGTCCTCAGCACCACGGTCCTTTCCTCGAGTTCGTTCACATATTTTTTGGGAGGTGTCAATTCCCACACAGTGAAACTCTTTGCCATAACGTAAGAAAAAACAGTTCAAAATGTGAAAAATATAGTAAGACACAGAAAGGAGAATAAAAAATGCAACAGAAGGGAAGAAATAAAATTAGAAATAGCAGTTCAACAAAAAGTTCTGTTTTTTTTAAATATAAATGATAGACGGAGAAAAAGAGTTCAAATCCAGGCAAAGGAATTAATTTTTTTTTTCTTTTTTTTTTTTTCAATTATTTCGGACAAAAAGTTGTATTCCAGGCCAAATGCACAGTTGGTAAAACCCCTTGGTAAAATAATCCTTGGTACTCCTTGGTAATTACCGTGGATAACACAAAGATAATTTCAAAAACAAACTTTTTTTTGCAGACGGACTACGCCGCTTTAAAAATATAATTCTCTTTACACTCGACAAAAGGCAGAGAAATTATATCTGGGGCAAAGTGGAGTTTTATTATCTGCTGAAAAATATTAAATGCTAAAAAACATTAATGCAAGCAATAAAACTTCACTTCGCCCGCAAAAATACAAAACTCCTAGCTTTAGTCGAGTCTCAAAATTCAATATTTCACGTTAACACGTGACATCTGAAGCAGCTCCAAAAACCACGTCTGACTCAGACGAAAGTTAGCAAGGTACTTACCAACAGCAACTCCTTTCACAAGTAATGACATTTTGTAAATTTTATTTCCTAATAGGTTTCTAAAAAGTTTTGATGTTGGCCTATACGCTATAAAAAGAAATATTTCTTTTTCACTTTCTAGACGCAGCATCCGAATGTGACATTTGGGGAGTATGCAATCGTTTTGCGAGATATGCATGTCCTGAGCAATTAAGATATACCAAGGGCTACGGGTCAAGAGGTTGCGCGTATGATATTTATTATTTCTAAGATACATAGACAAACTTATTACAAAATGATAAATATAACGGTAAATCTATCTAAACAATCTCTCTATTACACTACATATCTATACCCTATCCAACTATTTATCTATTTATCTATTTATTCATCAATCTCTCTCTCTCCCTTTCTATATATATATATATATATATATATATATTTATATAAATTTATGCGTGTGTGTGTATACACATATATACACATACATATATATATATATATATATATATATATATATATATATATATATATATATATATGTATATGTACATCACTATCGATCTGTCAACATATTTATATATTTATCAACCTATCTGTCTCTGTCTTTCTATCTATTACTGTAACTACCTACACCCATTAAACGTCCAACGATCTTTCAATCTCTGCCTGTATTTATCTATCTTTCTACTTAGCCGCCTCTCGATCAATATTTCTATCAACCTATATATCAATATACTTATAATCCTATAAGTCTATCTATAGACTTATAGATAGACTTATCTATCAATTTGCCTATTTGTCTGTCTAATCTTGCAAACTGTTTGTATATTTATATATGTATATATATCTATCTGTATATTTATCTATACATAAATTATTTAATTACCTACTGACCTACCTAACTACCTGCTTTTCTAACTACCTACCTACCTACATACATACATACCTACATATATACGTACACATTTACATGCATACTTACATACTTATCTTTCTGCATTTCTCTGTATCAAATGCATTTAGATATTTAAAGGACAGAGAATATGCGAAATGGGAATTTTAAGGTGATTCAATAATTTTGAACTACTTATGTATGTTTCATCATACGGGTAAAAAAAAAGGCCAGTCTATGGTATATTGTATAGGTCGATCCGGTGTATGAAATGCGTAGTGACACCAATAATGCATCTTTTGCTAGCAATAATATTAATGCTAACAGAATGAATAAGATCGCTTTGAATATCAAAATATCCAAATACAACAACGTCGATAAACCTCCTCACAAATACTGTGATTAGCTTGAAAATCGCGCGCTAAGCCCTGAGATAACAGCAATCATTCATTGTTTGAAATTCTACGCAGGAGGCAAGCTGGCAAAATAGTGAGCACGTCGGCGAATTTCTTAGCAGTATTTCGCCGCCCGTCGCTACGTTCTGAATTCTAGTTTCCCCAAGGTAGACTTTGCCTTTCATCTATTCGGGCCCGTTAGGATAAGTGGCAGTTTTGAACTGGGGTCGGGCTAATCGAATGGCCCCTTCCCAAAATATTCAGGTCTTCCGCCTTGAGTAGAAAAGTTTCTTTTCTACTCAATGCAATGTTAATTGCATTCATACTGCACCATATTTAGAGGAATTACATGTCTCCTTAATGTGCATTCCCAACAACCTAGAAACAGAGGTTTGACTTGTTACCTCTTTCTTAAACTCCTTTAATTTCCGCTCTTATTTCTAGTCTCTGTACTTTGGAATACTTAATAAAATATCTCTATATTTACAGGTACCATTTTCATCATCTCAAACTTTCAACTCTTGCTTTTTCTCTGGTTGTATATATAGATATATACATATATTTTAGTTGATGTATTTAATGAATAGCATATACTTGATGTTCCTAATTTCATTATTCGCTTAATTTCCTGTCAGTATATATATATATATATATATATATATATATATATATATATATACATTTAAAAAAGGAGAAGTGGAACACGAGTTGTGATATATAAAAAAAGTAAATAAAGAAAATGCTGACGAAAAAATTTAAGTAATTTAAGTAATTTAATTAGGTGAAGTCCTTTTTAACGGTTGCGCATTTATTATGCTTATCAAGAGAGATAGATTTCCTTTCTGAGGAAAGAGGAAAAACAATTATCAGAAGGGAACTGTATCTCTCTTAAAAAATAAAACTTTTGATAAGCATAACAAATGCGCAACCGGTAAAAATAACTTCACCTAATTAAATTACTTAAATTACTTAAATTATTTTGTCAGCTTTTTCTTTATTTCCTTAATATATATATATATATATATATATATATATATATGTAACACATAATGATATAACACACGTATAGGTGCGCACACACATGCACATTTACACACACACACAGACATATGATAACATTTTATAATATAATATAATATAAACCATATATGCTTGTCTGCAAGTAATAATGTGTAGGAAATGATTCCGAAACTGATGGTCGTTATAAATTAATAACACACGTATTAGATATAATTGACATTTACTTGCCTTATATATCAAACTCTTTTAGGAGCTATTACACTTTTCGCTTTAGCATTTATCTTTACAGTTTGTACACAGTAGGTAAATTAATTCACTTGTGCGATATAGGATATTCACATATTTCAGATGTTTGATCATAGCTACGACTATGTAACATTAGTTCCGCTGGAGACGTATGGAGATTAGTGTTGATGTGAATGCTTACGTTCTCATTAGATTTTATAGATAAATTATTGAATCGTCTTAAGTGATCATATCGTAAATGAAATTTGAAAGCTTCGCTTTAAATTTTCAGTGGTTTCAAAGACTTGTTGGCATGTTTAACTGAAGATATCAGCTGGCAATGCCATGACGCTTTCAAGAAGCATAGCGGTTGCTACCAGGTAAGCATTTTATTCTTCCTCCAAATATTTCTTCGATTATGCATAAATATTTAACTTGTCTTAAAGAAAATGAAACATTCGTCTATCAGCTCTCCTTATACATGGCACTGTAGCGAACTCTCTCCAACAAAAATGTATATGTATATATAAATTTATATATACATATATATATATATATATATATATATTGTTATATTTCGGAATGGTCATTTTGCCAGTTTAGCCAATAAAATCTTGCACAACAAATATTTAAACGTATATATGCAGGAAGCAAATCGACATCCTTAATTTTCAGAATCTTTACTTTTGTACGCAAAGCGAACAATTGCAATGTAGTCGATAGATAGGACGACATACTTTAGTATTTAGTTGACATACATTTTGCAGTTTTTAATTCAGAAACTCTTTTGGCCATTGAACTGATGATCTTTGGGCTTGTCTCGTGTGGAATTTCTATCCACTTTTCACGCAGCAATCGAAACAATTCATCTTTAGATTTAGGATTCCTTTGTGTTTTCGTATAGCTCTATCTAGTATGCTCCAGAGATTTTCAATTGGGTTCATGTCAGGAGATTGGCTCGGCCAAGGAAGCTTTCCGAACCTATTTTCAGTCACCCATTGATGATTCCTTTCCGCTCTGCTTCGTGGAGCCGAATATTTCATTAATAAAAGTTCATTTTCCTTTGTGCAATCGTTTGAATAAATCGGAAGTAGTCGTTGCTTAATATTTCGATGTATTTTTCAGTGTTAATAGTTCCAACACATCCGACCATCTCAGAACGACCATTGCTGGTGATAGCTCCACATACGATTACAGAGCTACCGTCATGTTTCACAGTTAGTTGGAGTCGTTTAAAATCGAATTCTTGATTGGAAAACATCCAGACCCAAACACGTCCACTGTCTGAAAGTAATTCAAATCTGGATTCATCTGAGAAAATCAGTCTAACCCAAAATTAACTGAATTTCTCTGACATATCCTTAGCCCATTTCATTTCTTTTATAATATTAATTGTTTGAAGTGGAGGTTTTCTTCTAGATATTCGTCCATAATACTTAAGCTTATGCAGATATGTAACACACATTCTCTTGGAGTAACTTCTAGGTTTTTTTGTACTGTCAGAAGCCTTCGAAAGGGGTTCATTTGCCACAATTGTCTTCAAACACTGAATCATCCATTCCGAGTGCCTAGATTTGGCCGGGACGAAAATAAGTTGATTCTTCTCTTTGGCTTTTGATTTGCACTATAACACTATTAACATTCGAAAGAGCATTTTGAAGATTTTCGGCAATTTTTTAATGGCTAAGACCAGTCTCAAAATGACGAACAATACGAACTCCTTGAAAACCTGACAGTTCTGCTGAATGTTTGTGCGTAACATGGTAATTCTTCGCTAATGATTAATATAATGGCGCCTGGAACGAAAAACGAATTGTCACATTGTAAATTGTACACCGTTGAAAATATATTAAGACGCTTAGATCCGAAATTTTGAAAAATAAAGGTGTCTATTTACATCTAGCATGTCTAAATGTATTCGTATTTTTACCCTAATTAGAAGATTGCATTATTTTACAACACGATATATATGTGTGTGTGTTTGTGATAGTGTGTGTGTTTGTGAATATGTTCATATATACATATGTGTGTGTGCGTGTGCGTGTGTGTGTATATAAATATGATACACACATATGTGTGAATGTGTTTTTGTCCCCATTACCGGTTGACATGTGTCCTTGTTTCAGGGCCCGTAAACTTGGTGTACAGCAAGATGCAATGTTTGATTAAATTCCAAGCATAAACTGCAAAATAAATTCGACTAACGTTTCTTGATGTAGTGACATGTCATAGACTGAGTCTAAAGACTGAAACAAAATAGAAGATACAAAAGCACAGCAAAGCAAATTTCTTCGCTCAGATGTTACAGCTTCAGATTTGAATAAACTTAATATCGCAAAAATATATTCAGTTCTGATATCTTAAAGAAAATTCTGAAAGATGTTTCTTATTGTTGTATCTTGCAGAATTTCATGATGTAGAGTTTACAAAAAGGCTAACAGGGTCGTTTATGTATAAACCCTAAATTTATTTTTAGTTTTTATGTATTCTCACAGCATTGGATGAAACAAATCTAATTCAGGAAGTGCGTTACGTTAAGCCTATTAATTTCTTCTACGCAAATGAGATTATGATAACCCCAAACAAATCTGCTCTAGGTAAATAAAATGTTATTGGTAATAATTTCACATTCGTCCTATTCGTATTTTCTTTCAGGGCAAATAAAAATTCCAGAAACAATGCTAAGGTACGTAATTTCATGTGATTCAATATTTATAACAATGATTAAAATCTTACAGTGGGTAGCCCAGCGGTAGATGTGTTTCAATATATAACACGTAGGTATCATCAGGGATGTACAGATTGGACCCAATTCGCACTGATTTACGGTACGGCATTCTCTGCCTTCTATCAAGCTAAAACTCTTTTAACTGGCCAGATGCTACATCATTCTCTCATTTACCCACTTGTTTCTTCGGCAAATAATGCATAGTTTTGTTAGGCAAGCTCCGAAGCATTTCATAAATGTAACTATATTTTAAGGAAATATTTGCATAACTCTTACCACAATACTTTCCCCCATTTCTACATAACCTTTTCCCTATTCATTTTACAGATGGTATCCCCGATATCGAAAATCCGTACTGCACTTCTGGTGATTTTACTTAAGAACTACTAAATAAAATAAATACCGTAATGAAGATTCCCTGTTTTAGTGTTGTATTTCTTTTGATATTCTAAATATCTGAAATATGTCTTCAAAACATTATACTTTCATATTTGCATTAAAATTGTTTGATATCTGAATATTTAGCAAAATGTACGGATTAACACATATTAACGTTTGAGTTTCATTTCAAAGACAGAATGTATTAATTATTCTTTGCCATAGCATTTACTAGTTGCTGAAACAACACTTTATACATATTGAAATAAAGGTATCCAAATGAGTTTAGGTAAAGATAAGTTTGAAAATCTAAGCTGAGTTATTTTTTATATTTAATGTGTAAAACTTCGTCACACATTTTCTGTTGTGATATCGGAATCTCACGAAATATGTTTCATAAGTATTTGTCAATTATACCGGAAGTATAATACACATTAATATCTGAGTATCATTTTCATGACTTTTGTTAAAGAACTCAAATATTCCCCGTTAGATTTTTAACACAACGTATCATACAGGAATAGGTTTATAATTCCACCACCTGCAAACTGAATACTTCAACTTAATAATGTAGGACAATTTTAAGATGATGTAATCAAATAATTCTGTTGTACACACACACTCACGCATCTACACATACATATATACACAGTATCATACACACACAAACCTACGTACAAGGACACACATAAACGGGCACATACACAAACATTGTCATCAGGGAAAACTACAGTTGCCACAAAGGTTTAAATAACGGCAATATTAGTGGTAGGAGAAATTTATTTATGCAACGGTGAGGACAGTGCAAGTTGCCACGCAATCCTAGATTTTTGTTATAACTAGGAAGACGATGGCCATCTTTGGGCATGTCGGTAAAAACCGCACCCCTAGCAGCAACTGAGGCTTAGCTGGATCTTGCTCTATAAGACATATGGTTAGATGTAAGACGTGTCACCAGAACGTGGAGATTTTCTCAATTACTCAAATAGCTACGGTTTACAACAGGCTGGAGGGTACATCAGCCGAAACGTTGTGATAACAACAAACAAGATGAGGACAAATATCCGTCGAATGTAAATAATATAAATGAGTGTAGGAACGTATCTTTTAGTAAACTTGGAACAGTTTGTATTCTCATCAAAATGTTGGAGGAAATAGGCCGTATCCCGAAAAGATCTCAACGGAAAGTGATGCAAAGTAGAAATGGAAAGTAGCAAGTAGAGGAAGCTGAGAAAAGAGCAGCAAGGCAAAGGCCAATTCCAACCCCAACTACCGAGCAAACAGCAGCAGCATGCACGACACACACACTTGTCAAAACAAAACAAAAATAACAGGGCAAAACTTTTAACAGTTTTTTGGAGCAACAAAATTATGTGAGCCTCAACTACAGCACACCGTACAATATGAAAAACAGGAAAATTCGCAACTCCTCCACTTCCGACTACACTAACCTCAGCCAAAAGAAAACAAACACAGCAGACTACTATCAAAATAAAATAGCTTCAATAAATAAAAACACACTATCACGAAATTGCTTGCTGTTAAAGGGGACAAAAATATATTCTGATATCCTTAGAGGAAAAAGGGGGGTCAAATTTATTGGAAGGTTTCTTGAGGTCAGCCCTTTCTAGGTTTTGAAGTTTTCAAATAAATGAGACTGGAATACCGTACATCCAATTGTGTAAGTGGTCTGAGCATAAACTGTAAGCTCCTAAATGCTGTCCTCAATGTGTACCGTAATTCAATGGATGCCGAATGAAACTCTCTCCGACACTCCGTTTTGGCATCTGGTTTACTTTTCTCCACTTTATCTTTCAGCAACTATAATGCATTTATCAAATAATGGCCTTGTGCGAGCTTGAATCCAATGAGGGTTGCTCAGTGGCTTCTGGTCGCCACATTTGGAACTGATTGCTAACAGAGACACTAGGATTTCAGACACACACAGGCACAAACACACACAAACACTTATTCATACACGCATACACACACACACACGGACACATATATGTGTTTATTTTAAAGTCTCTATATACATAAATGGACGCATAATCACGTTCGAAGTGAGATGTCGTTTCGGACTCTCATGGGACACCGATGGTCTTTCTCGAGGTGGAATTAAATTTAATGAAACTAAATGTCAATACGAGTGAATGTCGATGCCTAAAGTTTACATACCATGTAAGTCCACCTGAGGTGAGACAGCTGGAATTCCCCAGGTGATTGGTATCCTTCCTGAGTATCTCGCGCTACTTTATTTTTACCAGTCGATTAGGAAACCTTACTGCTTACTGGCTTAACTTCTCCATCATTTTAAACCAGCTTCAAGAGGTTATAAATTCCCTTGAAAAATCACTCATATGTTTACCAAGTAGCTGTCATGTACCGACATGATTTCCCAAATGCGCCACTATAACTATGGGCAAAGAGTAATGTGAATATCCAGAGAGATTCTGTAAACTAATGAATCAATTGTGGTAGTAGAGTTGATTCAGAATTCTAAAAACCTCGGTTTAACTGGTTGATTGTGCCGTCGTATTCGCTAATTGGTCAGATTTAATGGCCACCTGACCGAAACTCTCAGTATCATGCGGTCTCTCTACTAAATATGAATGCTAACATCTGTTTGGTTGGTAATGAATGAAGAGCTACCACTGCAGCAGCCAGAGATATCGACAAGCATTCCAAGAGAAGAACGATGAGAGGTCTGTGTTTTCGTATGCCGTAAGCATCATAATAATAACGCTAGGTGCCATACAGTCCATGGTGATCGAGACGAATGATAGAAAACGAAGCAATGACAGGAGCGATGCTAGGCCTTGGATAGACTAACCATTTATATTACTCATGATTTAGTTTGGTCGAGATATTCAAGCGAGGAACAACAGAAAAGGGATGACCATCAGAGTGTTACACAGACATGATTAATCTGAAATCCTATTCCTGAATAGATGATCGGTGAATGTCTGTATCACAACCGTCGACTACTCCCACCTGTCTGTCGTTCCCTACTTCACTTCATGCCAGACCAAAATACGTCCCTTTCAGCGAGACTCAGATGTGGATCAAGCGCATATTACGCCTTTCATCATGGTTTCTTCAGTGCAGACAGGTTCTCACAACCCCTTTCACCCATGCGGTTAGTGAGTGTTTCATCATGGTGTGATATAGAGGAGTAATGGTGGAGAAGATATAGGATCGAGAAAACATGCATAACGTATATGTATCCCCATCATCAACTGCTAATTGGTTTCGGCTCGTGATCAGCCTTGTTTAAAATGCTCAAGCAGGATGAATAGTAATCGGCATGAGCGAAACCTAAGTATAATCTTCAATTTCGCCTACACCTGCACTTTAAAGCTAGTAACACCATCAAAGCGAATATATTTAAATTAACTCAAAGGTGAAAGATTCGAAACAAACGAACTGAAAGTATTAAGGAACGACAATCGCCATAATAATATCTCTACACAAGTAAAAGAGGGCTTGTATTCACTCCTACTACCCAATTTTGTTTTCCAGCCAGATCTCATATACATTATTTACATTTCACAGATATTTGTCTTAATCTTGTTATATAACCTCCAGGCGTCATAAGGAGTCGCGGTGAAAATTTTAACGTGGGTTTACACTCCTAATGTATTTTCGATGTTATTATTGTTATTGTTGTTGTTGTTGTTGTTGTTGTTGTTCTTCTTCTTCTTCTTCTTCTTCTTCTTCTTATTATTATTATTATTATTATTATTATTATTAATATTATTATTATTTATTATTATTATTATTATCATTATTGTTATTACTTATTATTAATTTTTATTATTATTATTATTATTATTATTATTATTATTATTATATGTTTGAATTTTGCTTTATAATTGTACAAGTTGGCTCCAAGTCTCACCCAGACAACCCAAGAATCAACAGGCTGGAAGTTCACAGTTATTGTTATGCCTAGTGTGCCATACATTTTTTGGTGTTGTACTAGTGAATGTCTAATAAAAAAAAATAATATATAAAATAAAATAAAAAATAAAATGAAAGTTTTACATTTTAAACCTTGAGTTTATACAGAAAATATTTTGCGTAGGATATGAGCAGTTCCCATGAGCACTATCTTATGAATTTCTGCCATTTTGGGATTTCCTGGTATCTGAATTAGTTAGCAATCAGCCCCTTTCGCTATCATTCCCAGGGCACCTATAACAACAGGTATTGTTTTAAACTTCAGATTCCACATTTTGCTGATTTCTATTTCAAGATATTTATATTTGCTCGGTTTTCGTTAGGTCTTGACAGATACGTTTATATCGATTGGGACAATCATATCAATGAGGAGGCATGTTTTTTGTCTGAAGTCTTTCAATATGATATCTGGCCTATTTGCATCTATCTTTCTGTCAGTTTGAATGGTGATGTTCCGGAAGATTGAGATGTGGTCATTTTTCAAGCACTGTAGGTGATTTGTGTTCCCACCATTTTTTTTTCAAGGGGCAAATCAAGGTTTTTGCAAATTACCGAGTGAAAAACTGTGCAGCTCTATCGTGTCTGTTGAGATATTCTGTAGGCGCAAGAAGACTGCACTTGGAGACAATATGATCAATGGTTTCATTTTGTTTTTGACATACACGACATGTTGGTCTACTGCCGTTCTTTAATATGTTGGTCTGGTAGTTTCTTGTTGGCAGGCATTGATCTTCAGCTGCTATGATAAACCCCATGGTTTCAGATTTTAAGCCAGAGGCCATTAGCCATTGGTGGGTCAAGGGTTTTGTCAATATCTGCATTATTCGCTCTCATTGGGTATTTGCCATACAGAGGGTTTTCTTGCCATTTATCATTCAGAATATCTAAGGCCGCAGTTTTAGCGCTTAGCTTTTTCTGGACTTGTTTCTTGTATGTCTATCTCTAATTCCGAAATTTGCTGTATTCAGAATTCACTTAGATTTCTCTTTGCTTGTTTTGCTAATGCGTATGATGCTTTTTTGTCTTCATGTTTTGAGACAAGATTTTAACATGCACTGCTCAGAGTTTTTCAGGTAGGTGTCTAGGCCAATTGTAGCAATCTTCATTGTTATTGCCAGTTGTAAAAGTCCACGGCCTCCCTCTTTTCTTGGCAGATAAAGTCGTTCTGTATCTGCCTTAGGGTGGAGCATTCTATGCATTGTCAACAGTTTCCTTATTTTTCTGTCGAGCTGACATGTTTCAGTAATTGACCAATTAACGATATTGAAACTGTAAGTCACGACTGGTATGGCTGAAGCATTGATCGCTTCGATCATGTTTCTCGCATTTAGCTCTGTCTTGAGTATGTTAGTTAGTTAGTTAGTTAATTTGGCTCAAAAGCAAATAGCAAGGCCATGTAGGGGGACATGGAGTTAAGTACAGGGTGGTGTTCATGTATTGCTCTTACTCTGCGATAACATTCTCTCCTGATCCTTTCGTTCGTCACTGAATGCCTTATTCAGTCCCCTTCAGGTACTTGTAGCTCTCCGCTGGGTTTAATTATTTTATGACAATCTGCTGGTCAAAGTTAACGTTAGATGTTTTTGTCATTTTCCCTTTGATAAAGGTAGCTTTTGCACATTTATCGAGGCCAAATTGCATTCTGATGTCGTCACTGAATTGTTTGACTATCGCTAGTAAGCCCTTGAGTTGTTGGTCATTTTTTGCAAGGAGCTTTAAATCATCCATGTGAATGAAATGATTTATATTTTTATCAAACATTTTATACCCGGACCCGCGTCATTGAGACGTATTAAGGCTAAACAGAAGAGGAGTGGTGATAGTGAGTCACCCTTGAAAATGCCACATGACATTTTTACATCACCAGCATTTAGAGATTCATTGTCACTGTTCAAAGTTAATGTGATTCTCCATGATCTCATACTTACAGTCAAAAAGTTTCGCAGAGTAGGTGCTATCTTATACATTTCCAGGCATTTCTTAATCCAGCTATGTGGTAGGCTGTCAAAAGCCTTTTTATAGTCTATCCAGGCTATTGATAAGTTTTTGTGTCGTTTGTAACAATCATCTAAGATCATCTTATTGATGGGTAGCTGACCTTTACAACCGTAGGATCCACGTTTACATCCTTTCTGTTCATTAGGGAATATGCTTCTGTCTGTTAAAAAACTATAAGTATATTCCGTCAGGACAGATGTTAGCGTTTTATACATAGTTGTTAAGCAGGTTATGGGACTATAGTGTTTTGGTTCATTTGTTTCTTCACTTTTTGGAAGCAGGAATGTTAACCCATTAACAAGCCAAGGAGACATCCTACTAGGGTGCTGCAAAACATCATTGTAAAGTTCTGTTAGCAGTTCATGTCTCTCTGGGAAGGCATTCAGACAGAAGTTAGGAATGTTGTCCTTTCCTGGAGACCGCCTGGGAGCAGATCTTATATCTTCAACCTTGACACCCTCCCACTTTTGCTCTTCTAAGGAGTCCAGTTCTTTAGATATTCTATCAATCCAGGGGGACTTTTCGCTGTGTGTTTTTTCTTCTGCCCAAATTTTATTCCCAAATCACTGCACTTCTTCTGTTGATGGTACAGAGCTTACAGTAACTGGTATTTTTCCTATCTTCCTGTAAAAAGTTTTTGGGTTATTATTATTATTATCATTATTATTATTATTATCATTATTATTATTATTATCATTATTATTATTATTATCATTATTATTATTATTATTATTATTATTATTATTATTATTTATTATTATTATTCAGTAGTTTTATTTTTATAGCGTGCTTTAACTTCACTACCGAGCGCAGCTCTGTGTGCCTTGGGTATGTGCTGTGATTTGTTGTGATGCTCTGATGGTTATTGTATGGAAAGTGTTCTGCGTAGGATGTGTGTAGTGCCTAGTAGTGCAATTTTCTGTATGTTATATGTGTTTGTAAGTCCTGGTGTTTTTGTTATGTATTTGTCTGAATATTTTTTTATCATGCCTAATGCACCTACTATGATAGGAATTGTTTCTGTTTTCAGATTCCACATTCTAGTTACCTCTATTTCCAGGTCTTTGTATTTTGAGAGTTTCTCCATTTCTTTTAGAGACACGTTGTCATCTGCCGGTATTGATACATCAATTAGAAAGCATTTTTTTTCTTCATGATCTCTGACAACTATATCTGGTCTGTTGGCCTTAATTTCTCTATCTGTGTGTATCGGCATATCCCAGAGTATGGTTGCTTTCTCGTTTTCTGTGACCTTTTCTGGTGCGTGCCTATACCATCTTTTTTCTGTTGTTATTCCATAATGTTGGCATAGCTTCCAAAGTATGTAGGTTCCAACTCTGTCATGTCTGTGAATATATTCCTTCTTAGCCAAGACTGGGCAGCTAGAGATAATATGATTTATTGTTTCTTGTCCATCTCCACATATTCTGCAGTTACTTGTAATATTTCTTTTCATTACATGTTTTTGGTAATTTCTGGTGGGCAGGCTTTGGTCTTGTGCTGCAATTAAAAATCCCTCTGACTCTGCTTTGAGTCCTGAGCTTCTCAACCATTGCCGGGGTTTTTTCTTTATCTATTTCTTTTGCGTTTAGTTTAGTCCAGTATTTACCATGAAGGGGCTTTTCTTGCCATCGATTTATCATGGTTCGTTGATGTTCTATTTTTAGTTTGGATTTCATTTGTTTTATAGCTTTTGTTTTTTATTCATCTTCTTCTTCTTCTTCATGTTTATTAGGTAGTATGATTTCTTGTTTGTATTTGTCAGCTTCCTTAATTACTGAGAACAGTTTTTTGTTTTGCTCGTGTTTTGCCGCTCTCTGGATCAGTTTTCCTTCCTTCTGAAGTAGATATTTTTGCAGTCCCATGGTGGTTATCTTATAGTAGTTTTCCAGGTGTATAAGGCCTCTACCACCTTCTATACGTTGTATATATAGTCTTTCTACGTCAGATTTTGGGTGATGCATCCTAGATCCTGTCATTATTTTTCTTGTCTTCCTATCTATTTTGGTCAGTTCATTTCGTGTCCAGTTAAGGATATTGTAGCTGTAACTTATAACTGGGACAGCTAAAGTGTTGATACCTATTATCTTGCTTTTAGCATTGAGCTCTGTGTTTAGTATTGATCTAACTCGTCTATAATATTCTTGTTTTATTTTCACTTTCATTTGTGTGTGTTGTGTCTTATCTAGTTCATGGATTCCTAAGTATTTGTTAGTTTGGCTTTGGTCTAATACTTCTATTTCATTGGTTTTATCTAGTGTGATGTTACTCTTAACTAGTTTTCCTCTTTTCATGGTTACTTTGGCGCATTTTTCTAATCCAAATTCCATATCTATTTCTTTGGTAAAACCATGAACTGTCTTTAATTGTGTTTCCAGCTGTTTGTCATTTGCAGCGTATAGTTTTAGGTCATCCATATATAAAAGGTGGCTGATCGTTTTGCCGTAACATTTATATCCGCATCCAGTTCTATTTAGCATATCAGATAGAAGTGACAGTGCCAAGCAGAAAAGGAGTGGAGAGAGCGTGTCTCCCTGGAATATTCCTCTTCTAATGGGGATGTCTTTGGTTTTCATGAGTCCCTCTTTTGTTTGGAGTTGTAGGACTGTTTGCCATTTATTCATAGAGTGTCGTATGAATTTTATGATTGTTGGTGCTAATTTGTTAATGGCTAGTGTTTCGAGGATCCATGTGTGGGGGATGCTATCAAACGCCTTTTTGTAGTCAATCCAGGCCATGCTGAGGCCTTTCTTCTTTCTGTGGCTGTCTTCAGTTATGGCTTTATTAATTATTTGATCTTTACAGCCATATGAGCCTTTGCGGCATCCATTCTGCTCTTCTGGGAACAGTTTGTCTTCGTCCAGGTGCTTGTTCAGCCTTTGTGATATCACTGCAGTAAATGCCTTGAACATAGTAGGGAGGCAGGTAATTGGTCTGTAGTTTTCTGGTTTTTCTCTTTCATTTGATTTGGGAATTAAGATGGTTTTCCCCTTCCTGAGTCATTCAGGCATTGTCTCTGGCTCTGCTAGTACGTTGTTAAAGTTTTCAGCCAGCTTTTTGTGCATTCCTGTTAGATATTTCAACCAGAAGTTGGGGATCTTGTCATGCCCAGGTGCCTTCCAGTTGCTTAGTCTTTGCAGTGCCTGGGTGACCTCTTCAGTTGTTATGGGGGTCCAAAGTTGTTCAGATGCCTTTTTTTTTGGTTGTTCGTTCGCCGACCATATTTCTCCCCAGAATTCTTCCAATTCTTCTGCCGTTGGTGCTGCAGTGACTTCTATTTTATTTTTTCCCAGTTCTTGGTAGAACTTTTTGGGGTTGGAGTTGAACTTTTTGTTTTCTTCAAAGAAGAGTTGGCGTTTCTTGTACCGGTGGATCCTTTGTGCTTTTTCAAGGATATCTTGCTTCAGCTCTTCTTTTTTTTCAGGCAAATCTTTCTCTGTGATGTTATATTTGCGGATATTTTTGTTCTCTTTTTGTTGCTCAGTAGCGTTTTTTTTGCTGATTTCATTAAGAATCGACAGGTCTTTTCTAATTTTTTTATTTTGCTTTGGATGTTATTTATCCATAGGGTTCGTTTGGGTGGTGGTACACCTGTTTGGGCGGGTTTGGGTGAGTATCCAGCTTCTTTTGTGGCTGCAGTGGCTGCTGCGTATATTAGGTTATTTAGCTCAGTGATATCACATTTTTTTTATTCAGTGGTTATCAGTTCAGTGACGGCTAGGTTTATGCTGTTTATAATAGGTGTTGTTATTTTGTTTATTTTGATTCTTGGGAGGTATGGTCGGTGGTCCATTTGGGGCTCTGTGGTTTTCAGTTCTTTGATTATTTTACTTTTCATATTATCATAATCATTAGGCTCCCCTTCGTTGTTTACATCGTGTTTGTTGGGAATGTTGCGTTTGTCTTCGTGTTTTACAGTTTCAGTGTTTATATTATTGGGCATTGTTGTGTGGCTTCTATCTACATTTTCCTGGTGTATGTTTTCTTTTAGGTGTTCTATTTCTATTTCTGATATTTTTTTTGTGTTGAGAATGTATCTTCGTACGTTAGCTAATTTATTAGGGTTCATTGCTGTATCCAAGTCTGAATCTCTATTATTTTCCTTCCATATTTTATATGTATGTGTTGTTGTATTTTCATTTTTTGGGTAGAGTACTGCTGTGAAGTATGCGTGTAAGATAGAAATGTATTCCTCACGTGTCCATTTACGTCTTTTGGGTTTTATTTGCGGGACATGAGGTACAACGTCCGGCCCATTATTTTGACGGTCGTCATTTTCGTAGGGTACCGGTCCGTTTATTTCTGTTGTCACATTATTTCGCACGTGTAGTTTTTCGTACATTTTTTGTTGTAAGTTTAATGTATGTACCGCTCGATTGTTATTCTTGGGTTGAATAGTATCGGTGACATTTAATTTCTTCGTAGTTCCTTTGTACATGGTGTTTGGGGTCGGAGATGATCGTGATGTTCCACGCATGTTTACATGTGTTGCGCTAGAGGCGGAGATGATATCGAGTCAAAATACATCATTTCGTTTCGAAAATAGTAATAAATTTCAATTAGTATTACTTACTCGGATACAGTCCAATTCTTTGTTAGTAAAACTTTGGCTCCATAGGATGTCCTTGTTTTCGATTTTTGTGGATAGATTTCGGAGCTCTGAATTTTCCTTCTAACATCTTAAACGTCCCCGGTGTTCTCTTCCGTCCCCGGTGTTCTCTTTTATTATTATTATTATTATTATTATTATTATTATTATTATTATTATTATTATTATTATTATTATTATTGTTATTATTATTATTATTATAATTATTATTGTTATTATTAATATTATTATTATTATTATTATTATTATTATTATTATTATTATTATTATTATTATTATTATTATCATTATTATTATTATTATTATTATTATTATTATTACTATTATTATTATAATTATTATTGTTATTATTTTTATTATCATTATTATCATTATTATTACTTTTTTTTCTTCTTTCAAATTTGCTTCCATTTCTTGCCGAGTGTCTTCCCGACTCCTAGGGCAAAGAAACTCATAGTATACATTGGTAGGCCATTAAACCAAACTCAATAGTTCATTAATTTTTTTTTTTTTTTCAAGTTAAATTAAACTACATGAGCAGCAACAGTTCTCACATCGACAATGCTCTTCTCAATACGTGTGATATACCAGTTAAGACAATCTTTTGCACTTCTTGCAGAGATGGTAAGCCAGGGATCATTCTCATATAATTTTCGGTTCCCTTCTTGATCATTCCTAGTGCTCCTACGATCACTGGTATTGTAACCACCTTGAGATGCCACATTTTCTCAATTTCAATGAGTAGGTCTTTATATTTTCTGAGCTTGTCAAACTCTTTCGCTGAGATATTATGATCACAGGGGATGCTCATGTCGATCAATAAGCAAACTTTATTGTTTTGGTCTTTCACAACAATATCTGGTTTATTGGCCTTGACAGTTCGGTCTGTATGTACTGGAAAGTCCCACAGAATGGTTACATTTTCTCCTTCAGTTACAGCCTCAGGGTGGTGATTATACCACTTGTCGGCAGTTTTGATATTGTAATGCCGACTTATTAGCCAGTGTAGATATTGTCCAACTCTGTCATGTCTTAATTTATACTCCATTGGTGCTAAGACTTTACATCCAGAGATTAGATGGTCCACTGTTTCAATCATGTCGTTGCAGAATCGGCATTTTGGGTCTGCTCCGTTTTTCATCATATTGGCCTGGTAGTTCCGGGTTAATAGGCTTTGATCTTGAGCAGCCACGATGAAACCTTCGCTCTCTGCTTTTAGCCCTGAGCTCCGTAGCCACTGATGGGTTTGCTTCTGGTCAACATCAGCTTGTTTGCTGCGGGTCACATATTTGCCGTGCAGAGGTTTCTCCTCCCACCTATCAGCCAATTGCTCGTGCGCTTTTTTCGTTGCCATTATTTTCACCTTCTTTGCAACAATAGTTGCCGTACTTCCGTCGTGTTGTTAAGTTTGGGTATCCTGCACGAGATCAATAGCAAAACTTTTGCTTTCCTTTATGATAGAATGAAGCTTCTTTCGTCTCTCGTGATTTTCCACGAGTTTTAGCATCCAGTCATTCGATATTTCGAGATATTTGGCCAGTCCAATTGTGGTTGTTTTGTAAGCTAGTTCAAATTGGATCAGGCCTCGACCTCCTTGGGCTCTGGGAAGGTAAAGGCGATCTACGTCTGCCTTTGGGTAGTGCATCCTATTTCAACTCAGCAGCTTGCGTATTTTCCTATCTATATTCTTTACTTCACTCATATTCCAGTTCAACACATTGTAGCTATAAGTAACAACTGGAACTGCTAAGGAATTTATAGCTAACACCTTGTTACGTGCATTTAGTTCAGATTTCAGGACTGCACGAAGTCTCCTATAACATTCCTTCCTGATTTTCTCTTTCATGCTTGCATGCTGAATACCAGAGCCTTCATTTATCCCTAAATATGTGTATGTTTGTTCTTGCTCAAGCTCTCTTATGACTGTGTCAACATCTAACACGACTAAATTTGTGGTCTTCACTTTCCCTTTCTGGAAAGTGGCCTTGGCACACTTCTCAAGTCCAAACTCTATCCCGATGTCATCGCTGAATGCTTTCACGGTGCGCAATAGGCCTTCAAGTTCATTATTGTCTTTACCATAAAGTTTTAAGTCATCCATATAAAATAGATGGCTTATTCTTTTATTGGCAATTTTATACCCATACCCTGCTCTGTTTAATTCACTCGTAAGGGGTATTAGGGCTATGCAGAATATTAAAGGTGAAAGTGAGTCACCTTGAAAAATTCCACAGTTGATGTTTATATTTTCTGAGGCAAGTACTCCATTAGAGTGGTATAATTGGAGATTCGTATTCCACAACGACATATTGTGCTTCAAGAAATTTGAAATCACAGGGGAAATTTTGAAGATGTCCAGCGATCTCAAGATCCATGGATGCGGTATAGTGTCGAACGCCTTTTTATAGTCAATCCATGCGGTGCTGAGATTTCTGCGCTTGTTGTGACAGTTCTCAAGGATCATACGATTGATTAGCAGTTGATCTTTGCATCCGTAAGCGCCTCGGCGGCACCCTTAGTGTTCGATGGGGAAAATATCGTTCTTCTCCATGAATGCATATGTTTTCTCCGCCAGGATAGATGTTAGGATTTTATACGTGGTGGATAGATAGGTTATAGGCCGATAGTCTTTTGGAAGGTTGGTTTCGTTATTCTTTGGGAGTAGGTAAGTAATGCCACTTGCTAACCATTCTGGTGTTTTCTTTGGGTCTCTCATAATTCCATTGAGCAGCTGAACTAGCTTACCGTGTGCGCATGGGAGCGATGCGAGCCAGAAATTCGGCATCATATCTTTACCGGGGTATTTCCAATTATGGGCCTTCGTGAGTGCCTTTCTTAGGTCTGCTATTGTGATGTCTTCACATGCTTGTTGTTGTAAATGTTGGTAGGATCCGTCAGTTTGTATAATCCAGTCTGCATTTATGTTGTACGTCTTCTTGTCACTCCAAATCCTTTTCCAAAAGATTTGAACTTCTTCCATGGGAGGGGGCTCTTTAACGGTTACTTTCTCCTTCCCTATTTCTCAGTAGAAGTTTTTGGCATTGGATGTGAACAGCTTATTTTGCTTGTAAAACTTGTTTCTCTTCTCAAATCTTCGTATTCTTTGGGCTTTTGCTTGGACTTTTTGTTTCAGCGTTTCTTTTATTGATATCAGTTCTTCTGTTGGTGAGGATCCATATTTTCTCTTCATCTTTCCTCCTGTTCTGGATCTTACATCATTTCCACATATTAGTTCATTTAATATTGATATTTCCCATCTCATAATTTCAATCTCTTTTTCAATTTTACTTCTCCAGGATTGATTTCTTCCCAGGTTTTTGTTTTCTTTGTTTTTTGGGGGGGCATACAGCTGGTTTCAATTGCCCTAGCAGAAGCGTAAATAATTTCATTTAACTCAGTAAAATCAGATTTTAATTCTCGTATTATTTCATTTGTTACATAGTTGCCAATTTGGATTTGTTTTTTATTTTGGTTTGTATTTGAGAGTTTATGAAGTGGTTCTCTATCATTCATACTTGCATGTCTTACAACTTCAACTCTGTGTTCTTCAGCAAATGCGAGATCTTCAGTTACTGTTGTTTTTTCGTTTTCCTGGCTATCTTTAACAGGTACAATAAAATTTCTTGTATCTTCAGGCCTTTGCGTACTTTGGTCAGATGGCAGTCTTTCAATTAAGCCTCGTGGCGGGCTATACTGTTCATCTGATTCTTCATTTCCTTTGTGTCTTATATTTATGTCATTTTCCGTTGCGTGCTTGATCGCGCTTATTTCACTGTCTGTGAGTCTGTTATTTCTAAGGATATCCCTCCTCACATTTGCTAATTTGTTCTCGTCCAAATAGGGCCTACTGTCTTGATTCCGTGTTCTCCATATACTGTAAGAGTTTGCGGTGTGTCTCTCTTGAGATGGCCTACCTAATGCATAGTAATAAGCGTATATTACTTCTTTATACTCTTCTCGGGTCCATTTGTTCCGCTTACATTTTTCTTTCTGTGGTGGTTGTGGTGGTGAACTTTGAGGGCTCGAGTTGGGGGATTTCCCGTTCAAGTGACCATCCATGTCCGTATTCGGAGGAGAGTTTGTGCCAGTTGATGACTTTTCGATCCCAGGCTGACTCTTCCTAGGGGGACGCCCTTCCAGATTAACCATAGGACAATCGATTTGGTATACTGATTTAGTTTTCCTTTTAGTTTCCAAAATTATGTTGGTGCTACGATAATGTTATCATTCTTTAGCTTTGATTGGCTCGTGGGGAGACGGCCATCATTGCCGTTACAATTATAATCGTACCATTATAGCAGCCGTAGTCGGCTTATTGTTATTATCATCACCATTATTATCACTATCATCATTATCACCACCATTACCATCATCGTTATCATCATCACCATCACCATCACCACCATCATCATCAATGATATTGTTTTATGTGTAGTCACAGCGGTATCTTATTATTGTTATTTTTGTTTTTTTATCATTATCACCATCACAGTAGTGCCTGTCTGTCTCGTTGGCTGGCTTGGTGGTTGGCTGGCTGACTGTCTTCAACGCCAGAGTTCTTGCCTGTCAAATGATACTTTCATATTTGGTTAACAATAGAGCGGAGGTGAGGTTTGTGTTGGTTGAACTCTATGAGTGTGTGTTTGTGTGTAGATTGATAGATAGATTATCATCACTATTACTATCATTATTATCATCATCACCATCAGTGATATATATTTTTTTTTTTAGGTAGGGGTCCTATCGGTCAAAAAAAGTTCAGATGTTATTATCATTATTATTATCATTATTATTATTATTATTATCATCATCATTATTATTATGATTATTATTATTATCATTATTATTATTATTATTATTATTATTATTATTATTATTATTATTATTATTTTTATTATTATCATCATCATTATCATCGTCATCATCATCATCATTATCATGATCAGAACAATTAATATTTTATAAAAATTTCGCGTTCATTTCTAACAATTATTCTCTCGATTAATTTTTGACTAATGTGTTTTAATATGCAGATGCGAAGAGCGAAGCTATGGAATATTCTGTTCAGTATGAATTTACGAAGTACCTATGAAATAGCATTCATACTAGCTCAGCGCTATTACATTTAGATTTAGCATGGCCATACATCGAAAGCAAATCAATACTGAATATGGTACAATCTCACATAAACCGTACAAACGTCAAATATTGTGCAATATATATAAAAATACAAAGCGGTTAGAAAGACTATGCACTCTGAATAAAACACATGTTACATTATATTGCATCATTTAAGATAAGGAGGAAGTGAATTGAAGAGAGACAAACAAACGAGGAAGTGAAACATACATAGTCGGAATTAGTATTTTACAGGAAAAGCCATGCTAAGTATATCTATCTTTATTGCTCTTCTCATATCTGTAAGTAATATTATTTCATTAGAGGAGGCGTAAGATCTAAGTTGCAATACATTCAAGAATATATATACATATATATATATATATAATTGTTATCGCCATATTAATATGGCATTCTTATAGATATAAGAATAATCGCTGCCATGGTCAGCTCCATGAGGCCACCGCCATCAAGATAGCTATTGATACACGATCTGTATCCATTATAACCTTCGAACAAGGGAGGTCAGCCGCTTCACACTGCCAGTCTGACAGCTACAGACGCTTTTCGGGGTATTGCCCCTTGTCAATGTAGCGCAGTCAGACCCGCAGGTGTCGCCACTGACGTCTCTGTTCGAAGGCTTATATTTACCTAGTTTCAGTGGAATGCATCCACTTGTTTTCAATAATAGAAATAATAAAATTACTAAGTCTCTAGTCTTGTTCGAAGGTTATAAAGGATACAGATCGTGTATCAATAGCTATCTTGATGGCGGTGGCCTCATGGAGCTGACCATGGCAGCGATTATTCTTATATCTATAAGAATGCCATATTAATATGGCGATAACAATTATTTTCCAGTAAACGCTGCCGTAATCTCTTTTATAGAGACTTAGTAATTTTAATATTTCTATTATATATATATATATATATATATATATATTGGGGAAAACAAGAATAAGAAGATGGAGAATGAATGGACGTAATAAATAATGTATTTGGATGTTCTGAAATGATGACTATATTTATAAAGTATCTTAATAGTACAAATGAATTTAAAAATAAAGCAACGGAAATAATACCGTAACTCATAATTACAAAAATAGAAAATATGTCACCATATTCTTTATTGAGATTATTCCTCCCTACTTTTTGTTAACTTCTAATATGGTAATGTTTAGATAAATAATAAGATTAAATATCAAACGATTTATATGTAATTTCCTTTCTGTCTGTATCGTGTTAAAATTTGATATATTCTCAAATGTATTCATAGAAGTATTACCCTTTTGTTATAATATCATTCTTAATAATCTTCTTGACTACCGTAAATTTAAACTTTATAGAATATGGCAATATTGTTTGAATTGATCTTTAGAAGTTACTTGATTTATCCCTTTATTAAAGTTTTCCTCCCTCCTGATCTTAGTATTTATAAAGGTCTATATATAAGTAACCCTTCTAATTAAATACCCTTAAGAAATTAAAAATATCATGTAAGGGTTACAATAATAACTTCTGAAACATATAATATAACCCTTAGTTTTAAAAAATTAGTGTAAACATAGAATGTCCCATAACATAAATATTCCCTTAACTAATATTAGGTATTACTCTTTATTGACTCCAGCTATATAAGTAAATATATAATTTTTAGTTTAGTATATTTTGAATTATTATTCATTTTCTATTCTTATCTATTGTGGTTAATAAGCTACCTATACTTTATCATGTTTTTAGTGATTAAGCTATTTTATTCCTTTCCTATGCTCTTCTGCCCTACCTGATTATCTTATTTCCTAATTGTTTTTTAATAGACTTTATCTATTTATTTATACAAGAAATCTAATATTTGTACCTCTATGAATTCATACTTTCCTTATATATAACAAAACTGGTAAATTCACTACTTAAAATAAACTGCTTAGATTATAGTTAAATTAATTCATAGCATATTGCTTTAACTAAGTACTCCTTCATTAAATACCAGTATATACACTGACACCATCAGTAATACCATCTGATTAGTTAGTATTGCTTAAAATATTTCACTATAGTACTACATGATAAGATTTCCTCCGTTTCATTATCAATGGTCTGCTAGAGGCCAGCCGACTAAATTGTCAGCTAATATCTTGATTTCAGTTTTCCTTTAGCAAATCCCATGTTATTGCTTCAAATAAATCTTGATTCTTATGAGATTGTTGATTTAAACGGAGTTGCGTGAAAAGGCCGCACTGCATTACCTCTGCATATCCTTTCTGTTTTGTTTTTTATTCTAATCGCTTTACTTTGAAATTTTATGGATAATACCGTACTAAATTCTGGTGCATCAACTTAAGTGCCATATTCATCTGAATCTAAATTTGTTGTACAAATATAACCCTCGATGTGTGTTCAGACCTAAAAATATGGGGGATTATGTATACATAAGTATGTGTCTATATGCACATATTTATGTATATCCATGTATACCCTTATATGCAAGCTTGTATAAGTGTATGTATGAGTGTGTGTATTTATTTTTCTTTGCATCAATGTGCTCAATAAAACACATATGACTCACTGTATACTTAAGGTTTATAGTCCCAGCACCCAATTGCTTTAATCTAATATTAGCCTTTCCATATGCATATACAAACTCTAATCAATAACGGTTCAATTGTAATCTTTAAGGGATACACATTATAACGTCTCTTCTTGAAATTATTCCCTCCATCCTACACAGTGAACCCCTCGTATATGGATCTCTCACTAAACCAGTAACAATACTGCCTAGGAGTTCTTTTATTTTGGGGGATAATTCATCTGATTTTGTTTTATTTATTTATTCTATTTTATATTACTTTTTAATTAATTTTATACTTTTTAGAGTTTTTTTCTATTTATTTTCATTTTGTTTATATTTTTAATGTTTTAATGTTTTTACCGTCATTTAAATTTTTTTTTGTCCGTACCTTATTTTTGAGTTTTTGTGGCTACTTTATTGATCTATTTATCTTATTAATCCGTTTTCAAATTATAAGAGTATAAATAGTTTAAACTATATTTACAAATGTGGAGGCGCGTGGCTTAGTTGTTAGGATGTCAGAGCCATGATCGTAAGATTCTGGTTTCCTTTCCAGGACCGGGCGACGCGTTGTGTTCTTGATTTGACCGGGCGACGCGTTGTGTTCTTCATTTCACGTTGCTTCAGTCCAGTCAGCTGGCAAACGCGAGTAACGCTGCGATGGACTGGCGTCCCGTCCATACTGGGGAAAACATACACCAGGGAAACCGGGAAACCGGGTCCATGGGCCTCGCTAGGCTTTAAAAAGTGTGCATTTATTTTATTTATTTTAATATTTTCAATATTTGAAACCTATCAAACAAATACACTGTCAACATTTGAATTACACTTTTTATCCATTAACAGTCTGTACTTAGCTCTAAAGAAAAACTGATCAACTAACTTCTATGAGCTCTATATCAACGCCAAACAATTCCTCATCATGCATTTGAAATGTATTTGTTTTTCATAGCATTAAAGTAAATGAATCGAAATTCCCAACAACTAGATGATATGATTGAAACTTATATGAAGGTATTTTTGCATTTCAATTTATTTTACGAGCTTTTAAGTTATTTGTAACCTTGTGGATTTTTTTGAATGTCATACTTTTCTAATATGTAAAAAAAATTATTATTCAAATCCATTCATTCCCGCTTCGTTTCTCTTGCTTCCCCTAATATTGATGATATTTATAATCCTGAAAAAATACCAATGAATATTGCATTATATCTTACGGATTAACCAGTGGAATACATTACATTATACAATCTCTAATGAGGATATAACTTTCTCAAATTATCAACACATACACACACTCACATACACACAAATGAAAAATACATATACATACATACACACATATATGATAAGTTAAGGAATGTAGTGCGATATATCCAGGCTATGATTATTTCATTGCCAGTGGAACACTTGCAGCGATGTATATCCAAGCAACGGGTATACAGTAAGCTACCCTTCTGGCCAAGGGTATCACATATTAAATTTACAAGCTTGTAAGCAGGTGCACGTAAACACGCAGGCGATTCGATGAGAAAAATCTATTGTTCTTGCATTTCTCTCTCTCTCTCTCTCTCGCTATATATAAATATGTACATAGACAGACATATATATATATATATATATACATATATATATATATATATATATATATATATATATATATATATATATATATATATATATATATATATATATATATATATACTTTATTTAAAGAAGCAGAAAATTCAACGAAACCTGTTACACTGAGTTTCCCAGAGTAACAGGTTTTGTTGAATTTTCTGCTGCTTTAAATAAAGCATATTACTCTACCACTGGTATTTCTGTACTCTTTTTTCCACCTTGTTTCACATTTATGTGTTACTCCGGTATATATATATATATATATATATATATATATATATATATATATATATATATATATATATATATATATATATATATATTTGTAAAAAATGAAGTTCGAAAATGCTGCTATATTATACAATTTTTAATTTTTATATATACTTTATAACATGTTTCAGTTCCTGAAATGAACCTTATCATAAAAAGTTATATATAAAAAAAGACACCTCATGCCGTCAAACGCAAGAAATTCATTTACAATACTCAACGGAGTCAGACATCTTAAAGTTCAGATATAGTTTGAAGTAAGTTCATTCATGCTATATGTTCAAAGTTTTCGATGCAGTGGCCCGCGGTGGCGATACGTATTCAATACAAAAAACAGATCAAAGTGGTGGAAAGCAGTCAATACAGAGGATTGATGTTCCCGAAAGAGCGAGGAATTCATTTTTACCTTGAGCAATTGTGATGACCCATGGTGGTTATTCGCTGGGTTATTCTGGTGAGTTTTGTGGATTGTTCGGGTTTTATAATACCTGTCAGGTGGTCAGTCCAGCGTAGCGTGACGTCATCAACGTTTTGACCAATCGTTTCGTTAGGTGGCTTTAGTCATATATATATATATATATATATATATAGAGAGAGAGAGAGAGAGAGATTTTGATACCTGAGTCTACGTTCCTACTTTTGTAGCTTAATTACATATCATTTGCAACTAAAATACTTTTGTCTTCACATTTAGAAATAAAAAAAAAACGTATATCCCTTAAAAATGCAATAATCAGCGTCAAATTGCGGGTATGAATTTTAACAAAAGACCGACACCAGTTATTTTGCAACAAAATGTTATGAGTTGAATCGCGAACGAATTAAAATTATACAGGTACAATAGATTATTAAATAAATAATATATAACTCAAGATTTTTGGTAGTCATAAGTAAGTAGGTGATCAGTATGTATAATCGCCGCACTATATTGTCTTTATCCATTTTAAATAATAAAATTCTTGAATTATCTTTAGGTATCGTAGCGTATCTTAATAGTTTCTTCTTGTGACTGATTATATTTATTCATATATCGTTCATCATATCCTCTTAAATATCGCTCCTAAAGTCAGATACAGGCGTTTGTTATTTTCTATAGCGAACAATTTATATTACGTAATTTAATAACTAAAATTTGATTTTATCACTTATAATAATATTTGCATTGTGATATCTAGTTAAGGACTTAATAATACTTTCTACTTTATGGTAATCTTAAAATGTTGTCAACATTAATTATGATACATATGTATATATATTATAGTTCGTTTATTAAATAATATTAAATAAACGTAGCGGTGAGCGGGCATGACAATATCTTACCACTCATTTATGAGAATTTATATCATTGTTCAAAATCCTGTGTCTTCCTTTTCCCTCAAATTTGTTGAAAGCAAATAATGACAAGATCAAACATGTATTTCGTAATGCATTGCTAATAAAATTCGATGTAGTAGTATACGATATAAAAAAGAAATATACTTACTTTCATTTTGTAGATGCCGCAACCGCCTACATCACTTGGGATGAGTGCAAGCATATGGGTAGAGAAACATGCCCTTCTCAATTTTACGAGTATGCATTCAAGAGAAAAGACTGTGGGCATGAAATATATTATTTCTATGATAGTTATTGTACAATATTTTTACAAAATCATACAGATACTGATAAAAAAATCAATAACTATTGTCGATCAATCCCTCTATCTATCAGGTCATCCCATAAGTTCTGTTCGAATTTTGAATAAAGAAAACAAGTGTTCATATGTCATATTTAATTGGAATTTAATAATCAGTGTACTTTCCTTGATTATCTATGCCTTCCTTCCATCTATTTACAAGCTTTTTTAATCCCATCAATGTAAATCTCTTTTGGTATCAAAGCGAAGGACTTTGAAACCGAGGCGAAGAAATGTCAGTTTCGATCTCCTCCTGGGTGGCGAAATTTATGTCCCTCAAATGATTCTGTATACTACGAAACTGATGGTAGTTTGAAGGAGTAGATCGGGATAATTAGGTGAATGAGGAATTTCTTCGCTACCAAGCTCTTCGCAGTAATCTTTGCAGTGTGGTGTCTCGCATTGACCCGAGGAAACATCACTTCGTTTTTATTCACAACAGCGGGTTTTTTATTTCAAAGTTTGGTTCAAACGCTCTAATTGCTGGCAGTAGACTTGAACATTCATTGTTGCATTAGGTGGTAACAATTCAAAGTGAATTACTCCTTTGCAATCCCACCAGATAGAGAGAAGAACCTTTTTCACATGAAGCTCTCTTCTCGATTTCGGTTGAACTTTTCCCCTTTTACCAAGCCACTGTTTACGACGTTTAACAATTAGATAGATGATCCGTTTTCCGTCACCAGTCACAGGTCTACCCAAAAAGGGTGAAATGAGTTCTCAAGAATGGAGGCA
Source organism: Octopus sinensis (assembly GCF_006345805.1). Classification (NCBI taxonomy): domain Eukaryota; kingdom Metazoa; phylum Mollusca; class Cephalopoda; order Octopoda; family Octopodidae; genus Octopus; species Octopus sinensis. Next base: position 65,654,197 of record NC_043011.1, on the reverse strand, counting down.
AGAGCAGATTTGCGGTTGCTTTCGAACAATTTATGAGGTACCCATTTTCCAAGTTTTGGAAACTTTCCAATTTGTTGAAGACGATGACAGCTTCAACTAAACCTTATTGCCAATTCTTCAACTGATAATGCAGGATTTTCATCAAGTAATTCCTCAAGGAGGTTATCAGCAAACTCCGCTGGACGTCCTTTTCGATTTTTACCTTCAAAGCTGAAATCTCCACTTCAGAATTTTGCAAACCACCTTCTGCAAGTTCTTTCATTCAAGCATTCTTTCCCATAAACTGAGTGTATGTTTCGCGTCGCTTCGGCTGCAGAGTTTCTCTTTTTTTTACTCATAAAGCATTATATTCCACAAATGCGCTTTGGATACTTCCATGTTAGAAAGAGTTTTAATCAAAGAAATTTTAATTTCATTATTCTGTAAAGTAATATTTAATTAGTGTAAATGTACACAAATAGATAAAAATAATTTTAATTCCATTAGACATTCTAAAATACTATTAAATGTCATTCAATTTTTTAAAAAAAGGTAAAATCGGACAGAAATCATAGGGTGATCTGATACCTAGCTATCTCTCTATATATCACTTTATCTATCTATCTACCTCGCTCTCTATATTTCTGTCTATCTATCTATCCATCTATATCTATATATTTATGTATCTATCTATCTATGTATCTATTTAACTAACTCTATCTATTAGTCTACATTTATTTCTACATATATTCCTACCTATCTACCAACGTATCTATTTATCTATCTATTTATGTATCTACATATCTATATATTTATCTACGAATCTTTCACTTTTTCTAGCTATCTGTCGATCTATTCCTGTATATAATTCTCCATTTAAACGTCTATCCCTCTATTTGTCTATCCCTGTATCTACATATCCACATAATCGAATATCGATATATTTTTGTATGAACTTCTCTATATATCAATATGTCTATTTACATATCTGTTTGTTAATTTCTCTACATATTTGGCTATATATCCATCCCCCTACCTACCTACCTACATACTTACCTCCCTCCCTCACTACCTACCTACCTACCTACCTACTACCTACCTACATACCTACATACATACATACATATATACATACATACATGCACACATATATACATACATACCTTTCTATCCAACTACCTACCTACCTGCCAATATATCAATCTACCTAGCTACCTATCTGTATATCTATCTATGCATTCTCCCTCTTTCTATCCATCTATATATTTATCTATGGGCATATCTTCCTAAGTATCTATCAATCTATATTTTTCTATTTATATATCTATTTTTTCTAATTCTCTATTTATATATCTACATACCGATGTATATATCAATCTATTTATCTACCCATCTACATATCAATCATGTACCTATCCACCAACATATGTACCTACCTACCTACCTACCTACCTAACTACATATCTACCTATCTTTCTATCTATTTATCTATCTATCTATCTATCAACCTATATATCTAGTATCCATATAGCTATCAGTCGATCTATCTCTATCTCTTTTTATGTATACCAAATAGAATACCTCTTCACTTACGCAATGTATATATCATAGGATAAGTTGGGAACATAGTTTGGATATGAAATATATCTTTCTGCATCTCACGGTATCAAATGCATTTAGATATTTAATGGACATAGAGTAAGGTAAACGAAAATTTGAAAGTGATTCAATAATGTTTGAACTACTACTGTATGGTTCATCATACAGGTAAAAAAGGCCAGTCTAGGTCTATGGTTTATTGTAGAGGTCGATCCGGTGTATGAAATTCGGAGTGACACCAATAATGCATCTTTTGCTAGTAATAATATTAATGCTAACAGAATGAGTAAGAACTCTTTGAATATAAAACTTAATATACAACTACAGCAACGTCGGTAAAATTCCTCACAACTCTCGTGATTACCACGACAATTGCGCACTATACATGAAGCTAACAATGAACAGTTATTATTGGAACTTCTCTACATTAAGATCTGAAATCATTGCCGATGACGTTGATCCGTCTCATCCAATGTTAAGCGATACATTTCATCATCACTATTGTGATTACTTCATTAATTGTGCAGTTCGCATAGGGCTAACAATGAACATTCATTCTTTGAACTTCTCTGCAAGCGGCGAGCTGGCAGAATCGTTAGCACGCCGGGCGAAATGCTTAGTCTTATTTCGTTTGCCTTTACGTTCTGAGTTCAAATTCCGTCAAGGTCGACTTTGCCTTTCATCCATTCGGGTTTGATTAGTTAAGTACCAGTTACGCACTTGGGTCGATATAATCGAAATAATTCGTTTGTCTGTCCTTGTTTGGCCTCTCTGTGGGTAGTAATGAAATAGGTATGTCTTCTACCGTTACGTTCTGAGTTCAAATTCCGACGAGGTCGACTTTACCTTTACCCCTTGCGTGGTCGATAAATTAAGTACCTTTTACGCACTGGGTTCGATGTAATCGACGTAATCACTTTGTCTATCCTTTTTTTGTCCTCGGTATGTTTAACCCCCTGTGGACAAAAATGAAATAAGCAACGTTAGAATGCCGGACGAAATGCTTAACAGTGCTTCGTCGTCTTTGCGTTCTGTTTTCAAATTCCGCCGATGTCAACTTTGCGCGGTAAATTGAGTACCAGTTGAGTTCTGGGTTTGATCTAATTGACTGGTCGCCTTCCCCAAAATGTCGGGCCTTTTTCCTAGAGTAAGAATGATTCGTTGAACATCTCTTCATTATAATCTTCTCTACCCTGATGACGGAGATACGTCTCACCTATACGGCCGCATATTATCATGAAATACCCGGCTCATTATCAGGGATTGCCGACACCCGAGAAACAGCTGTTTGGATGATCACACCTTTCTTCCATACCTTTAATTTGCTGTGAAATCTGTACTCTCTGTCGGTTGGAACTATTGATAAAATTTTTGATATATTTATACATAACATGAAGATTATCATCTGAAAGTTTCCCTCTCTTTATTCCTGTTATTTTGCTTGTATACATATGTTTTAATTGGTTTATTAATATATCGGATATACTCGATGTACCTAATTTAATCATCCGCATAATTTCCTCTCTCTATATATATCTAACGTTTAATAATATTATACACACACACGCACACAATACACACACACGCACACAGTAGAAGTTTTAATATAATACCTTATATGCGTGTTTGCAAACGATAATACGTGCTACATTTGCCGGGGTGGAAAATGATTGCAAAACAGATTGTCGTTATATATAAATAACGCACGTATTAGATATAATCGTCATTTTCTCTCCCTATATAGCAAACGCTGATAGGAGCTATTACACTTTTCGATTAAGTTTTAGTCCCTGCTATTTGTACGCATTACGCAAATGAAAACACTTGCACGATGTAGAACCCGTATTTGAGAATTCTAACAATCATCAACGAACATGTCTAATTAGTGCCGCATGTACCGTATGGAAATTAGTCATTAGTAATTTCTATTTAGTTTATATTATTTAATTATTGTATGATATTAAATGAACATATTGTAAATGAAATTTAAAGATCAGCATAATATTTTCAGTGCTTACGAAGAATTTCTGAAATGTTTCCCTCCTTCTATCGAAACTTCAGGCCATTTCGCCTTCATAAGGAATCGCCTGTGCTTCGTAATTTTCTTGTATACTTCTTCGATTGTGCCTAAAGTTAAAGCATGTTTTAACCAAGGAAAAAACATACGTTTGGCAGGAGATCATAAAATATCTATCGTCTGTGAAAAAAAAAATACTAATATATATTAAAAACTATACGGTTCAATTGCAGCGTACGAAACACGGATGCTTTTAAGGTATTGCTAAAAAGTTTTCAAAATGGCCCCAAGCACCATTATGGAGTTTTAACAGCAAGGTTGTTGCTGAAATCACAAAATATTTGTTGCACACAATTTTTCCACTCGATAGACGTAGAATTGGTCTGAATTTCATTTTTAGCATTCATATATTGGATTGCAGTACAGATTATAGATTATAGAGATACATCCCCACAATATGATTCCGGTTTACCTCCAGCTGTTAGGCACTTTGAGGAAATATCTTCGACTGTAATATATACGCATATGTATATATATATATATATATATATATTTCTATATATATATATATATATATATATATATATATATATATATATATATGGAAGATCCTCATGAGTCGACGGACGAAGGTTGCAAATCGTCTCAACCAACATCCCAAAAGTAGCGAAACGTCCCGCCTAAAAACAACACTGATAGAGATCGAAAAAAGGCTGCAACAATCCTATGTGAATGAGAAAGCAGACAAAGAAGCCCGGGTTATAAAAAACATTACATCAAACCCAAAGGCCTTCTTCCGTTACGCGATGTATTGAAATAAACGTCTCTGAATGTGTTTAGGTAGAGATCATTTTTGAAAACCTTAGCCGGATTATTTTTGATATTGAATGTATAAAAATTCGTCACATATTTTCTGTTGTCATATCGGAATCTCACTAAATATATTTCATAATTATTTGTCATTTATACCGGAAGTAAATTACACATTAAAACCTGAGTAATATTTTGACGTCGTTTGTTAAATGAATCAAATATTTTCAGATATATTCATGACAACAACTATCAGGCAGGACAAGGGTTACTTTGTATATCTCGTGGAATGATGATTCCGCCACCTGAAAAAAACTGAATACGCGAAATCAAACATTTCAGACAATTTTATGATTATTTAATCAAAGTAATTCGGAAGTACACTCACGCGCACACACACACACACACACACACATGCACACAAAGATACATACACACAGTTACGCACACACACACACAAATGGTTATATATACACCAACGATATCAGCATCAAGAATAGCAGCTGCCACAAAATTAACGATGTTGAAAGTAGGAGAGGTAGGTTACAGAAGAATTCATTGGGCTGGCGGCGAGATCGACCAGTTACGTCAGGCTGTCTCTAAACAGCAAAGAAGAAAGTTGACAAAGACGAACAATATTATGTATGTGACGGGGAGGACAGTTGCCACGCAAACCTGTGTCTGAATTATACCGGTGGCACCGATGCAAAATCCCTTTCTTTTTTCTTTGTTGGGAGAAAAGAGAATTTACAGTAAAAACAAACTTTCAGCCCTCCCTCCAGCGTATAAATTACTTAAAAAGAAGTTTAAAGGGAAAAACGTGAGAACAAATTAAATTAAATTAACGAAAGACAAAAACATGTGCCTTCTCGCACATAAACACATTATTCACACATATACAAACATACGCAGACGTAAATATTGAAGTACTAAATGGCACATCAAATGATATTTAACCGTGTGGAACATTTTACATGCATATCAACATTCTAAAGTTGGACCTACTATTCCTTATCCTAAAGCTGCTTCAGATAACTAGGAAGGGTTCCTGACTCGTTTCACCGTCTGCTTTCAATCTTGGATTGTGATTCGGTTCAGCCCAAACTCTCTCAGATTTTGTCTGCTCTTGCCTGCACCAACAAGGATTGCAGCTGTTTTTGTTCCTGCTTTAAACTCAGATTTGTCCTAGAGCCCATAGAAGATTGTTTTTTTCAGCCATCTATCATGTCAGCTACCTACAAATCGAAACTGAGATCTGCGAAAAGGGCTCGCTCTGCTGACCCTTTTTAGGAGAATTCAGTTGGTGAGGTGATCGGTGATATCAGGTTTCCACATGGGGGCCCGGAAATCAGGACTTCTCATCAGGATGATGGTCCTACCAACAGTCATCTCAACGAGCAGTTGCTGTTGATCAAACAAGAGGTAGAGCACCTAAAGTCTGTTGTTACTCATTTACTGAATAAACAGTCTCCTATTGAATCAGAGCCACCCTTGACTTCTTCCCTAAAGACGTCCAAACTGAAGGGATCAATATCGAAGCGGCCAAAAAGGCAGGGGAACCGGCGGTCGTTTCCGCACATGATCGTTTCTGTGCGGATTCTTCCTCATCTGCCTTTTCGGTCCCGGAGGTTCCCCAACCTGAATTGAGTAGCGTAGACTCAGACCCACCTGAAGACCGTTGTTCTCCGAAAAAAAACAAGAACGTAGTCAAAACTTCAGTGGGTCAGATTTAGCTACGAAATCTGCTCACGATAAAATCTGTTTGGATTCTCCCTCATTTGTCCTTCCAATTAATGTCATTGCTCAACCCATTCTGAACGATCTTGATGTGAGTTCATCTGGGGAGTGGCGCTCCTCCAAACCGAGGAAGAGGCAGTGCAGTTCCAAACCAGGCGGGAAAGTTATGACCACTAAACCCATTCCGATCGACCCCCAAGGCCTACATAAGTCTGATGGCTATGAAACCAACCTTTCGAAATTATCCGACGAAGAATCGAATGCCGCTGCTCATAGTAGAGAATAGAAAGATCATTTTGCCCACTCAAGATCAGCAATCATTTATGGTAAAGCTGAATCCACCTGTGATACAGGCATAAACTTCCTAAAAGAAGACAAATTTTGTTTCCGCTTTAGTTGGAGAATTGTTCTCTGTCAACGAAAATGACAGTATCCATAAGGTCGCTAGGAAGATTCCAAGCGAACTCAACCTCAGACACTAGACCACGCCCAGTACGAGTAATCTTTTCTTCCGATCAGGAGGCTTCAACCTTTCTGATCAGAGCTCAGAAGCATGCCTGGGAGGACCCTAATATGGGTTTTCGCGAGGAATACTCACTGAGAGAGAGAATTCGCCGGAGAAACCTAATATCCGAACTGAAGATGAGAAAACAGATGGGAGAGAAGGATTTATGCATCCAAGATGGACAAATAATCAAGTCCTGCTCCTGGTCGCATGCTGTAGTGCTGACAGGGAAAGTGAATCGAGGGCGAATCGAAGTAAAGTAGATACTCTCGACAACGATGCTATCTCTGATATCCCTTATTTTGCTTGTTCCCTAATTCCCGCTCCTCAAACTTCACAGCTCAGCATCGTCTATACCAAATCGTGCTCCTTGTTTCCAAAGTTCAGCGAATTATTTACACTGGCCATGCGTGATTCCCCAGATGTGATAGCTATCACCGAGACTTGGCTAACTCCAGCAGTAAAGGACTCAGAAATCCACCTACAGGGATACGCCCTCTTCAGATGTGACAGAGAAAAAAGGCGAGGTGGAGGTGTTGCTGTGTATGTTAAATCTGATCTTAAACCGTCCAGCGGTATTCTACCCACTAATGCTCAACCTACAACAAAATTCGATGCTGTCTATTGCAAGCTGAGCCTATCCGAGTTTTGCCTGCCCGTGTTAGCTGTCTACAGGCCACCTCTTGCCGACCCCCAGGACGATGCTCATTTACTCGAAGCGATAAGATTCGTTTCAGCTTCTCATGACTGTTTGATATTAGGAGACTTCAACGCTCCCACGAGCGATTGGCCCGCATCAATTTGTACATCATCTTCCCGGTTCGGCTAGGCCCTTCTTGACGTGGCTGAAGATTGTTTTCTATCGCAACACGTTGAATATCCGACAAAGCATTGGTCTGGGCAGCAGTCAACTATGCTGGATCTGGTATTCTCCCGCTATCCAAGATCAGTGTCAGGCTAATTTGAGTGTCAGGCTAACCAAGAGTGATCATGCGGTCCTGAAGTTCGTCATGCACGCAACTTTTTCTACGCCCACGACTACTTCGCTGCCACGTAGAGTCTTCTCTGCAATCAATCTTGAAATTCTAACCAAGGCTTCCGCGCTTCTGGACTGGCAATCCCTGATGACGTTGCCCTCAGCAGTCCCTCAAAGCATATGTAATCTGGTTGACTGACCAAACAGTTCCCGTTGGGCTTCCTAAGAAGGAGAAACACAAGCCCTGGGTGACGAAGAAGGTAAAACGAGAACTTCGACTCAGAGATATTGCTTGGGCTGTATTCAAAAATCTAGATTCGTCTGCAGCTTGTGAGGTGTACAAAACTCAACGAGACCGAGCCGTGAAAATTGAAAAGGAAGAACGCTTCAAATATGAATACAAAATCGCGGCAAACGCCAGTAGCAATCCAAAAACTTTCTTTGCACATGTCCAACAGAATTCCCGCTTAAATAACCAAATTGCAACGTTGGTAGACTCAACAGGCATATCGATTGAGGACATTTATCAACAGAGTCATTTATTTGCCGAGGCTTTTTCAATTATGTTCAAACAAGTTGATGGTCGTGAACACCCTCCATTTGATAGATTGGTACCTCCAATGCTTCGATCGGTCATCACGCGTGACGAAGTAGAACGCGTTATTCAAGGCCTCGATGTCAACAAGGGTCACGGCCCTGACGGCATACACCCACGGGTTATCAAAGCGTTCGCGCCGGTCATCTGCGAGCCTTTAACACGTCTATTCAATATGTCATTGGCGACGGGTGTTATACCTGCGGACTAGAGAACAGCGATAATCTGCCCAATTTTCAAGAAAGGTAGCCGCGAAGACCCGCGTTACTACCGACCGGTTTCCCTTACTTCAATAATCAGCAAGATGTTCGAAACCATCCTTAAGAAAGGTATGATGCTCCACCTCCAAAACACAGCCTCTATCTCTGATTCCCAACTCGGCTTCATGCCGAAGAGATCATGCTTGACCGACTTACTGGTAATGGAAGAATTGGTGACGCGCATCCTCGATGTTGGTGATGCTGTTGACATCGTTTTATTGGAATTTGCCAAAGCTTTTGACTCGGTAAACCACCGCCTATTGCTTGTCAAGCTTCAAGCACATAGTTTCCATCCGGATATTGTACGATGGGTTGGTGCCTTCCTCTCAGATTGCTCCTTCCAAGTCCAAGTTAATGGTTCGCTGTCCGACGTCTCCAGTGCGAGCAGTGGTGTGCCTCAAGGTTCAGTGCTTGGGCCCTTATTGTCTTGGTCTTCATAAATGACTTGCCCGACGACCTCACGCAACACAACATTCTATTTGCCGATGATGTCACACTAGTCGCTCCTCGCGGTGATATAGAGGATCTTCGTCGATGCCTTCACCAAATTTGGAGATAGCCTAACGAATGGGACCCGTGTCTGAACGTGTCAAAGCGCTGTCATCTGCCTGTCGGCTCTTCTCCTGCAACTCAACTTTATTTCGAGCCGGGTCATCTGCTGCTGGAGAGGACCGACCAGGTAAAGAACCTGGGTATCTTGGTGGATTCTTTTTTTTCACCTTAGACCCAGTGCGTCAATGCTGCCAACAAAGCACGCGGAGTTCTGTTCTAGATTCGACGGTCATTCGGAATGCTCCCAGCAGCCATATTCCTACCGCTCTATGTCACGCTGGTGAGACCAATTTTGGACTACGGAATTAAAGCCTCTTCTCCTTATCTCCTCAAAGACATACAGCATCTCGAAAGAGTCCAGAAGCTTGCTACCCGCATGGTTCTTGGTCTCAAGCATTTGTCTTATGAAGAAAGTCTGAAGACGCTCGACCTTTATCCTTTAGAAAAACGACGACGCCGTGGCGAGCTAATTCTTGCTCACAACATCATAAGCGGAAACTGTAACCTCTCGAAAGAGCTGTTCTTCACTCCTGCTCCAGAGCGTCGGCTGCGGGGTCACTCCAAAAAGCTCTATCTGCGACGATTTCATCTCAGTCGAAGGAGAGGGTATTTCTCCGTCCGGGTTGCGGATCCGTGGAATAAGCCGCCGGACGAGATATTGAAGATGCCGTCGACCGCTCGGTTCAAAGTCTCCCTTGACCACAAGTGGCCTGAACTCTTTACATGAACACCACCCTGTACATAACTCGATGTCCCCCTACATGGCCTTGCTTTTTGCTTTTTGAGCCAAAAAATTAACTAACTAACTAAACCTAGTTTTTGTTATAACTACACCGAGGTTGGTGACTTTTGGTTGTGTCGCGTAAAACCGCGCCCCGAGCAGCAGCAAGTGAGGCCTTGGTGATGGGAGCGCTAAAACATATATAATCAGATCTAGAACATGTCACCAGAACGTGGAGGTTTTCCGAAGTACTTCATAGCTCCCATCAATGACAGGGATATAATCGCCACCCAACATTTAAAATTGAGACACTTGATGCACTTAGATTGACTTGAAGCTAAAGTTAGACTTTAGTTTCTATTTGGAAGGAATTGATACACTCCTCGAATAGAGACATCAGGGCTATTGCTTTTGGCCACAGTCCATGTTAGAGATTTTACGCTATATTACTTTCGGATTAAATGGAAAGGGACCCACGTCGTTTCATCCTGATGTGCTCAACAAATAGCTGTAGGAAAGAGGTCCCCCATGGCATCTGACTTCCGTAGCCCCAAAAGCATTAAAGGAAAGTGAAGCAAAGTAGAAACTGAGTGCTGGAACGGGAGGAAACTGAAACAACAATAGCAACAGAAATTCCAATGACAACACAACGACACTCTCAACAGCAGCAGCAGCTTTCACGACCACACTTATTCGTTAAAAGAAAACAAATATGTCAAGCAGGAAAACATATGAAAATTAACTACTTCCTGTTGCACTGCAACTGTCCTATCATTTTCAGACACACTCTAGACAGACACGCAAACCTAGCATCATCCACTCGCGCTTATGCTGCTTCTGACCTGGAAATATTTCGCAAGTGTGTGTTGGACAGCCAAGCAAATAACAAAAAGAAAAAATTATAACAATACATAATATTTATGGAGCACCACATTTATGATGGCCTTAACTACACCACACTATGTAATACACAGAAACAATCCACAACTCCAAGACTTCGAGCAACACTAATCTCAGGCAAAGGAATACATACTCAGCAGACGATTTTCAAAAGACAATTGGGTCAATAAATAAAAACACACTCTACGAACTGATTTGTGTTAAGGTGGACAAGACATTATCCTGATATTGATAGGTGAAAACGAAAGGTTATAGTAGCAAATGTCTTCACGTCATCCCTTTCTAAGTTTGGAACTGTTTAAATAAATGAAAGTGAAATACAATACCTCCAATGGTGTGATTATTCCGAGTATAAAATTATGCTCCTAACAATCCACAAATATTAACGTAATTCCATGGAGACTGAATGAAACTATCTTCCAGACTCCGTGTTGGTTTCCGGTTTTCTTTTCTCCACCTTAACTTTCAGCACCTAGACTGCATTGTAGAAATACACGTGGCCTCTGGGACCTTCAATCCAGAAAGGGTTGTTCAAAGCACTCTGGTCGCTACTTTTCGATGTGATTGCTATCAGAGACACCAAGTTTTCCGACACAAACTCGCAGACACACGCACACACAAACTCACACACCCACGCACGTATTCGCGCACGTACACACACACATACACACAGAACCTCGGTGATTTTGAAGTCTTCATTGACCTATATGGATGCAGAAATATTCTCGAAGTAAGATGATATTTCGGAGACTTATGGGTCACCGATGGTCTCTCTCGATGTTACTATTTAAAGTCAATAGCTATAAATGTCAATAGCTGCGAATGTCGATGCCTGTAGGCTAGTCAACATGTACGGCTCCACTGAAGATTTGACTTCTCCCTCGGGTTTCTTGTCCTACATCAATCATACGTTAAATTTGCAGTAACTGTGGTTGTTCATTCGTGGCTAACAAGGAAACAAATAGGTGATAGACTTGCACTTCAACTATGAACGTCGGCGTAAATCCATATTCATCTCTCTCCTTAGATGCACCAAACGCCGTCATTTCGACAAAATTATCCTTTTTTATAGGAATCGGATGGATCATATGTGAAAGCAGCTGTAGGAGTTGAGAATAACGAATTTGTACGTAGTGTGTTTCTGTGAGCTTTTCTATTGCACAACTGTCTAAGTACATTAAATACTGCACCATGGGTTTGTTGATTTTTGGAACGTCACTTGTCCTTTGGTGAACTTCGGAAAGTCTCATCTGACTTCTCTCACGATATTCCGTCTAACGTGCTGCATCATGTCTTGCTGAATCTTGAGAAAGTCTACTCTCACTGCAGTCTTGAAACTCCTTACGATGTGTTGCGGCATGTGTCTTTTGATCTTGGGTTTCCAGTCCACCTGCTGTAGCATCTATTTGCTGGTCTTCAAAAGGTCTCATCTCCTTTCTCTCTTGAGATTCTCACCTTCGATTATCTACAATACTCCGTGAATTTTATTTGTTTTTTCAAAGATTACGTATTTTCTTTGGTGACATATTTTTTCAATATTGTAAACCCAAAATAATGGACATACACAAAATTATTGTAAGCAGTAGTATGTATATAATATGTCTTTATTTAGGTATGCAGTATAAATTAAACAAATATAAGCAAATTAACCAAATAAAATGTCATATATATATATATATGTATATATATATATATATATATGTGTATGTATATATTAAGAAAGAGAGAGAGAGAGAGGGAGAGAGAGAGATCCATCTTGATACATCGGTATATACTTTTATTTTCGATTTACTGTAGTTTAATTACCGCTCCGTATGCAACTAAAATATATTTATCCTTGCTTCTACAAATGAAAAACTGTGCATCTCAGCAAATCGAAAGCAGTAAATGCAATAATCAGTGACATGTTATGTGTATGAATAATATTACAATACCGAAATTTGTTGGAATCCCTTATTTCGCGGTAAATGTTATGAGCTGAATTGGGAGAAGCAAAGGAAAACCAATAATCCTAATAAAAAAGCCTTCCTAATGTAACGTTATCATAAACCGATATGAGAATAGTTTTGATTAGTAAGACAGCGAAGTGGCAGAAACGGTAGAACGCCGGACGAAATGTTTAGTTGTATTTCGTCTGTGTATTACGGTCTGAGTTCAAATTCCACCGACGTCGACTTTGCATTTCTTCGCTTCAGGATCGATAAATTAAATACCAGTTGCGTACTGGGGTTGACCTAATCGATTGGCCCCCCCTCTCCAATATTTTGGGTCTAGAGTAGAAAATAATATTTTTAGAGTAGCGCAAATCAATTGAAATTAGACCGGTCCAATATTTATTAAATAGCTTCGAGAATACCTCAAGTTATTGAGTCATACGTACATGGTCCATATTTATAATCACACGATATATTCGTTATTCATTTAAAATGATAAAATGCATGAATTATCTTAGGGCCCCTTAGTGTATCTTAATAGTGTTCTTCTTATAACTGATCATATTCTAACAAATTTCGTGTATCATTGCTTCTGATGTCAGACACCGACGTATGTAATAGTGTACAACTTACAATTTATATAATGTAATTTAATAACTATTTATACTTTGCTTTCCATCTATATTCTATAATATTTCCATCATAGTCTCTAATTAAGTACTTTATAATAATTTGTAATTTATGGTAATCCTAAAACTTCTCTCAACATTAATTGCCACTTATAATCGTTATAGTTTGTTTAAGTATATATTTTAAAATTAAACGTAAATATGAACGGACACGAAAGAGTATGTTACCACTCATTTATGAGAATTCGTAACACTACTTCAAATCTTAAGGCTTGCTCTTCCCTGAAATGTGTTAAAATCAAGTAATGCCATATATCCAAAAGTTTTATCGTAGTGGATTTCTAAAATGTCTCGATCAACTATTCGATATAAAAAAACATGTATTTACTTTCACTTTGTAGATGCCTCACCAAAGATATCACGTTGGGATGAGTGCTGGAATTTAGCCAGGAAAACATGTTGAGCTAGATGACGCGTATGTGGAAGCACTCCGTCGGTTACGACGATGAGGGAAGATGACGCGTATACAGTGTATGAGAGAAGAGTAAGACGAATATTAGTTCTACGATACGTAATTATTAAAACAAACATTCACGGACACATACAGACATATACCGATCGAGATATCAATAACTCAGTCTACCGATATATCTATGTCTCTGTCTGTCTGTCTGTCTATCTATCTAACTATCTATCTATATATTTATCTATCTGCTTGCCTATGTATACATGCATATACCCATATATCTACCTATATGTATGTATGTATGTATGTATGTATGTATCTATCTATCTTTCTATCTATCTATCTTTCTATCTATCTATCTATCTATCTATCTATCTATCTATCTATATATATATATATATATATATATATATATATATATATATATATATATATATATACGGCGCATAAGTAATTTGAGGCCATATATTTTTTAGGTCATTGCTCAATCTGTATAAACTTGGATCCAGAAAATCATAATGGCAGACCCTCAGCAATTTCTCCATTTTTGAAAGTCGTGTAGGGAGCTTGATATTGAAGATTGAAACGTATACCCGAGGTGTAAGCATAAATCGCATTCTAAATGCGCTGAAATCATTGGAATACCCCCTCAACTTTTTCCAGCAAATTCAACAGACTATTCATTACAGTCCCAGAATATCCATGAGGTCAGTTGCCAAAGATCTCCATGTCTCAGAAGGAACAGTCCGAAAGGTTTTCCACGAAGACATCAGATCTAAACCTTATATGATGAGGAAATGTCAATTTGTCTAAAACGACATGAGAAAATCAATCCATCAGCTTCAAATTGCTGTTAAACAAACTGAAAAATGCAGCATATTTAATTTGGTTTTTCGTAAACGAGAAAAACTCCAACTAACATAAAAACATTTAACAGAAGAAATAACAGATGGTTACGTGCAGACCCTCCTGAGATTCTTACGTCTACAAAACGTTCAGCAACTCTCGTGGATTTAGAGTTGACAGCAATGAAGGATATGTGATGCTTCCTTACATCTTTTCACAAGGCCATACACTTAACTCTGTTGCCTACTTTAAGGTCCTCGAAATGCTTGCTAAGTCCTGGATAGACAGTGTATGCAATGAAAGGCTATATGTGTTTCAGTAAGGATCTGCACTATCACACAGGGTCTAGTAACACCTGAATGGATGGCGGAAAATTTTCATGATCACATAACCCCTAATAATAACTCCTACATCCCCAGATCTTAATTCATTGGGTCTTTATATGTGGAGCGTTGTTGAGAGACACGTCAATGAACATGCCCATTACACCCAAAATTCTTTGAAACCTGCAACGTCCAAAATGAACGAGGACCACATGATTCGAACATCTGGATGATTTACATCTCGTATAGAAGCATTTGTTGAAGCTAAAGGTGGCTTTATTGAATAAGATTATAGAAACGAAGGATTATTTTTATTCTCATAATAGTGTTTGATAAATAAAATTATTATCTGTTATGTATCTGTTTATTTATTAACATAGATTTTCCTTCAAACATCTATCGCACACTGTAAATATATATATATATATATATATATATATATATATATATATATATATATATATATATATATATATATATATATATATATATATAGGGTGGGCCATAATTCACCCGGCAACAAAACTAAATTTCATAAATACTTTAAATTCAATTGTATTTATTCATTCCAATTAGAAATACTTAATAATTAAATGATCTGGGTTTTGTTTTCAAAATTTCTCGATTTATTAGCGAACACTAATAATTTTTTTTTTGTTGCTTTGGATCTTGGAATGAAATGTTTTCGATTTTGTATCAAGTGACTTTGGTGAAACCTCTATATACACATTTACATATATATCTGCCCATATTTCTCTATTTATGCATCTATAGGTCTATCAATCCATCTCTATATATATCTACATATGTATCTATCTGTGTACATGTCTATATCCCTATGTACCTGCCTTCTTACCTATCTATCTATATATGTAAGTTGGGTACAAAAAATTCAGGGTGAATACTTGATAACTGTAAGCACCTGTATATGCAAGTTAGTGGTGTAGGTGATGGGGTATATTTATCAAAAGAAAAACATTATGCAAAGGATTTAGCGGTACATATATTTCTGGCTTTATTGGACAGTTTATATCAATGCATAATTGATGTAATATGTATGTCAATAGCCTTCTTCAGCCACGCACAATTACCACACCAAGGACATGTATTACATTATAAGTTTGGGAAAAAGACGAGTTTCGTTGGGGATGCGAATCTTCATAGTTGTATACAGCAGAGCGAGACACCAAAACAAAAACAAAGCGTCTATACCGTTTTTCACTCGATATAGAATGAGGAGGTTGGATGTTGAGATAAAAAGGGAAGGAGTTGGAGGGGGGTGAATCTTTAATGAGTTTGGGATCACAAAGAGGGAAAGTAGTAGGTGCAAAATGTAATAAAAGAGTAAAAAATAAAAAAAAATATGAAAAAATATAAAAAGTATATAAGTATATAAATATACAAAGGGTGTCGTATGTTTAGTCGAAATTTCCAGAGTTATACTGTGACAGTGTAGACGTGAAAAAATATGGAATAATAAATGAAAAAAGATAAAGAAGCGAAAATATAAAAACGAAAAATAAGAATAAAAGATAAAAATAAAATATAAAGGGGTAAAGTAATAAAAATGTGAACATAAAGATAAAGTAAGATACAGAAAAAAATATATGCCGGTTAGTGAAGCTTTGGGATGTATTGGTGGGTGTCATAAATCAAGATATAATTATCTGGAGAGCAAGTGTATGGTCAGTATAAGTTGTCTGCTCCATGTTGGTGTGTGGTTAAATAGTTTATCTGCTTTCTCATAAAAAATGTCTGGGACCATATTATTATCAGTCAACATATACACACATGCATGCACGCATATACATACACACGCACACTTATATACATACATACACCTGTGTGAAAGTACCGACGGGGATACACATATACATACATACCGCTACGCACAGATACACAAACCCGCACATAACTAAATACATATATACATATACACATAAACACCTCTGCCAAACTTATAATGTAATACATGTCCTTGGTGTGGTAATTATGCGCGGCTGAAGAAGGCTATTGTCATACATATTACATCAATTATGCATTGATATAAACTGTCCAATAAAGCCAGAAACATATGTACCGATAACTCCTTTGCATCCTGTTTTTTTTTAATAATTATACCCTATCTATATATGTATGTATGTATCTATGTAGTTATCTATCTATCTACCTGTTATATACCTATATATCTACATATCTATCTATCGATCTTACCTGTCTATCTTTTTAATACCTACCAAACAGAATATATATTCACTTATTTGCTTCATTTGTTGCTGTAGCACAGACTATCTACTTTGGGAATTTAGATTAGATATGGAATATTTATTAATGCATCTCACCGTAGTAAATGTATTTAGATCTTTAATGGGTAGAGAGTAGGGTAAGTGAAAATTGTAACATCATTGCTCTGTCGTTTGCAATATTGTCATTACTACAAATAGTTCTTCGATTATTCAAAGAAAAACATTCGTTTGCCAGCAGGTGGTCATAAAAATGCATAGTATCTGTGAAAATCTATTGATACATTTTAGAAAATGCACTGCCTAATGCTTCTTTCGAACCCTTACTAATAGTTTTCTATATGGCCTCAATGTCTAATATGAAGTTTCAGTTACAATGTCTCAAATAACAACATGTTTGTACCATAGAATCTTTCCAGTCGAAAGAAATGATTCGAAATTCATTATTAAATACTTACGTCTCTGACACAGTTTACGAAGATTATAAATATGCTTTCTCACCAGATAATTCCGGGTTCCTTCTTACTGCGTGACACCTTGTGCAATTGATTTCGACTCTAACAGCGGCCGGGCAACCACTTTTGAGAGAATTTTAAAGATGGAAACTGAGCGAAGCTACTCAGCTATGTGTGTGTGTGTTTGTGTGTGTGCGTGTGTCTGTGTGTTTGTTTTTGTCTCTGCGTGTCTGTGTTTATTCTCACTAAAACCCGAGTATTTAAGTGCCCGTAACCTAGGTGTACGTCAAAGTACATGATAGATTAATAACCAGGCTAAACACATAAATCAAGTTTGTAAAAAGTTCCTGGAGGTGGTGCCCTATCATGGCCGCATTCTAATGACCAACACAAGATAATGGATACAAGACAAACGTTAGATGCATGAAAAGCACATTTTCCGCTTAGATATTACATCTTCAAACGCGAATACACTTCATAAGAGAAAAATGTTTTCAATTCTGATATTTTAAAAAACATTCTGAAGCTAGATTTTTATTCTATGTTGCAGAGTCTACAAAATGATTAATGATGTCATTTATGTGTAAACACTAAATTTATTTGTAGTCTTTGCATACTCTCACTTTATTGGATGGAACGCATCACATTGAGTAAATGAGTTTTATTGATTGTATTAAATATAATTCATCGACTAACTGTTAATGAATTTTCTCTTGAATAACAAATGATTATGGCAGAAACGGGAAAAAAACTTCAATCTTGACATGATTTTTGTTTTATGTAGATACATAAGAATGTTATTTGCAAACTTTTCACTTTCACGCTGATCACACTTTCATTTCAGTTCATTGTAAGTATTTGTAACAAAGATGAGGTAGGTAATTTCAAGTTACCTATTGAATCAATAATTACTGAATTACCTTTGATGCTATTTCCGATTGATTGCATTATCTACATACTGAGCAGACGATGTAACCAAAATTGAATTCCTATTATACTTCAATAATATAGATCTATTAATAATATGCTTATCTATACAGGCGCAGGCGTGGCTATGTTGTAAGGAGCTTGCTTCCCAACTACATGGTTCCAGGCTCAATCCCACCGCGTGGTACCGTGACCAAATACTTTCTGATATAGCCTTGTGTCAACCAAAGACTTGACAGTGGTTTGACGAGACAGAACTGACACGAGCTAGTCGTACAACCACTGAAATGCCGTTTCATTATTCTTCTATGATTAATTCACGGTCTGATATTACTGGGAACATGTAGATTACTACAATAATATAAATCCATTACTAATTGCATTATACTTACATAACACTGCAAAAATGATTATAATATCAACTAAAACAGACAGCGAACATAAAAGTTAGCGTGATATCGACCTCCTTTGAATTCTAAGTTCATTTTCCATCAATGTTTAATTTGCCTTTCATTCTTTCGAGTTCGATAAAATAAGAACAAGTTGAGCATGTGGGTCGATGTATTTAACAAAGCTCTCACCCAAATTGCTGTTTTTTGCGAAAATATACATATGCATATACGTATATATATAAATATACATATATACATACATATATGTATATATATAAATATACATAGGCATATACGTATATATATATATACATATATACATACATATATGTATATATATAAATATACATATGCATATACGTATATATATATATACATATATACATACATATACGTATATATATATAAATGCATATCAAAATTGAAATGCATACACAAGTTAAGACAGGTGAACACATTAGGGAGTTATGGAAGTAGAGCCTGAAAATTATTTACTCTCTGTATACGATTAATTGGACCCGACGCGGTATATTAATACCTGCGGGTTTATCAAAAAAGGAACGCATACTGACTTGTATACACGCTCCTTAAAATAGCTTCTGAGGATATCCAAGGTAGTGCAGTACACCGCCTTGGATATCCTGGTTGCTTACTTTGATTATAATCACCCAATTTGATTTGTATAGATAATGCCATACAAACCTCTGGTGCCTTTAACTTAAATACCATATCCATCTGAATTAGAAATGACTGATTGTCCCTCTTAGCGTTTGGCATGTATATACAATGCCTCCTGGCATGTATGTATAATGCCCTCTATATATAAATTAATATGTTCAATAAGAAATAATTTTTTTCGAAATTTTTTCTCTTATGAGGTTTTTACGCTATCTACCTGACAATTTCTTGTTAAGTTTTCCTTATTAAGTAGTTGTCCTTAATTGCTAAATTTTTATTCCGAAAACACTTTTCCTCTCCCGAAATGCAATTCGTAAAAGTTTACCATTTACCCGGATGTAATATATATAAACTCACCCATGTGCTTCGTTGATGTTGATCAGTTAGCTGATCGGCTTAAGCGAGGCAGGGTCGTTGTTTATTTATAATACATTCAGGCCTGCTGATGATTACGTAAGTATGAAATCACTGTGATACAGGCCTATATTTTTAAATGTCTTACTTTGAAAAATTGCATTCGGTGGGATTAGTAATATTTTTGGTAGAAATGACTGATTGTCCCTCTTAGCGTTTGGCATGTATATACAATGCCTCCTGGCATGTATGTATAATGCCCTCTATATATTAATATATATATATATATATATATATATATATATATATATATATATATATCACCTGGCATATAATTCATATCTGACTTATTTCTACTCTTTTTACGGATAAACTTTCAGTCAGCTATTGTTTTTAGAGCACTTCTGGTTATGCATAACTAAATAAAAGAATAATTTGCAACAATGATTTATGTGTGTTCCTCTGGATATTGCTTTGATGTTCTTCAGTTGTTTGCCATAAACGTAAGAAGAACGAAACATCCGAATTTTATACATCGATGTTTGTATTGTATAAGGTTATCCCATAAATAATACGGTTTTCCTTTTCAGAAAGTAAAAGTCAGATGGGTACGGGATAAACTACTTGTATCAACTTGCTATATAACCATCTAGTAATTTTACATTGTCCTTATTCTTAGAGCAACTTTTGAAGAGTGCAGTTCAATTCTACCAGTTATGTTTGCAAAGCTATAATGGAAGTGAGAAAGTAGCATGGTCGGCAAATTTTTCTTTTTGAGTTCAATAAAGGCAACAGCACAAAATAAAGTGCAAAGAATGTTAAGTTAGTACATGGAGATCGGAAAAGGCAGAGTCAACGCTGATTCCAGAAATTCCGTGCTGGAAACTACACCCTAGAAAAGATCTTCATCCTGGAATATATCCAGAGCTCGACGAGGACGTCTTGCAAGAACTGGTGAAATAAATTCCCATCGCAGCTGTTGAGAAACTAGCAGAGAAGCTTGGATTTCGTCATTCAACCATTCTCCGACACCTGCGTACCATCCGAAATTTCAGAAAATTGTGTCAATTTATTACTTATAAACTTTGCGCGTAGTGAGCGAATGAACATTTTGCGACCGAATAGTGACTGATGACGAGAAGTGAGTTCTCTTTTAAAATGCCAAGCGCCGAAGATAGTGTTTGGGGAAATGAAAAATACCGGCACCCAGACTAAACTAGGCTTTCTGCTGCATTACAACTGTGATGTTGTTGACAAAACACTTTCTGTGTCTATTTCCTTATCCTCTTTGTAATTTTGGATAAAAAATTATACAGATAAGAATTTCACAAAATTCTATATTTTTATGCAGCTGAAGATTGATTTACATTTTAAAATTGATGTAATATTTGCATTGTTCAATTAAATGGAGTCGCATGAAACGATCGTAGTGCATTACCTCTGTATATCCTTGTTGCTTATTTTAATATATATGAATATATATATATATATATATATATATATATATATATATATATATATATATAGGTACATATATATATATATACGTATATGTATGTACATATGTAGACACACACACACGCACACATATAATTACGTCACGAGTGTACCGATATGTTCTCAGGTATTTCATTATCAAGACTAACCAATTCTCTTGTGGTCTTTTCTCTTTAAACAAACACTCACAGTAATATTGAACATCAGTTGTATCCAAACACAGTTGTATCGAAAATGTAACAGCCTTGACGCGCCGATTCTGAATATTAACCAGTAGGGAATAAGCCAAAATAAATGTACATTTATTCTCAGATTGTCTCATATACAATAATCATTGTCAAATATATCACTATTCGATAGAAAAATATATTTTGGACCAAACATGTGTTACATCATACATTATATGTAGATATGCCTATTTTTGAAATTACGCTATCTCCAGATGACTTCTACATGATGACACTGATAGAAAGCAGCGACATGATAACCATTTCCACTTTAACTTTACTGCTTTTTGTTGGTGAGTATGCATATTAACTATTCCATCGTTACTTCATATGTATTCCATAAACACTCCATTAGTAGTCCATGAGTATTCCATGAGTTTTCCGTGGGAACCTAAAATGTCAATGATTATATCAATCAGCAAATATATCTCCATAGCTTTCGGATTCTAGAGCTATCATAATACCTCTCTGTATATTGATATTTCTCTTTTAACCTCTTCAAATATTTATCAACAGATCGACAGATGTATCAGTGTCCCACTAATAAATCTGCCGATTTTTTTCTTTTTATTTCGCTTATTATTATCAACAATATATTTATATATATACTTAATCATTTAGTATTCACTTACTTTTGATTTACACGCTTCATATTTTATCCTTTTAATATATTCTTATATCGATTTCTTTTTCTCTTTATTTTGTTTTCATTTAATCTTTAGTTAATTATAATTATTTACACTCATTTTACTTCTTGTATTCGAATTCTGATCTACTTGTTTGGTTTCTATTGCTATATTCTATGTACTCTCCCTGTACTTCACTCCCAACTGTCCAACTTTATATAATGCAAGCGGTTAAGCATTCGTCAAATACTTACGTGGCACTTGACTTAGGTATAAGTTTTTACTATGCGATTGATTTCTTTAATTTGTGTCAAATTTGAAGGAGATAAATATAAATTCGTTTGGGTTACAAGTGAAGGTCTTTATAACTATGCCAACGACATCGACTTGATGCCATTAATGTGTGCTATATTCACTTATTATAAAAATAAGGATGTGACGTGGGATGAGGCCGTTGTCGATATTGTGCAATGTATTTGACCAAGCATAAAACAAATTGACGTCAATGTACGAGAAATGAAAACAGGCAAATAAAATAATTGGTGTGAAAGTTTCACAAAATCTCAACTTCAGCAACTTCTCGTTTCCATTTCAAACAAATATTAGGATACAACGTCATGTTCCACAATATAAACTTTCAGATTTCTTTTCCTGTATGATGATGGAAGAATCGAATTACACCTTTCAAATAGCTTAAAATTGATGCGGAAAAATTCAAGTTGATATATAAAAAGAGATTTTATTTTCAATTCATAGGTGGAGCAACCGCGGGCTCTGACGCTTGGAATGCTTGCGAGGCTAAAGCAAGGGAAACTTGCAACGATGAAATGACACGCTACCTGAGAGTGTCCGCGGAGTGCAGGTATGCATCGTATAAATACCAAAGATAGATATCACACTTCTTTGTAATCAAATGCAATCAAAATCATCGTAAGAAGTGTATGTTTCAGTAACACACAACATTCGTATATGGTATCTCGTTAGAATCAACATTGTTTCGCAAGAACTTTTTGGGTTTCGTAGATATAAATGGCAAATTAATGTATACAGCTTCAAACAAAAGACTCATGCCCACCGCAATGTGCGAAAGCGTTGATTATTTCAAGAAGCAATAACGAAACCTTGTTACCAGCTTCAAGAGAGTAATTCGAAGATATTGGATGATATTGTGTGGTATCTTAAGGAGAATAAGATCCGGTAAATATGGTTATACTTGGTCCATAATAAAACATGCACAACCGTAAAAGGTCCGTTTCAGTAAGTGCAGAATTTTCTCTGAAGCATCGCTGTGCATTTGATAGACCAACAAAGAGCTTCTTGATGGATTTCTTGAAGTGTAGCAAGATTCCTGCATGCTGCTAAATGTACTTTCGCAAAATGCAATGCGACAGTATTAGAGTAAACGTTCACTAAATGAATATCCACAATAAAATAATTTTTTGGTTGTAGAACCGCAACCAAGACATTTTTAGCAGTACAATACCAAACTAGGTACCGACATCACTAGGATAACCCTTGACCATTATATAACACTAAAAGTGCTCAAAATACCAACTTGTGTATCACAACATGTGTTGCTCACCGTGGGAAGAAACGCCGGCGATCCTAACTCTGCTGTTGATGTGATGCTTAATAGACACTGCCGACTGTTTTAATAGGTTACATATAATAATAATAATAATAATAATAATAATAATAATAATAATAATAATAATAATAATAATAATATAATAATAATAATAATAATAATAATAATAATAATAATAATATCAGCAAAAGATACATTAGGAATGAGGACCGAGGTTTGGGTTAAAAATTCTAGCAGGACACCTGATGAAGGGTGGAGAGTAAATCAGTCAAAACCATGGGTATATTCCATCGGAATTGATCACTAATTCGAAATGTTTTGCGTATTATCAAGGATACATTTGAAATTCTTGGTATTAGTATTATTATATGAACCATTTGTTGAAGTTGTTGTATTATGTCAAAGTGAAGCCCTTTATTAACTCTATATCTTGTTTCAGCTTGTTTTTGCATATTGTTAATGAAATATACCTGCAAAAATTTATGGTCTTCATTTTCTAGCGCTAAACTGCTTCCAATTCGATGATATACTTGCACTTGTATTTTGAATGTGTGTATAAATCCTCCCTCACTCACAACATTTGTTCCAAATAAAGTCATTTTGAATGCATTATTACAGTGTTGTATTATTTTTAGAAGATGCTTTGAATATGGGGACGTCTCATGAAGAAAATATTTCAGTTCTTCAGAAGGGTGAGGGAAGAAAGGTAGAATAATTCCGCCCACCTGTGCAACATAATGCAGCTGGTTCATTTAACCATCTTTACCACCACAGTAATAGCATGGGTGAGAAATCGAACCAATTACAGATTCATAGAAATGATTGGGATTAAAACTGAAAGCAAGAAACCACTATTGCTGATGTTACCTAAATTCGCTGTTCCATATTTGGTCCTTTTCGCGTCTATTTGTAGTTTCCTGTGTAATTTCTTACGTATGATGTGATTCCATGCAAAGACGATGAAATGCAATTCGTATATTTCTTTCGTCTTTTTTTCTGCTGCACGTTGAGCTTCCGTTCATTGCAAGTCATGCATTTCTTTGATGTTCGGTTTCAGGGGCTCGTCGTGCTTCCTTTCTTTCACAGTGATCTGCTGCAAACCGTGCGCGTCTCTCGTCCTTATATTTTGCTATATGTCCTGCGTTTGTTTGGTGTTCGGTCTTTGACGCTCTCGTTTTAGGAGACATTATTTTGTTTAGGAATACCAGTAAGTAATAATGTTAGTACTGAACTTCCAGCGTTATATTAGAGAAATGCAAGGAAAGGCATCAGTATATAGTTTACAACTAATAATAATGATAATGATGATAATAATAATAATAAAAATAGTAATAATAATAATAATAATAATAATAATAATAATGATAATAATAATAATAATAATAATAACAATAATAATAAAAAAACTAATAATAATAATAATAATAATAATAATAATAATAACAATAATAATAATAATAAATAATTAAAAAACCTTTTTTTTTAGACATTCATTAGTACAACATCCCCACCCCCCAAATATATGGCACACTAGGCATAACAACAACATGAACTTCCAACCCTGTTGTCTCTTGATGTCTCTGGGTGAGACTTGGAGCCAACTTGTACAAATATAAAGCAAAAGTCAAACATATATCAGTTTATATAATAATAATAATAATAATAATAATAATAATAATAATAATAATAATAATAAAAACACTAATAATAATAATAATAATAATAATAATAATAATAATAATAATAATAACAATAATAAGAGAGGAGCGGCAGCCTTGAGAGCGGCTGGACGTAAACATATACTTTTTATTGCAAAACCACACATGTTCTTCTAACTCGATGTACAAACATCTCTAGAAAAGTCAACTTCAACCTCCACAATATTACCTTACACGAAATATACAAACACTTTTTATTGCAATAACACAAACGCACATGGAAAAAATAATGATACTAATTATAGATTCTCTCTGGTCGAACAAAACTTCTCTATTCACAAACAATACAGAACAGCCCTTCAAAATAAGTTAAGAAATTTACAAATTTACATATCTACAGTTTTCAAACATACATTCGTTCAGCTTTAAAAACTTTAATACCCTCAATTGCCTCTGTAAACATCTTTTTTTTTTCTTCTCTCAAAAAACATCACGCTTTTCTTTTTGTGGACTTACAAAATCGTTAAACTTTCTATGAAAATCTGACTTTTCTTTTTCTTTATTTTCTTTGCTTCCTCCCTGAATATTCAAATATAAATGTAAACATATACTTTTTAATGCAAAAACACACCTGTTCTCCTAACTGGACATTCAAACTTCTCTAGAAAAGTCAACTTCAACCTCCACAATATTACCTTACACGAAATATACAAGCATATTTTATTGCAATAACACAAACGCACATGGGAAAAAAATAAAAATAATGATGCTAAGATTCTCTCTGGTCGAACACAACTTCTCTATTCACAAACAATATAGAATAGCCCTTCCTTAATTTTTCTTACGGCTAGTAGTTGCAGACATCTGAACTTTTTGGGACCTAATAAAAAAATAAAGAAATAAATAAACAAATAAACATCACTGATGATGGTGATGATGATAATAATGTTAGTAATAGTGCTGATAATCTATCTATCTATCTACACACACACTCACAGAGTTCAGCCAACACAAACCTCACCTCGGCTCTTTAGATGTTAACCAAATATGAAAGTATTATTTGACAGGCAAGAACTCTGGCGTTGAAGACAGCCAGCAAGCCAACCTCCCAGCCAGCCAGCCAACGAGACAGACAGACACTACTGTGATGGTGATAATGATAAAAAAAAATAACAATAATAAGATACTGCTGTGACAGCGCATAAAACAATATCATTGATGATGATGATGATG
Organism: Octopus sinensis; assembly: GCF_006345805.1. Classification (NCBI taxonomy): domain Eukaryota; kingdom Metazoa; phylum Mollusca; class Cephalopoda; order Octopoda; family Octopodidae; genus Octopus; species Octopus sinensis. The sequence goes on along the minus strand of NC_043011.1, from coordinate 65,627,470 downwards.
ATAATGATGATAGTAATAGTGGGGATAATGATACTAGTGATAATAATGGTGATGATAATAACAATAATAAGCCGACTACGGCTGCTATAATGGTACGATTATAGTTGTAACGGCAATGATGGCCGTCTCCCCACGAGCCAATCAAAGCTCAAAAATGATAATATTATCGTAGCACCAAAATGTTTTTGGAAACTAAAAGGAAAACTAAATCAGTATACCAAATCGCTTGTCCTATGGTTAATCTGGAAGCGCGGCCCCCAGGGAAGAGCCGGCCTGGGATCGAAAAGTCATCAACTGGCACAAACGCTTCTCCGAATACGGACATGGATGGTCACTTGAACGGGAAACTCCCCAACTCGAGCCCTCCAAGTTCACCACCACAACCACCAAACTCTTACAGTATATGAAGAGCACGGAATCAAGACAGTAGGCCCTATTTGGACGAGAACAAATTAGCAAATGTGAGGAGGGATATACTTAGAAATAACAGACTCACAGACAGTGAAATAAGCGCGATCAAGCACGCAACAGAAAATGACATAAATATAAGACACAAAGGAAATGAAGAATCAGATGAACAGTATAGCCCGCCACGAGGCTTAATTGAAAGACTGCCATCTGACCAAAGTACGCAAAGGCCTGAAGATACAAGGAATTCTATTAAACCTGTTAAAAATAACCAGGAAAATGATAAAACAACAGTAAATAAATATCTCGCATTTGCTGAAGAACACAGAGAGTATATGGCAGAAATGAGGCAGAAAATCCTGAATACGCTTGAAGTTGTAAGACATACAAGTATGAATGATAGAGAACCACTTCATAAACTCTCAAATACAAAGCAAAATAAAAAAACAAATCCAAATTGGCAACTATGTAACAAATGAAGTAATACAAGAATTAAAACCTGATTTTACTGAGTTAAATGAAATTATTACGCTTCTGCTAGGGCAATTGAAACCAGCTGTATGCCCCCGAAAAAACAAAGAAAACCAAACCTGGGAATAAATCAAACCTGGAGATGTAAAATTGAAAAAGAGATTGAATTTATGAGAGGGGAAATATCAATATTAAATGAACTAATATGTGGAAATGATGTAAGATCCAAAACAAGAAGAAAGATGAAGAGAAAATTTGGATCCTCACCAACAGAAGAACTGATATCAATAAAAGAAACGCTGAAACAAAAAGTCCAAGCTAAAGCCCAAACAATACGAAGATTTTAGAAGAGAAACAAGTTTTACAAGCAAAATAAGCTGTTCACATCCAATGCCAAAAAATTCTACTGAGAAATAGGGAAGGAGAAAGTAACCGTTAATGAGCCCCCTCCCATGGAAGAAGTTCAAAACTTTTGGAAAAGAATTTGGAATGACAAGAAGACGTACAACACACATGCAGATTGGATTATACAAACTGACGGATCCTACCAACATTTACAACAACAGGCATGGGAAGACATCACAATAGCAAACCTAAGAAAGGCACTCACGAAGGCCCATAATTGGAAATCCCCCGGTAAAGATAGGGTGCCGAATTTCTGGCTCGCATCGCTCCCATGCGCACCCGGTAAGCTAGTTCAGCTGTACAATGGAATTATGAAAGACCCATAGAAAACACCAGAATGGTTAGCAAGTGGTATTACTTAACTACTCCTAAAGAATAACGAAAGCAACCTTCCATAAAACTGTCGGGCTATAACCTGTCTATCCACCACGTAAAAAATCCTAACATCTATCCTGGCGGAGGAAACATGCATTCGTGGAGAAGAACGATATTTTCCCCATTGAAAAAAAAGGGTGCCGCCGAGGCTCATATGGATGCAAAGATCAACTGCTAATTAATCGTATGATCCTTGAGAACTGTCACAACAAGCGTAGAAATCTCAGCTCCGCATGGATTGACTATAAAAAGGCCTTCGACAATATACCGCATTCATGGATCTTGAGTTCGCTTGACATCTTCAAAATTTCCCCTGTGATTTCAAACTTCCTGAAGCACAATATGTCGTTGTGGAATACGAATCTCCAATTATACCACTCTAATGGAGTACTTGCCTCAGAAAATATAAACATCAACTGTGGAATTTTTCAAGGTGACTCACTTTCACCTTTAATATTCTGCATAGCCCTAATACTCCTTACAAGTGAATTAAACAGAACATGTTATGGGTATAAAATTGCCAATAGGGTGACTTAAAACTCTATGGTAAAGACAATAATGAACTTGAAGGCCTATTGCGCACTGTGAAAGCATCGGGATGGAGTTTGGGCTTGAGAAGTGTGCCAAGGCCACTTTCCAGAAACGGAAAGTGAAGACCACAAATTCAGTCGTGTTAGATGTTGACACAGTCATAAGTGAGCTTGAGCAAGAACTAACATAAAATATTTAGGGATAAATGAAGGCTCTGGTATTCAGCATGCAAGCATGAAAGAGAAGATCAGGAAGGAATGTTATAGGAGAGTTCGTGTAGTCCTGAAATCTGAACTAAATGCACTTAACAAGGTGTTAGCTATAAATTTCTTAGCAGTTCCAGTTGTTACTTATAACTACAATGTGTTGAACTGGAATATGAGTGAAGTAAAGAATATAGACAGGAAAATACGCAAGCTGCTGATTTGTAATAGGTTGCACCACCCAATGGAAGACGTAGATAGCATTTACCTTCTCAGAGCCCAAGGAGGTCGAGGTTTGATCCAACTTGAACTAGCTTACAAAACAACCACAATTGGACTGGCCAAATTTCTTGAAATAACGAATGACTGGATGCTAAAGCTCGTGGAAAATCAAGAGAGACGAAAGAAGCTTCATTCTATCATAAAGAAACCAAAAGATTTGCTATTGATCTCGTGCAGGATACCCAAACTGAACAACCCGAGGGAAGTACGGCAACTATTGTTGCAAAGAAGGTGAAAGAAGAAGAAATGGCAACGAAAAAAGTGCACGAGCAATTGGCTGGTAGGTGGGAGGAGAAACCTCTGCACGGCAAAAATGTGGCCCGCAGCAAACAGGCTGATGTTGACCAGAAGCAAACCCATCAGTGGCTACGGAGCTCAGGGCTAAAAGCAGAGAGCGAAGGTTTCATCCTGGCTGCTCAAGATCAAAGCCTATTAACCTGGAACTACCAGGCCAATGTTATGAAAAATGGAGCAGACACAAAATGTTGATTCTGCAGTGGCATGATTGAAACAGTGGACCACCTAATCGCTGGATGTAAAGTCTTAGCACCAGTGGAGTATAAATTAAGACATGACAGAGTTGGCCAATATCTCCACAAGTTAATAAGTCGGCATCACAATATCAAAACTGCCGACAAGTGGTATAATCACCACCCTGAGGCTGTAACTGAATGAGAAAATGTAACCATTCTGTGGGACTTTCCAGTACATATAGACCGAACAATCAAAGCCAATAAATCGGATATTGTTGTGAAAGACCAATGGCCTACCAATATATACTATGAATTTCTTTGCCCTAGGATTCGGGAAGACACTCGACAAGAAATGGAAGCAAATTTGAAAGAAGATAATAATAATAATAATAATAATAGTAATAGTAATAGTAATAATAATAACAATGATAATAAAGACGATGATGATAATAACAGCAAATATTCTGCTCAATACCACAGATTTGCTTGTCAGTTGTTTGACCTTAACCAGTTGAGCATGCCCCTTAGTGGTTGACGATATGAGAATCTCTGATCACGAGCAGAAGTAGTGGGGGAGCATCATAGCCATGTATTGAGAGGGATTGTTTGGGGTTTGAATAATTTACCCCTGGAAACATGAGTGTTTCGTTCAACATACTTAAACAACCCTTCTTTAGGGACCTTTCGGACGGGTTGGTCTAGTCAACCAGAAAAAATTCTAACAGGTCCCCACATGCAAGATCATGTGCTGTTTATTTTGATATGAGATCACCATGTCGCGCACATGTGATTGTGATGCACGTGCTGGTGTACCCTCATCAGACGAGTAGTCATGATGGGTATACTAGGATTTGTATATTTTACCCCAGTGTCATTTTGATGGCATGCACTGCTCTCTCACTGAATTATAATAATAATAATATTAATAATAATAATAATAATAATAATAATAATAATAATAATAATAATAATAATAATAATGGCTACGGAGCTCAGGGCTAACAGCAGAGAGTGAAGGTTTCATCCTGGCTGCTCTAGATCAAAGCCTATAAACCCGGAACTACCAGGCCAATGTGATGAAAAATGGAGCAGACCTAAAATGCCGATTCTACAACGACATGATTGAAACAGTGGACCACCTAATCACTGGATGTAATGTCTTAGCACCAGTGGAGTATAAATTAAGACATGACAGAGTTGGCCAATATCTACACTGGCTAATAAGTCGGTATTACAATATCAAAACTGCCGACAAGTGATATAATCACCACCCTGAGGCTGTAGCTGAAGGAGAAAATGTAACCATTCTGTGGGACTTTCCAGTACATACAGACCGAACCAGCAAAGCCAATAAACCAGATATTGTTGTGAAAGACCAAAACAATAAAGTTTGCTTATTAATCGACATGAGTATCCCCTGTGATCATAATATCTCGGCGAAACAGTTTGACAAGCTCAGAAAATGTAAAGACCTACTCATTGAAATTGAGAAAATGTGGCATCTCAAGGCGGTTACAATACCAGTGATAGTAGGAGCAATATGAATGATCAAGAAGGGAACCGAAAATTATATGAGAATGATCCCTGGCTTACCATCCCTGCAAGAAGTGCAAACGATTGTCTTAACTGGTACAACAGACGTATTGAGAAGAGCATTGTCGCAGTGAGAACTATTACTACCCATGTATTTTAATTCAACTTGAAAAAAAAAATTAACGAACTATTGATTTTAATTTAATGTCCTAGCAATGTAAACTATGTGTTTCTTTGCCCTAGGAGTCGGGAAGACACTCTGCAAGAAATGGAAGCAAATTTGAAAGAGGAAAAAAGTAATAACAATAATAATAATAAAAATATTAATAATAATATTGATAATAATAATTATAATAACAATAATAATAATAATTATAATAATAATAATTATAAGTTACAGCTACAATATCCTTAACTGAACGCGAAATGAACTGTCCAAAATAGATAGGAAAACAAGAAAAATACTGACAGGATCTAGGATGCATCACCCAAAATCTGACATAGAAAGACTATATATACAACGTATAGAAGGTGGTAGAGGCCTTATAAAGCTGGAAAACTACTATAAAATAACCACCATAGGACTGCAAACATACCTACTTCAGAAGGAAGGAAAACTGATACAGATAGCAGCAAAACACGAGCAAAACAAAAAAAACTGTTCTCAGTATTTAGGGAAGCTGACAAATACAAACAAGAAATCATACCACCTAATACACATGAAGAAGAAGAAGAAGAAGAAGAAGAAGAAGAAGAAGAAGAAGAAGAAGAAGAAGAAGAAGAAGAAGAAGAAGAAGAAGAAGAAGAAGAAGAAGAAGATGAAGAAACAACAAAAGCTATAAAACAAATGAAATCCAAACTAAAAATAGAACAGCAACGAGCCATGATAAAACGATGGCGAGAAAAGCCCCTTCATGGTAAATACTGCACTGAACTAAACGCAAAAGATATAGACAAAGAAAAATCCCAGCAATGGTTGAGAAGCTCAGGATTCAAAGCAGAAACAGAGGGATTTTTAATTGCAGCACAAGACCAAAGCCTCCCCACCAGAAATTACCAAAAACATGTAATGAAAAGAAATATTACAAGTAACTGCAGAATATGTGGAGATGGACAAGAAACAATAAATCATATTATCTCTAGCTGCCCAGTCCTGGCTAAGAAGGAATATATTCACAGACATGACAGATTTGGAACCTACATACATTGGAAGCTATGCCAACATTATGGAATAACAACAGAAAAAAGATGGTATAGGCACACACCAGAAAAGGTCACAGAAAACGAGAAAGCAACCATACTCTGGGATATGCCGATACACACAGATTGAGAAATTAAGGCCAACAGACCAGATATAGTTGTCAGAGATCATGAAGAAAAAAATGCTTTCTAATTGATGTATCAATACCGGCAGATGACAACGTCTCTAAAAGAAATGGAGAAACTCTCAAAATACAAAGACCTGGAAATAGAGGTAACTAGAATGTGGAATCTGAAAACAGAAACAATTCCTATCATAGTAGGTGCATTAGGCATGATAAAAAAATATTCAGACAAATACATAACAAAAACACCAGGACTTACAAACACATATAACATACAGAAAATTGCACTACTAGGCACTGCACACATCCTACGCAGAACACTTTCCATACAATAAACATCAGAGCATCACAACAAATCACAGCACATACCCAAGGCTCACAGAGCTGCGCTCGGTAGTGAAGTGAAAGCACGCTATAAAAATAAAACTACTGAATAATAATAATAATAATAATAATAATAATAATAATAATAATAATAATAATAATAATAATAATAATAACAATAATAATAATAATAATAATAATAATAATAATAATAATAATAATAATAATAATAATAATAATAATATTAATAATAATAATAATAATAATATTAATGATAATAATAATTATAATGACAATGATTATATCAGTCCAATGAAGTTTAAATTGCTTTGTCTTGTAAGTGTTGCTTTTCACAGACGAAATTAGATTTAAAAAACATCTATAAATATATAATTCAGCATTGAAAAAACATTTTACTGAAACATTGTACGAAACACAATACAAAAATTACATTATGATCAGTTTGGTATACTCAGAATATATAGTCATGTTTATTATGTGTGTATGAAATTGTGTGGGGGCACGCATACGTTCAGATTATTATCATTCTTTTTAATTCAATAAAAGTACTAACGATAATAATAATAACAACAACAGTGAAATTAATAATAATAGTAGTAGTAGTAAAAATTATAATAATGGTAATAATAGTAATAATAATAATAACAATAATAAAATAATAACGATGATAATAAAAATATTAATAATAATAATAATAATAGCCATATATTTCCCCACAGATAAATCTAGCACTGTACAAACATACTTAAACTGGAGAGAGAAACACCCTGAAGCAAGACCCAACTTAGACAGTAACAAACTTGCCAACGTCAGAAGAATCATTATAAAAAAAAAATTAGTGACTGAAGTAGAGATTAACTAAGTTAGACAAGCAATATCGGATAAAATGAACGAAGCTGCAGCTAG